>NC_089502.1:90168362-90507960 GCF_036850765.1 Saccopteryx bilineata
GTAAGTGCAAAGAATTGGATACACATTAGAAAAAGAAAATGCCCCGCCACAGTTGAACTTACAATAAAAAAATTTAAGACCTTAAGAGGAAATCAGCAAACATGCATGTTAGTCTAGGTCCTCTGAAAGGTAGAAGCCAAGTGAGAGAATGATTGAAGGCAATGCCTGGGAGTATAAAAGGGGAGGGAGCCCTAGGAAATGGGAAGAGTCTTCAGCCCACAGTACAGATCTGACCCTTGGAAAAGAGGAAGAATTGCATAGGCAGACTTAAAGATTGCAGTGCAGTTCCAAGAAAGGCTCAGTCAGACTGATGAGTCCAACTAAAGCAGCCATTCCAAGGAGTCACATGTCTTACAGAAAAAGGTCTGGCTTAGTATCCTTGCCATGCTTAATCACTGACTGAGAGCAGCCTGTGTGAAGTGTGGCCTCGGTGGCCTCCACACTAATGTGGTGGTGGATTCAGAGTGTAGCAGCTGACACCATCTGTCAATTACACTCCCTTAGCAAGAAATCTGAGTGGCATATTTTCATAACTGCCACACCATGTGATTAAATTTTATATTCAAAGAAGGATAAAATAAAGATATTTTCCAGACAAAGAAGGAGCTTATCACTCACAGACTGTCACCCTAAGAGCCTCTGAATGTGGGTGGAGCGCAGAGTGCATTTCTAGCAGCTGCAGCTGATGCAATGCTGTGAGAATACTCCAGCTCCCAGAAGCCTCCTGAGCATACCCAGGCAGGGAGCTCGCCCGCTATAAGGAAGTGACTTAGCGCCAACCACGCTGCTCCCTGAACATTTCAGCCATTGGCTATGGAGGACACACTGTAACACCCTATAGGCCTAACCTGTGTATATAAGCTAGCTTACTTCCTGAATAAAGTGGATATGTGTCACTGAACCTGGTCCCCAGAGTCGGGTCTTTGTGTCTCCGTCGTCCTCACCCCCGGCAGGACTTGTCCACTTTGGACAGAGTATTTTTAATCCTAAAGAACAATGTAGGCCTGACCGGGCGGTGGCGCAGTGGGTAGAGCATTGGACTGGGATGCAGAGGACCCAGGTGCGAGATCCCAAGGTTGCCAGCTTGAGCGTGGGCTCATCTGGTTTGAGCAAAAGCTCACCAGCTTGGACCCAAGGTCACTGGCTGGAGCAAGGGGTTACTCCATCTGCTGCAGCCCCACAGTCAAGGCACATATGAGAAATCAATCAATGAACAACTAAGGAGCCACAAAAAAGAATTGATGTTTCTCATCTCTCTTCGTTCCTGTCTGTCCCTATCTATCCCTCTCTCTGACTCTCTCTCTGTCACTGTAAAGAAAAAAAATGTAGGATAAGGGAAGTGATGGTAAACAAATTTGTAAATATACAGGAAAGAAATTAGTGAATATGCAGATGAATCTCAATAGGCATTGACTTAAAAGTAACGAAGATACAATAATGATTAATTTGACTATTAAACACAAATTAGAATTAAAATATTGGCAGTGATGGAAAATTAGAAGGGGAACTTGATGGTAGAGTATTTGTATTTTTTAGAGACAAAGTGAGAGAGAGAGAGAGACAGGAAGGGAGAGAGACGGTAAGAAGCATCAATTCATAGTTGCTTTCACTTAATTTTGCATTGATTGTTTTTGAGAGAGGGAGGGGAGAGAGAGAGAGAGAGCCAGAAGCATCAAATCATGGTTACTTTCACTTTAGGTGTACATTGAGCTTCTCCTGTGTGCCTTGACTAGGGCCGTACCAGTGTTCCTCTTGGTCAAACCAGGGACCTTAGGCTTTTCATGCCAGTGACCTTTGGGCTCAAGCTGGTGAGCTTTGGTATAATGTGGATGATTTCCCCGCTCAAGCCAGCAACTCCGTGCTGATGAGCCCATGCTCAGTGCCAGCTACTTCGGGGTTTTGAACTGGTAACCTTGAGGTTCCATGCCAATGCTTCATCTGCTGTGCTACCACTGGCCCAGCAAAGGTACAGTATTTTTAAGGTCCGTGCATTAGGCAGGATGTAATCAAGTTAAAATGAAGTCATACTGGATTAAAGTGGGCCCTAAATATAATGACTAGATTTGATGAACAAAAGAAAGGGAGTGGAGATTTAGATGAAGAAATAAATGCACAGAGGAAATGGTCTTGCGATGACTGAGGCAGAGATTGGAGTGATGCAGCTATAAGCCAAGGAGCATCAAGAATTGCCAGGAGCCTCCAGGCCCTGGCCAGGTAGCTCAGTTGGTTAGAGCATTATCCTGATATACCAAAGTTATAGGTTTGATCCCTGGTCAGGGCACATAGAAGAATCAATGAATGCATAAATAAGTTGAACAACAAGTTAATGTTACTGTCTCTACTTTCTCTCAATAAAAATTTTTAATTAGTTAATTAGACCCACACACAATTTCCAGGAGCCTCCAAAAGCTAGGAAGAGGCAGAGAAATTCATCTCTAGTCTACAGAGAGCATGGCCCTGCTGACACCTTGATTTTAGAATTCTAGCCTTCAAAATTGAGAGAATACATTTCTGTTAACAAGTATGTGGTAATTTGCTATGGTAGCACTAGGAAACTAATACACTAACTATAATGGCTGTACCAGTTTATATTACCAACACCAGTGTATGAGAGATCCATTTTCTCTGCAGCCTCACCAGCATTGAGCATCATTATATTTTATTTTAGATGTTCTAATAAGTTTATATTGATAGTTCATTGTGGTTTAAATTTGTATTTCCCTAATGACTGATGATGTTGAACATCATTTCATGTACTTATTTACCATCTATATCTCTTCCTTGGTGAAATGTCTGTTCATGTCCTTCGCCCATTTTATAATTGGATTTTTTTGTGTTATTTTTTTCTAAGTTATTCATTCTACGAAGAAAGCTTTTGACAGATACATAGTTTGCAAATATTTTCAACCATACTGTAGCTTGTCTTTTCATCCACTTCATAGAGTATTTCACAGCACAAAAGTTTAAAATTTTGATGAAGTTCAATTTATTATTATTTTTTTCTTTAGGAATCATGCCTATAGTGTCATTTCTAAGAACCCTTCATTTAGTCCTGGGTTCTTCTATGTTTTATTCTAAAAGTTTCATAGTTTTACATTTTATGTTTAAATTCACGGTCCACTTTGAATTAATTTTTGTACACAGTGTGATGTTTAAGTCAGGGCTCACTTTTTTCTTTTCTCTATGATGTCCAGTTGTTCCAGAACAATTTGTTGAAAAAACTGTCTTTCCTGCATTGAGTTGCTTTTGTACCTTTGTCAAAAAGTCAGTTTTCAGGAGGAAGAGTAATACTGATGCTGGTCTCACAGCGCTTGTAGTCTGTTCTCTAGTAAATGGGCTAGTTTCAAACAAGGCTGAATTCCATTTGAACTTGTTTCCTCCTCCCCTCTAAAATGGCTAATATTTCTGTATTTGGAAGGAATTTATGAATGGCTTTCTTGCCTTTGATTGTGTCCTCCTTTCTTTAGATCTGTTACCAGTAAGCTGTCTTCATCTGTGATTAAGGATCTAGAGTTGGGAAAGAAGCTCTATGGGAAGAGGCAGCTAAAAAACAAGTTTGTGAAGGAGACTGACTGTTCCTTAGCTAGACCCAGGCCAGAATCTCTTGGCAGTGCTGGAAGTGCCTCTTTTTTTTTTTTTTAATTCATTTTAGAAAGAAGAGAGAGAGAGAGAAGGGGGGAGGAGCAGGAAGCATCAACTCCCATATGTGCCTTGACCAGACAAGCCCAGGGTTTCGAACCGGCGACCTCAGTATTTCTAGGTTGACGCTTTATCCACTGCGCCACCACAGGTCAGGCTAGACCCAGGCCAGAACAGATTAAGTCACAGTAAAACTCCTCAGAGCCCTCCTGCATCCTCCATGGCCTGCTGGTCTTTGCCCACCCCTTATCTGGGACAAGTCCCCTAATCATTCTGCCCTGCAGCATAGAGGACTGTCTTGTGTGCCAAGTTCCCTTAATTAAACTCTTGATGTAAAATAAAGATAAGTTGGCCATTTCAACAATGATGATGGGAAAACTAGATATCTACATGCAAAAGAATTAATTTGGATGGTACTACATACAAAAATTAAATAAAAATGTATCAAAGACCTAAATGTAAGAGCTCTGTTTTTCAGATCATGTAAATTCTATTGATTTGCCTTTTTTTTTTTTTAAGTGAGAAGAGGGAAGATAGAGAGACACTCCCACATGTATCCCAACTGGGACCCAAATGGAAATTCCTGTCTGGGGCTGATGCTTGAATGAACCGAGCCATCCTCAGTGCCTGAAACCAATGCTCGGACCAACCAAGCCACTGACTATGAGAGGAAAAGAGAGTGAAGGGGTAGAGGAAGAGAAGCAGATGGTTGCTTCTCGTGTGTGCCCTTACCGGGGATCGAACCTGGGACATCCACATGCCGGGCCAGTGCTCTTCCACTGAGCAAACTGGCCAGGCTTTGATTTGCCTTTGAGTTCACTGATTATTTCCTCTATCCTCTCCAATCTGCAATTGAACACATCCAGTGATTTTATTTCTTTGGTTCTTTTTTTTTTTTTTTTCTCCAAAGCTGGAAATGGGGAGAGACAGTCAGACAGACTCCCGCATGCGCCCGACCGGGATCCACCCGGCATGCCCACCAGGGGGCGACGCTCTGCCCCTCCGGGGCGTCGCTCTGTCGCGACCAGAGCCACTCTAGCGCCCAGGGCAGAGGCCAAGGAGCCATCCCCAGCGCCGGGGCCATCTTTGCTCCAATGGAGCCTCGCTGCAGGAGGGGAAGAGAGAGACAGAGAGGAAGGAGAGGGGGAGGGGTGGAAAAGCAGGTGGGCGTCTCTCCTGTGTGCCCTGGCTGGGAATCGAACCCGGGACTTCTGCACACCAGGCTAACGCTCTACCACTGAGCAAACCGGCCAGGGCCGCCTTTGGTTCTTTTAAAGTTTCTCTTTCTGTTGTTGAGAATTTCTATTTTTTTATTTGTTTCAGAAGTGTTTATGATTGCTCAATGAAGTATTTTTATGATCGATGCTTTAAACCCTTATAAAAAATAATTTACATAGAAAGTAAAATCCTTGTGAGATAATTCCAACATCTGAATCATCTTAGTGTTGGCATATGTTGCAATTGACCTGGTTTTTGGTATGATGAGTCATCTTCATTTGTATCCTGGATATTTTGGGTATTATGTTGCGAGACTCTGGATCCTACTTAATCATTCTATCAGGCATTCCTTTTTAGGTATAGGCAAAGAGTCCAGCTTTTTGTCCATTTATAAAATTGGTTTGATTGTTTTCTTATTGAGTTTATAAAAGTTCTTTGTATATTTTGAATATACAAGTCCTTTATCTGGATATGTGACTTACAAATATTTTCTCCCAGTCATTTCCTTAGTAATGTTTTTTGAAGTTCAAAAGTTTTGAATTTTGATGATATTGGATTTATTAATTTATCCTTTTGTTAACTATGCTTTTGGGGTCATATCTAAGAAATCTTCCTAACGAAGGTCCTTGGGTTCCTAATAAAAGAACCCAAGATTTTCTCCTGTTTTTTATTTTTATTACAGGTTTTATACTGTTAGCTTTTACATTTAGGTCTCTGATTCATTTTGAGTTAATTTTTGATAAGGGTATACATGTGGATATCCAATTTTCCCAGCATCGTTTGTTGAAAAAACTATCCTTTCCTTCATTGAAATGCTTTGGCATCTTTGTCAAAAATTAATTGACCACCAAAAAAATAAAAAATCAATTGGCCATAAATATAAAGTTTACTTCTAGATTCTCAATTATTTTCCATTGATCTATATGTCTATCTTTATGCCAGCACCACGCTGTATTGATAGCTACAATAAAGTTTCAAAATAGAGAAATGGAAGTCCCCAAATTTTATTTTCTTTCTCAAAATTATTTTGGGTATTCTGAGTCTAGTAGGTTTAATTTTAGGATCATTATTAAGTCGAAAACTGTGAAGGGTCTGAGATTTTACCCTACTTTCAAACTAAGATGGTCAGTTTCACATATATATACTGACAGTAAATATCAGGGACACAGCAGTTTATTATTCATGGTAAAAACAACTTCCAGAATACCATCTTGCATAAGTTCCCCATGCGGCAATTCTCCACAGGGCAACACAAGTGAGGGCCAGATGTTTACCTGCATATGCAATGAGTTTCACTGCACAAAGGACCCCCCCAAATTATGAGACTAAGCTTTTATAAGGTTTTCTGGCACATTTGCCCTTTAGGGAGAGAGCAATGATGACTTCATATTTTCTATGGATATAAACAAATCTCTGGAGAAAAGAGGGAATGGTCTGTAGATTTATTACCTTGGAATATAAGCAAATATCTCTAAGGGAGACATATCTCAAAATCTCTAGTTTCCAAGGCCTTTGTTCTAACATGTTCTTTGCTCAGGAGACCTAGATTGTGCATAACTCTGAAATATTCGTGGAGAACTGCTTTTTAAATACTATAGTTTGTCAATTTGGGGGGGGAACTCTTCGAATTTTGATAGGGATTGTGTTAATCTAGAGATCCATTTGGGGAGAATTTCCATATTAATAATATTGAGTCTTCCAATCTGTGAACATGGGATGTCTCTCCATTTAACTAGAACTTCTTTAATTTCCTTCATCAGTGTTTTTAAAATTTCAGTGTACTTGTCTGGTACTTTGTTAAATTTATTCCTGAGTATTTTTATTCTTTTCAATGCTATTGTGAATGGAATTATTTTCTTAATTGCATTTTTGGATTGTTCATTGCTTGTAAATAGCAATACAAGTGGTTTGTGTGTACTGATTTTTGTATCCTGTGATTTTGCTGAACATATTTGTTAATTGATTTTTTGTACATAAATTTCTTAGGGTTTTCTACATGTAAGATCATGTTATCTGCAAATAAAAATAGTTTTATTTCTTCCTTTACAAACTGGATGTCTTTTCATTTTTCTTGCCTGATTGCACTGGCTGAAACCTCCAGTACTATGTTTAAGTGACAACTGTGGGAGTCCTTGCTTTGTTTCCAGACTTAAGAGGAAACATCCAGTCTTTTATTACTAAGTATGATGTTAACCACAGGGCTTTTGTACGTGTCATTATCAGGTTGAGAAATTTCTCATATTCTACGTTTGTTGGGAGTTTGTTTTATGAATGTCAGAGACCTTTTTTTCTGTCAAGATGATCAGATAGTTTCTTTAATTTATTATATTGTTCATTTTCAAGTGAATTTAATTTTCCTGAACTTTTAGAAGGTAGATAAGGATTTTATAGCTTTATGGCTATTGCTCTTGCCTGTTGTTTTCCAAAGTACCCAAAACTATGGTGCCCTCATTTCTGATATCTCCAGCCTCTGTTCTCCTCCCCTACTTTTTCTGGACCTGTTTTTCCTTTGTTTCAGTTGTACTGCATGTTCAATTTATTTATATTCATCGGTAGATTTCCTCAGTGTGGATCTTTATCCTCAAAAGATGCTTTGGGCTGACCAGGTGGTGGCGCAGTGGATAGAGCGTTGGACTGGGATGAGGAAGACCCAGGTTCAAGACCTCGAGGTCGCCAGCTTGAGCGCGGGCTCATCTGGTTTGAGCAAAAAAGCCCACCAGCTTGAACCCAAGGTCGCTGGCTCCAGCAAGGGGTTACTTGGTCTGCTGAAGGCCCGCAGTCAAGGCACATATGGGAGGGCGATCAATGAACAACTAAGGTGTTACAACACGCAATGAAAAACTGATGATTAATGCTTCTTGTCTCTCTCCGTTCCTGTCTGTCTATCCTTCTTTCTGACTCACTCTCTGTCTCTGTAAAACAATAAATTAAAAAAAAAAGATGCTTTGGCTGGTTAGTTCCAAGAGCTCATATGCTTTAGCCAGATTATTTTAGTATTCTTTCACCTTACTGCAGACCCATCGTATTCACTTGGCACTGGAATGTTAAACTCCTTATAGTTTTAGCTCCTGTCCTCATGTTGGCTCGATGAGCTTTCAGTAAGTACCCATTGGTTATTTTGTTGTTCTCAGATCAGTGAGAGGCCCTGTTACTTCTTTGTGTTCCTTCTGCACATAAGCTGTGTAGCTGTCACTAGTTTAGTATCTATGTGCTCATATTTTGTGAGATTTTTTTTGTGTGTGAGGGGGATGATTTACCATCTGGTTTTATTGCACAAATTACTTCTACTTAAAAAGAACGCTAACAGCTGAATAACTTGAACATGAAAACAGGAAACCAAATTACAGAAGTGAAGTATGTCAACTCCTGGGTCCAGGACTGTGGTGTGTGTGTATGTGTGTGTGTGTGTGTGTGTGTGTGAGAGAGAGAGAGAGAGAGAGAGAGAGAGAGAGAGAGAGAGAATCCTTTTCGTTGGACCACATCTTCTATGCTCCAGGTAGCAAACATAATTGGGAATGGACAAAGATTAAATAAAAACAACACCACTCTTCACCTGTACTATTTTAACTTGATTTCTTTTTTAAATTTTAAAGGAAGAAAATCAATTACGTTAGGGAGCCTGAAATTATATTTTACGTAGGTAGTTATGAGTGGAGAAAAAAGGTAATTAATGAGCTGGTGCTTTGGTTGCAACAGATGTAATTTGAATCCTTCAAATAAAGATGTTTGAGGTTTTTATCATGGTGTGATAATGAGACCTGTTATTACATTATATGCTCTGTTCAAGGAGGGAGACCTTGAGAGTGGATTTTACGCCCATCTGCCATCAGTAGACAAGGAAAACAAGCAAATACTCATTACATAAGTACAGTCATTAATATAGTTGAAGTCCAACAAATTTGAAATCAGTGACAGTAACCTAGAGATTCTAGGTGGATACTTTCAAACCAAAGAACTTTGATTGTACTCTAAAATGATTTATAAAAAGGTAAGCATATAGATTCAATTTAAAAAATAAATTATTTTAAAATCTGGCATTCTATATGATTGAAATTCTTAGTTCCTGAAGCAGGACATTTCCATTTTAAAAAAGTAAAATGTTGGTCTTTTGGATATTTAAACCCACCTCCACAGACACTATTCTTATCCTAAGATTTTTATTTCAACCATCATGTAACATTTAAAATATTTCCACAAATAACTTTTAATTTTTGTCTTAAATTTTTCAAATACTTTAAGTCATATGTTTTAAACCTTTTAAAAAATCCCAAGTACACTTAGTAATTTAATGGTGCCCCAGCGAGGAAGTGTAATTACATTCATTAGTAACTTTTTAAAAATTGCAAATAATCAAAAAAGCAAAATTAACAAAAAGCAAGTTCTGAATATTGAGCCTTCATAGTAAAAAGTAGGAGATAGTCTTCTCTACTTACTATACTTTATTTAGGAGCCATGTAAGGAAATATAGATATTTTCAAAATATTTTTAATAAATGTACATTTGAAAATCTTAATTTTTATTTATTTATTTTTCATTATAGTATAGTTGACCCACCATATTACATTAGTTTCAGGTATACCACATGGTGATTCTACTTTTTTTTAAATTTATTTATTCATTTTAGAGAGGAGAGAGAAAGGGAGTGAGAGAGACAGAGAGAGAAGGTGGGGAGGAGCTGGAAGCATCAACTCCCATATGTGCCTTGACCAGGCAAACCCAGGGTTTCGAACCAGCGACCTCAGCATTTCCAGGTCGACGCTTTACCCACTGCGCCACCACAGGTCAGGCCGATTCTACTTTTCTATACCTTAGGAAGTGATCACCATAATAAGCCTAGTAATCACCTGTCACCATACAAAGTTATTATGATATTATTGACTATTTTCCCTGTGCTGTACAGCAAATATTAAAGATTTTTCCCATTTATTTAAGAGGGGTGGGGAAGCATCAACTCGTTCCACTTAGTTGTTCCATTTAGCTGGGCAGTCACCAGTTGCTTCTCATATGTTCCCTTGGCACCTGGACAATGCTCTATCCACTAAACCACCTTGCCAGGTCTGCATATCTTAATGTTTAAATCAATCTAGTTTCAAGTAATTTTCGGGCTGCCTAGTATACTTCAACTAAATGCTATAATAACTGGTTATGCTTTAAAATCATAGGAAGAATAATTAAAGGGTTTACTCAGGAAAATCAAACACAAATTGCAGAGTGATGGTAATAATTTGAAATATAATAATTAGCAAATAATTTTAAAATCCAACTTAAAATTAATGGACAAGTGCCTCATTAAACTCCATCAAGCAGTTCAGATATTTGAGGAACACAGATGCTAGTTCTAGAAGCCTCTCCTGCTTCCTTTTTTATTTTACTAACACAATTTGCATGTGTTGTCAGTGGAGAGACTTTTATAGTAAGCAGAGCTTGATGAATAAAACTGTGACTAATAATATCTGTATCTACAAAATTATTTCATTTAAGCCTGTTCAAAATTGAGATAATACTGGAAAAGATTAAGATAAAAGGTGAAAGGTTTTCCTGAATATAAACCAGTCTTCCAAATGTTGGGGATTTTTGTTTGTTTGTTTGTTCTCTTTTTTTGTGACGGAAACAGACAGGAGATAGACAGGAAGGAAGAGAGATGAGAAGCATCAGTTCTTCATTGTGGCACCTTAGTTGTTCATTGATTGCTTTCTCATATGTGCCTTGACCTGGGGGGCTCCAGCAGACTGAGTGACCCCTTGCTCAAGCCAGCGACCTTGGGCTTCAAGCAGGGACCTTTAGGCTCAAGCCAACAACCTTGAGCTCAAGCCAGCGACCTTGGGCTTCAAGCCAGCGACCTTTGGGCTGAAGCCAGCGACCATGGGGTCATGTCTATGATCCCATGCTTAAGCCAGCGACCCCATGCTCAAGCTGGTGACCTTGGGGCTTCGAACCTGGGTGCTCTGTGTCCCAGTCTGATACTCTATCCACTGTGCCATGGCCTGGTCAGGGTCCCAAGTGTTTTTCAGAGCAGGAAGGGGCAGGGGAGAAGATGAATGACACAAGGAAGGAAAGAGATCACAAAGAAATTGCTGAGCTCTAGCGGGATAGCTCCGTCGGTTAGAGCATCTTCCTGGAGTGCAGAGGTTGCCAGTTTGATCCTTAGGGCACATACAGGAACAGATGGATGTTCCTCTCTCTCTAGCTATCTCCCTTCCTTCCTCTCTAAAATTTATAAATAAAAATTAAAAAAATAAATTGCTGAGAGAAGAAAAATGTATCCCTAAAAGCAAAACAAAACCCTGGCTTATTTAGAGCTAAAGTCTGAAGAAGGAGCCCACATTCACAACTCTTATAAATACATTGAATGGGGACCTGGTAAACAATATTATCTTTTATTATTTAGAGTTGTGACTATTGACATAATCAAAATATTGCGATTAACGGATATAGAAAAAAACAGGTTGTAGAAAATATTTTTTCAGTGACCAGTATTAAAGTCTGTAAAGCCTAACATTCAGCCAATAATTCCCCATTGAAATGTACTTAATTGGAGTAGGCAACATGATTCATTTAAAATACAGCGTGTCCGTAAAGTCATGGTGCACTTTTGACCGGTCACAGTAAAGCAACAAAAGACGATAGAAATGTGAAATCTGCACCAAATAAAAGGAAAACCCTCCCAGTTTCTGTAGGATGATGTGGCAGCATGTGCAGATGATGACGTAACATCATGTATACAGCGGAGCAGCCCACGGCCATGCCAGTCAAGATGTGGACGGTACAGAGGAAAGTTCAGTGTGTTCTGTGGCTCGCTAAATTCAAATATGTGACCAAAGTGCAACTTGAATATCGGCGCATTTATAACGAAGCACCACCGTATAGGAATAACATTACTCGGTGGGATAAGCAGTTGAAGGAAACCGGCAGTTTGGTGAAGAAACCCCGTTCTGGTAGGCCATCAGTCAGTGACGAGTCTGTAGATGCTATATGGGATAGCTACTTAAGGAGCCCTAAAAAATCTGTGTGTAAGCCCACATTGAACTGCACTGAATAGGTATAAAACTGGGAGAGTTTTCCTTTTATTTGGTGCAGATTTCACATTTCTATCTTCTTTTGTTGCTTTCCTGTGACTGGTCAAAAGTGCACCATGACTTTACGGACACACTGTACTTACTGAGTGCTTACTATGTGCCAGGATGGTTCTAAATACTGAGACTAAAGGGAAAATGAAACATTAAAAATTCATACCTTCATATGATTGTATTCTGGTGGGGAAAACAAAAATAGGAGGAATAAGTAAAGTTATAGATATAAATATATAGACATAAAAAGAGCTCCATCAATAGTGCTAATGTCTAAAGAGAAAAAATAAAGCCAGGAAGGGGGATAAGATGTCTTGGGCAGAGGCGATGCTGTTGGTTTGAAGATGAATAAGAAGGTAAAATTAAGTTATATCCAAAGGAAGTCAGGATATCTGGGAAAAGAACATTCCAAAGGGAAGAGCAAATGCTGAGACATTGAGACAGAAGGATGTCTGATGTGTTAGATGAATTCCAAGGCCAGTATGATTGGAGCAGAGTGAGTGAAGAAAGGAGAAATAAGAGATGAGGTCACCTGTTATACTTACAGATTTTCCCCCTTGATGAGAACTTTTAAGATCTCTCATAGCAACTTCCAAATATGCAATAGTGTTGTAAACTATAGTCATCATGTTGTACATTACAATCCCAGAATTTATCTTTTAAGTGGAAGTATGTATGTTTTTACCACCTTCACTCAATTCTTCCACCGTTCATCCTCTGCCTCTGGCAACCACAAATCTGTTTATATTAGTATGTTTTTTAAGTTTCCACATATAAGTGAGATTGTACAGTATATATAATAGTATAGTTTAACGGAACTGACTTCTGTGGTCTGACCAAATGAATAAATGATGGATGTTAACTAAACTTACTATGGTAATCATTTTGCAATATATACATATATCAAATCATTATGTTATACACCTTACATGACATACAGCATTATATGTCAATTATATCTAAAAAAAAATGGAAAAAATAATGATAATACCAAGTGCGGACAAGAATGTGGAGAAACTGGATCACTCCTACATTGCCAGTGGAATGTAAAATGGTACAGCTATTCTGGAAACCGGTTTTGCAGTTCCTTTAAAAACTAAACATACACCTACCATATGGCCCAGCAATTGCACTCCTGGGCATTTATCCCAGAGAAATAAAAATTTATGTCCACACCAAAACGTGTACATGATTGTTCATAGCAGTTTTATTTGTAATAATTAAAATTGGAAACGGCTCAGATGTCTTTCATAGGTGAATGGTTTAGCAAGTCTGGTACACCCATGCCATGGAATACTACTCAGCAATAAAATGAAGTGATGATTGGATGAATTCTAAAGGTGTTATACTGAGTGAACAAAAGCCAATTTCAAAAGCTCACATACTGCATGATTCATTTGACCAGCCACAGAAGTCAGTTCTCTTGATTTTTAAATACTGTATGCTGACTATTCTCTGTGACAGTAGCCAAGGTCTGGGGAAAAGGGCTATTGCTGTGGCACAGTGACCTTCTTGTCCAGAGTGTTGAAGTAAATGTGAAGTCCTCTCCTCTAGTTTGGAAAACTTAAGAAAGACCATATTCTCTATAACACAAGTTACAATTTCTGACATAAGAGCACCCTATTCTAAAACAGTTCAGCTTAAATTGCTATTTAAAGACTGAAACTCACATACTGCTTTGGGCTTAAATGTTCATTCCTCTGCTAATAAACTGGGCATCATTGTAAATGATAAATAAATACATTTATCTCTCTGTGACAGAGAATTAACACATGCCTTTCCTGTCCTCAAAGAAATAGTTGTTATCATCATAACTTAAGTTCCAACTGAATTCATTATCTCATTCACACAAGGGTGCCATTTTAATTGAGGGAATTTACTACAGTAAATAATTTGTAAGTAGAATAGATAGAAGCCATGTCTTTTAAAAGATTTCTTTATCTCTGTGTCTTAGGGAAAAGTTAATTTTTTGATCTCTCGTGACAGAGATGAACTAATCTGATAAGTTACTGTTTTTTTTTCTTAATTAGCATACAATATTATTGTATACAATACATTTTGTATGCATACTTTTCTCTGACTTCTAACACATCTATAGATTTGTGTAACTACCACCAGAGTTAGGATGCAGAATAATGACATCCCTTACCCCATTGGAACTACCTTGTGCTATCTCATTTTAGCGGGAGTTGGCAAACTACATCCCAGACAAATCTGGCTCATGGCCTGTTTTCTTAGGGCTCAGAAACTACAAATAGATTTTACATACTTATAGTGTTGTGGAGAAAAAGAAACAAACAAAAGTAGAGAAGTATATGCAACAAAGACCATATATGGCCCACAAAGCCTAAACTATTAAGTATTGGCCCTCTGTAGAACAAATATTTGCTGACCCTCTGTTTTATAGTCATGCCCTTGCCCTATCCCAACCCTTGGAAACTGCTAATCTGTTCTCTGTCACTATAATTTTGTCTTTTGGAAACTATCATACAAATGGAATTTTACAGTGTATATAGCCTTTGAGACTTTGGAGCATAATTCGTTTGATATTCATTCAAGTTTTTGCATTTGTCAGTAGTTCTTTTCTATTTATTGCTAAGCAGATTTCCATTGTATGGATGGACCACCATTTGTTTATTCATTCACCTGTTGAAGGACATTGAGTTGTTTCCAGTTTTGGCCTTTTATGAATAGAGTTGTTATGAACACTTGTGTACAGATTTTCAAATGAATATAGATTTTTATTTCTCTAGGGAAATACCTAGGAGTAGGATTGCTGGGTCACATGGTAAGTATATGTTTAACTATATAAAAAAAACCTGTCAAACTCTTTTCAGAGTGGCTCTACCAGTCTACATTTTAACCAGTAATGTATGAGAATTTCTTTTGTTCTGAATCCTTGTTGACACTTGGTATTGTCGGTATTTTTTATTGCAGCTCTGCTAATAGTGGTGTAGTTGTATTTCCTTGTGGTTTTAATTTGCATTTCCCTAATAGCTAATGATGTTGAACATCTTTTAATGTGCTTATTTACCATCTGAATATCTTCTTTGTTGAAGTGTTTGTTCAAGTCTTTTGGTATTAAAAAAAAATTTTATTGTAAAATAACTAAATTCACAGAAAATCTCAAAAATAGTATAAAGAGATCCTATGTACCCTTCACACAGTTTCCCTCAATGGTTACCTTATACATAGCTATAGTATTATATCAAAACCATGAATTGACATTGGTATAATGTTTGTGTATAGTTCTATGCTATATTGTTGATTGTGTAGATTTATATAACAACCACATCAAGCAAGATGCAGAACTATTTCATTACCACAAATATCTCCCACATCCCACCACTTTATAGTGATAGCCACACACCTAACCCAACCATCTGTAACCCCTAGCAACCAGTAATTTTTCCCATCTCTATACTATCGTCACATTGAGAATGCTATATAAGTGGAATTATATTGTATATGACAGTTTGAGATTGGCTTTTTTTTTCACTCAACATACCTTCAAGATCCCTCCAAGTTGTTTCATGTGTCAATAGTTCATTGTTTTATATTGCTGAGTAATTATTCCATGGTATAGATGTACCACAGTATATTTAACCATTCAACTATTGAGGGACATTTTGATTGTTTGAAGTTTTTGGCTGTTTGCAAATAACATTGCAATGACCATTTGTGTACAGGTTTGTGTAGATACAAATTTATTTATTTTTTGACAGAGACAGAGAGAATCAGAGAGAGGAACAGATAGGGACAGACAGACAGGAAGAGAGAGAGATGAGAAGCATCAGTTCTTCATTGTGGCATCTTAGTTGTTCGTTGATTGCTTGTTCATTGATCGCCTTCTCATATGTGCCTTGACCAGGGGGCTACAGCAGAACGAGTGACCCCTTGCTCAAGCCAGCAATGTTAGGCTCAAGCCAACCACTTTGGGCTTCAAGCCAGGGACCATGGGGTCATGTCTATGATCCCACACTCAAGCCAGCGACCCTGTGCTCAAGCCAGTGAACCCACGCTGAAGCTGGATGAGCCTGCACTCAAGCCAGTGACCTCAGGGATTCGAACCTGGGTCCTCCACATTCCAGTCTGATGCTCTATCGGCTGTGCCACTGCCTGTTCAGGCTAGATACAAATTTTAATTTCCCTGATAAATATCCAGGAATGTGATTGCTGGGTTATAGTTTAAGTTTTGCCCATTTGAAAATTTGGGCTATTTGTTTTCTTATTGTTTAGTTTTGAGAGTTCTTTATATATCCTGGATAGAAGTCCTTTTTTTTCTTTTAATGGATCATACTTTTGGTGTCACCTCTAATAAATTCTTGCCTCATTACTGCCGATGATTTTCTCCTGTTCTCCTTTCTAAAAAGTTTACTGTTTTATGTTTTACATTTAGATATGGGATCCATTTTGAATTAATTTTTTGGTAAGGTATGAGACTTAGATAAAGATTCACTTTGTTGTATATACATGTCCAATTGTTTTTTTAAGCTTTAATCCAAATGTTCTGTCACATATAAGCAAAGCCTTTATTGTAAAATCCATAATATTCCAATTTCTCCTTCTAAATAACATGTTGGAAGGTACACTGGACAGTGTCAGGAGTCCTCATTTCCAGTCTGGAATCTAGCCCTCATTGTCTGATAAAGCTCCAGAAAAGAACTTCACATCTTTACATCCCTATTTTCTCTCTTATAAGATATCACTAAGGTTCATTACTTCCCCCCCATTTACAGTTACATTCAATATTATTTCCTATTAGTTTCAGGCAAGAGCACAGTAGTAGTAGGACAATCACATACTTTACAAAGTATTCCCCGCAATATTTCCTGTAGCCACCTGGCCTCATACTTAGTTATTATAGTAATATTGACTATATTCTCTGTGCTCTACTTTACATCCTTGTACTTATTAATCCCTTCACCTTTTTATCCAGTCCCCAGTCCCCTCCCCTCTGGCCACCATCAGTCTGTTCTCTGTATCGATGAGTCTGTTTCTGTTGTGTTTGATCGTTTATATTGTTCTTCAAATTCCACATGCAAGTGAAATCATGTGGTATTTGTTTTTCTCTGACTTTTTTAATGTAATACCCTCTAGGTCCACCCATGCATGGCAAATGGTAAGATTTCATTCCTTTTTATGGCCAAGTAATGTTTTGTGGTTTTTTTGTTTTGTTTTGTTTTTTTGTATTTTTCTGAAGCTGGAAACAGGGAGAGACAGTCAGACAGACTCCCGCATGCGCCCGACTGGGATCCACCTGGCACGCCCACCAGGGGCGATGCTCTGCCCACCAGGGGGCGATGCTCTGCCCCTCTGGGGCGTCACTCTGCCGCGACCAGAGCCACTCTAGCACCTGGGGCAGAGGCCAAGGAGCCATCCCCAGCGCCCGGGCCATCTTTGCTCCAATGGAGCCTTGGCTGCGGGAGGGGAAGAGAGAGACAGAGAGGAAGGAGGGGGGGTGGAGAAGCAAATGGGCGCTTCTCCTATGTGCCCTGGCCGGGAATCGAACCTGGGTCCCCCGCACACCAGGCCGACACTCGACCACTGAGCCAACCGGCCAGGGACAAGTAATGTTTTATTGTTTGTATATATGACAACTTTTTAATCCACTTGTCTATTTATTGATGGGCACTTGGATTGCTTTCATATCTTGGCTATTATAAATAACACTGCAGTGAACATAGGAGTGTATATATTCTTTCGAATTAATGTTTTGGATTTCTTCAGATATAATACCCAGAAGTAGTATTGTTGGGTCATATGGTAGTTTTATTTATTTATTTATTTATTTATTTATTTGAGGAACCTCCACACTGTTTTCGATAGTGGTTGCACCAATCTGCATTCCCACCAACAGCACATGACAGTTCCCTTTTTCTACATCCTCGCCAAAACTTGTTTGTTCATTTATTGATGATAGCCATTCAGACAGGTGTGAGGTGATTTCTCATTGTAGTTCTGATTTCCATCTCTCTGATGATTAGTGATGTTGAACATCTTTTCATATGTCTGTTGGCCATCTGTTTGTCCTTTTTGGAGAAGTGTCTGTTAATGTCTTCTGCCTCTTTTTAAATTGGATTGTTTGTGTTTCTTTTGATGTTGAGTTGTATGAGTTCTTTATAAATTTTGGATATTAACCCCTTATCATATATATGATAGGTGAATATCTTCTCCCATTCAGTAGGTTGTCTTTTCATCTTGTTGATGGTTTCCTTTGCTGTGCAAACCTTTTTAGTTTGATGTAGTCCCATTTGTTTATTTTTCTTTTGGTTAACTTGCTTGAGGAGATATATCAGACAAAAAATATTGCTAAAAGAACTGTCAGATGTTTTACTGTCTGTTTTTTTCTAGGAGTTTTATGGTTTTGAGTTTTATATTTAAGTCTTTAATCCATTTTGAGTTTATTCTTGTATATGCTGTAAGAGGTGATCTAGTTTAATTTTTTTTTTTTTTTTACAGAGACAG
This sequence comes from Saccopteryx bilineata, assembly GCF_036850765.1. NCBI lineage: Eukaryota > Metazoa > Chordata > Mammalia > Chiroptera > Emballonuridae > Saccopteryx > Saccopteryx bilineata. The sequence goes on from NC_089502.1 coordinate 90,186,755, forward strand.
AGAGAGAGTCAGAGAAAGGGATAGATAGGGATAGACAGACAGGAACGAAGAGAGATGAGAAGCATCAATCATCAGTTTTTCGTTGCGACACCTTAGTTGTTCATTGATTCCTTTCTCATATGAGCCTTGACCGCGGGCCTTCAGCAGACTGAGTAACCCCTTGCTCAAGCCAGCGACCTTGGGTTCAAGCTGGTGAGCTTTGCTCAATCCAGATGAGCCTGCGCTCAGCTGGCAACTTCAGGGTCTCAAACCTGGGTCCTCTGCATCCCAATCCGACGCTCTATCCACTGTGCCACCGCCTGGTCAGGCGGAATATTATTTAACATTCAAAAAAGAATGAAGTGCTGATACATGCTACCTGTGAATGAACCTTGAAAACATTATACATTGTGAGAGAAACCAGTCACAGAAGCCACATACTATATTTACTCCATTTGTATGAAATGTCCAGAGTAAGCAAATCCATAGAAACAGAAAGTAGATTAGTGGTGGCCTATGCTATTAGGGACACAACCTTTTGTTAGAGCACTTGCTTGTAATAATGAGCCAAGGTAATACTCATATACATTGTTAATTGTTTATGTTTATATACTCAAATGACTTAAATTTTTATTTATTGATTGATTTTAGTGAGCGAGAAAGTGAGGAGAAGAGAGAGAGAGACAGGAACATAGATATGTTTCTGTATGTGCCCTGACCAGAGATCAAACCAGCAACCTCTGTGTTTTGGGACAATGCTCTAACGAATTGAACTATCCAGCCAGGGCTCAGTAACTTTTAAAGACATTTAAAGAACAAGAAAAAATATTGGATATTTACCCAAGTAATTACTATTTCCAGTGCTCTTCTTTCCTTTGTGTAGACCCATATTTCCTTTTGGTAGCATTTTCCTTCTGCCTAAGGATCTCCTTTAACATTTATTTCAGTGATGGTCTGCTGGTGATGAATTCTGTCACCTTTTGTGAGTCTGAAAAAGGTACTGTTTTGTCTCTGCTTTTGGAATGCTTTTTCTGAGTATGGAATTTTTCTTTTTCCTTTAGTACTTTAAAGATGTTGTTTCATTGCTCTCTTGCTTATACTATTGCTCATGATAGATATGCTGTCATCTCTTTGTTCCATAGGGAATTCAGTCAGAAAGGTAAGATCACAAGCAGAGTAGAACTCCATGGGCACAGGCCAAAGTTGTTGTCCAAAGGCAGAATTTCTTTCAGGGAAGCCTCAGCCCTGCCGTGTGTGTGTGTGTGTGTGTGTGTGTGTGTGTGTGTGTGTGAGAGAGAGAGAGAGAGAGAGAGAGAGAGAGAGAGAGAGAAACAGAGAGGGACAGAGAGAGGGACAGATAGGGACAGACAGACCAGAAGGGAGAGAGATGAGAAACATCAATTCTTTTGTTGCGGCGCCTTAGTTTCTCATTGATTGCTTTCTCATATGTGCCTTGACTGGGGGGCTACAGCAGACCGAGTGACCCCTGGCTCAAGCCAGCGACCATGGGTTCAAGCTGATGAGCCTTGCTCAAATCAGAGGAGCCTGCGCTCAAGCCAGCAACCTCGGGCTTTTGAACCTGGGTCCTCCGCATCCCATCTGACACCCTGTCCACTGCGCCACCGCCTGGTCAGGTGCCTCAGTCTTGCTTTTAAGGCTTTCCAACTCCTGTTGTCATGTCTCATTTCTTCAAGCAAATGCTAAAAATTAAGCTAAGAAAAGGTTGTGTCCCTAACAATATAAAGAGGAGATATCCTGTCATATCCTTGAGTGGTGGCAGCTGAAGTACCCGACCACAAAATTAAAGGCTTATTGTATAAGATTTTCTTTTCCTTGCCCGGGCATTAATTCATCCTTTTCCCCTCCAATATATCTTCTGGACTGTCCTTCTTTCTTAGTCAGAATTTTAACAATTATCTATTTTAAGCAAAAAATGTTCATTGTTTTTAGATAATTGAGTGTGGAAAGAAACCAATAAAGTTAGCTTTAAAAGGTCAGGACTTGCCTGACCAGGCAGTGGTGCAGTGGATAGAGCATCAGCCTGGGACACAAAGGACCCAGGTTTGAAACTCCGAGGTTGCCGGCTTGAGCACAGGCTTATCCAGCCTGAGCGTGGGCTCACCAGCTTGAGTATGGGATCGCTGGCTTGAGCGTGGGATCATACACATGACCCCATGGTCAGTGGCTTGAGCCCAAAGGTCACTGGTTTGAGCCCAAGGTCACTGGCTTGAGCAAAGGGTCACTGGCTCGGCTGGAATCCCCTAGTCCATATGAGAAAGCAATGAATAACTAAGATGCGCAACAAAAAATTGCTTCTCATCTCTCTACCTTCCTGTTTGTCCTTATTTCTCTCTCTTTCTCTCTCTCTTGATAAAACATAAACAGACAAAAAAAACCCACACAAAAGTATCCAGATTTAATTGAAAAGACAAGCCACTGTAATAACTATCTAGACTTGTACTTAAAAATGAGTAAGTATTCACAGAATTCTGATTTTGTTGCTATTGAGATCTTTCATTACGCATATTGTGGCTAAATGACTAATTTGTTCTGACTAATTAGATACAAAGAGAAGTTTTGGTAGGGGATTTGGGGGAAGCTTTTTTAAAAGGGGGTTGATAAATATATGGTGACAGAAGATGATTTGACTTTAGGTGGTAGGCATACAATGCAATATAAAGATCATGCATCATAGAAAAGTATACTTGAAACCTATATAATCTTATTAACCAATGTCACCTCAATAAATTTAATTAAAAAATAAAATTATAAAAATACAAATAAAATTTAAGAAAAGAAAAAAATAACCAAACCATAAAATAAAAAGAGTGCTTGACTTACTTGGAAATTGCCTTTCTTGCCCCTTCTCTTTTCTCTCTTCATCTTATCTCCAGTCTAGAATGCAGACACAATGACTAGACTTGCATTGGCCATTTTGCAGCCAAGAAGCAAACTCTAGGGTAGAAGTTGTGTACTAAGAAAGGCAGAGCAGGCCCTGGCCAGTTGGCTCAGTGGTAAAGCGTCGGCCTGGCGTGCAGGAGTCCCGGGTTCGATTCCCGGCCAGGGCACACAGGAGAAGCGCCCATCTGCTTCTCCACCCCTCCCCCTCTCCTTCCTCTCTGTCTCTCTCTTCCCCTCCCACAGCCAGGGCTCCATTGGAGCAAAGTTGGCCCAGGCGCTGAGGATGGCTCCATGGCCTCTGCCTCAGGCGCTAGAATGGCTCTGGTTGGAACAGAGCAACGCCCCAGATGGGCAGAGCATCGCCCCCTGATGGGCATGCCAGGTGGATCCCGGTCGGACGCATGCGGGAGTCTGTCTGACTGCCTCCCCATTTCCAGCTTCAGAAAAATCCAAAAAAAAAAAAAAAAAGAAAGAAAGAAAAGAAAAGAAAAGAAAGGCAGAGCAGCAAGACAGAAGAGGCCTGGGACTTGGATGACTCAATGGGCTTGACAGGCCACCACTGGAATGCCTACCTATACCTTCAAAAGAGAAAAATCACCTCCCAATTTATTTAAGCCATATTTTATTGAGTGTCTGTCATAGTATATGAACACAATTCCTAAATGATGCACTGACATTCATGTGGTGGGAACTATGTTCTCCCCATTACCCTTCTTTAGATGAGACCAGTGTGAACCTGATTGTAATATTTTGTACCATTAACTTAGAACTGTGTCTCGGTCAGTCTTTCCCACTACTTCCAAACATAGTACCTGACTAAAAGTAGATGCTCAGTAAAAAATGAATAACCAGTGAGGGGCCTGGCTTAGTCTGGCTTCATAACTCTTAAACTCCTGTCTTCAATTTGGTCAATTTAGCCATGTTCTGTAGACATTGTGACTCCTGCTTAAAAAGCAAGCAAACTGGCCCTGGCCAGATAGCTCAGTTGGTCAGAGATTGCCAGTTCCATCCCTGGTCAGGGCACATACAGAAACAGATCAATATTCCTGTCTCTTTCTCCCTTCCTCTCTCTCTCTGGGGTGGGGGGGGGGGAAGCAAGCTTTGATTCACTTTCAAGGTAGTAAGGTCCAAACAATTACGTGGGTATTTAAAGTAGTAAAAGGTCATTGAAAACAGATCAGGCCAATGAACAAAGTTAGATTATGAAAATACAAGAAGAGATTCCAGGTCTGTGTTCATCTTTCCATCTTTCCTTCCTAGCCCAGTTCTCTGGGGTACATTCTCTATCTGTTGTTTTTCTCTCCTGTCCTTTCAATTACAAATGCTCCTCTGCTTAAACATTTCTAAGACTATTATTTAAAATAAAGTGACCTACATAAATAAGTAATTATCATGGATGAATAAATAATGAGCAAATGCAGGAGGAAGGGATACACATTTATGCTCACAGGTGACACTCCTAAAGAATCAACAGTGTCATTCTGCTAGGTCAACAGGACAGGGGGAAACTATGAGGGAAGAGAGAGGAGTCAGATGCAGAATATGGCCAGAAAAGGTTTATGTAAATACTAGAGGAAGGAAGCCTTGCAAACCAGATAAGACATTTTCTCTAACTTTCCAACATGCATTTCAAAATGACTGGAATTTCTGGCATTTAGCTCTCCTTCCAGACTGTGGGAACTGTGATATTATCCCCATGACAAACCTACAGCCAAGGAAAATAAAATTCAGTCAGCCCTTCAAACAAGAAGGGCCTGGAAATCATGTCTGTAGGAAAGAGTTTAAACTATAGAGAGTTTGAATTTCTCATCTATCTTTTTCTTGTGACACAAGGTGAGGGGCTTATGATTCTAACATTATGGAAGTGTTTTGTTCCTAGTTTGAAGAATTATGTCACAGGCATATGATAGAATATGCAGAGGTATAGGGTGTACTCATAGGAATAGAGCCAAAAAAAGTCATAGATTTAGACTTTGTCCTTAGTCTACTCCTAACTTTGCCCATCACAACTTTACTTCCACCATTTTGTCTTTGGCTCAACATACTTTCTATTTTACTTTTTACATGTTATTTTATTTTTATAAACCTTTTTTATTTTGCAAATGTTAATCTTACAGAAAAGTTGTAAAAAGAGTATAACAAACACTCAAATATCCTTTATCCAAGTTCACTAGTTGTCAACATTTTGCAAAATTTGTTTTTTTCTCTATTTAAACGTTTTTGTGTAAATGTGTTTCTGTGTGCGTGCACACATACACACACACACACACACACACACACACACACACACCTCTTTTTGTGAAAGATCCAAGAAGTTTAAACCTAAGTTTCATACATCTGGGCATTTTACCCATATGTACTTCAAGCATAGTTTCTTAAGAAAAAGATATTCTTTTACATAACTATAATACATTTAGCACACCCAGGAAAATGATCACACTCAGAAAATTTAACACTGATATGATACTGTTATCTAATATGCATTTTGTATTCATATTTCTTCAATTGTGCCAATAACAATAGTGTCCTTTTTGCTGTATTTCCAAGATCCAATTAAAGATCACATTGCATTTAGTTGGCATGTCTCTCTTTTTTTTTTTTTTTTTCCTTTTTCCGAAGCTGGAAACGGGGAGGCAGTCAGACAGACTCCCGCATGCGCCAGACTGGGATCCACCCAGCATGCCCACCAGGGGGCGACGTTCTGCCCATCTGGGGCGTCGCTGTGTTGCAACCAGAGCCATTCTAGCGCCTGAGGCAGAGGCCACAGAGCCATCCCCAGCGCCCCGGCCATCTTTGCTCCAATGGAGCCTCGGCTGTGGGAGGGGAAGAGAGAGACAGAGAGGAAGGAGAGGGGGGGGTGGAGAAGCAGATGGGCGCTTCTCCTGTGTGCCCTGGCCGGAATCGAACCCGGGACTCCTGCATGCCAGGCCGACACTCTACCGCTGAGCCAACCGGCCAGGGCCGCATGTCTCTTTACTTTTTCTTTTCTTTTCTTTTTTTAAAGATTTTATTCATTTTAGAAAGGGGAGAGAAAAAGAGAGGGAGAGAGAAGGGGGGAAGGAGCAGGAAGTATTAACTCCCATATGTGCCTTGACTGGGTAAGCCCAGGGTTTTGGACCTGCGACCTCAGAGTTCCAAGTCGAAGTTTTATCCACTGTGCCACCACAGGTCAGGCCATCTCTTTACTTTTCATTAAAGATAATCTCTGAACTTTTTTTTATCTTTTCTGACATTGACAGGGGTTCTGGATCAATTATTTTGCATAATGCTCCTGAATTTTTTGTCTTATTATTTCCTTATGATTAGAACCTTTATTTTACTTTTTCCACAGGAATACTTCATGTGTGATTTGTGTTCTGAGTACATCACATCAGAGAACCCATGATGTCAGTTTGGTGACATTAAGTCAGAGAAGGGAAAGAGATTGGTGAAATTATTTATACATAACACAGTGTTATAGAGAGCAGAAAAGCAAATCCTGGAGGGAAGCAGGGAGGGTGTTGGAGGGAGGGGTTGCAAGGGAGATGTTGAGGGGAACATGAAGTTGGGGGAGATGTATTTGGTGGGACACTTGAATCTATGTAAACACAATAAATTTAAATCAATTAAAAATGTTTGATCATTTGGTTCAAATAGTATCTACTGGACCTCTCCATTTATAAAGGTACCTTTTTCTCTTGGTAATTTGTAATTAATGGTACCTTGAAACTGTGTGAATACATTCTTCCCTAACAGTCTTTCACTCAATGATGTCATATCTATTGATGGTTTTTGCCTGAATCAGTTATTATAATGGTGATTGCAAAATGTTGGTTTTATAATTCTAACAATTTTACATTTCTGAATTTGCATATTTCTGTAAACAACTTCCCCTGTTCTTCCTACCCTCATTTTTTTAAAGACTATTGTTGGTTTAAATTATTTTTTATTCAATGTGTTATAATATATTCCAATCTTTTACTCATTTTGATATTCAATTGTCTATTATTTAGCAAGTTGGAGCCCATTCAAGCTGGCTTCTGTATTCCTTTTATTATTGACCCCTTTTATTATTATACATGACCCCATCAATTTTTTAAGTACTTTCATATTTTCTAGCACAAAAATAGTCTAAGCTTTCCTTTTACTCTCTCTACTTCAGCCTAGAATTATCCACTTCTTCAAGGCTCCTTTGTTCTTTTTAATAGGATGTAATCTCTATAAAGTTTTAGGCACTAGTTGTGCTTATTGCTGTTGAAATGTTATCCACAGATACTTTAAATATTAGAAAGAAATACCATTGAAAATGGTCATTTCAGATGGGCTGTGTAAGGGTGAATTAGGAATATAAAATATATAAGAAGAATTTTAGAAAGTAGGTAATAATTCCAGTAATGGTTTTCATTTGTGTAAGATGATCAAAGTGCTTTATATTGGTAATGTCAAAATCGATAATCAAAGAAATATCAAAAAAGTATCTAAACATGCTCTCATAAGCACAGTAACATATTTTTTCCATATATAATCTAGAATGGAATTTATATTAACATATATCTTAAAGCCCAAATTTATATTTATAGTAAAATTTTCTATCTACCTAGGTTCTCAACCTTATTTGCACTTACAACTATTTTCAAATTTAATTTGACAAGAGAAGGAAAAAAGGTGAATGAAAAAAGGGGAAGGAATCACAAAGTGCTTTAATTAGAGAGAATAACTGAATTCTTATAGTTGAATCTATCATCTGAATGAATCTTTTATTTATTTTTAATTGGATTTATTGGGGTGATATTGGTTAATATAATTACATCGGTTTCAGGTGAACCACTCCATAGTACATCACCTGTACACAGCACCATGCATTCACCACCACAACTGAATGAGCCTTGATATGGAGCATAAGTTTATAAAAAGTTTTCATTGCCTGACCAGGCAGTGGCACAGTGGATGGAGCATCAGACTGGGATGCAGAGGACCCAGGTTCAAAACTCCAAGGTCTCTGGTTTGAGCACAGACTCATCTGGCTTGAGCGCAGACTCACCAGCTTGAGCTCAGGGTTGCTGGCTTGAGCATGGGATCATAGACATGACCCCATGGTCGCTGCCTTGAGCCCAAAGGTCACTGGCTTGAAGCCCAAGGTGGCTGGCTTGAGCCCAAGGTCACTGGCTTAAGCAAGGGGCCACTTGCTTTACTGTAGCCCCCTGGTCAAGGCACATATGAGAAAGCAATCACTGAACAACTGAGGAGCTGCAACAAAGAATTGATGCTTCTCATCACTCTCCCTTCCTGTCTGTCCCTATCTGTCTCCCTCTCTGACTCTCTCTCTCTGTCTCTGTCAAAAAATAAAAAAGTTTTCCTTAATTGTCGGGGTATCTGTGTGACATAAGATATTAACAACTATGTAATATTGTCCACTGTCCTTGGAACTGAGTCAAGTAGAAGCTCTCATAAATTTTTTAAAACAAATAATAGTTGTATATATAACCCATCTAAAGCTGAGCTGTACCATGACTCAGTCTTAACATAGTGTTGTTTTCAAAGAAATGCCAGTTCACCATTCAAAAAAAAAATTTTAAGCAATTTTTTTTGTGTGTGACAGAGACAGTGAGAGACAGAGGGACAGACATGCAGGGAGAGAGATGAGAAGCATCACTTCTTCCTTGTGGCTCATTAGTTGTTCACTGATTGCTTTCTCATATGTGCCTTGACCTAGGGGACTACAGCAGAGTGAGTGACCCCTTGCTCAACCCAGCGACTTTGTGCTTCAAGCCAGCGACCTTTGGGATCAAGCCAGTGGCCATGGGGTCATGCCTATGATCCTATGCTCAAGCCAGCAACCCCGCACTCAAGCTGGTGAGCCTGTGCTCAAGCTGGATGAGCCTGTGCTCAAGCTGACGACCTCGGGGTTTTGAACCTGGTCCTCCATGTCCCAGTCCAATGCTCCATCCACTGTGCCACTGCCTGGTCAGGCTAAAGCAATTTAATTTTTAATTAAATAAATTTTTTAATTTCCAAATGAGGATTCTATTCACATTACACTGGAAAACTGTTTTCCCTATTTATTGAGGTATAATTGATAAATAAAAATCACATATATTTAAAGTATATGACTTGGTATTTTGATAAATGTATACATTGTGAAATAATTGCCATAATCAAGCTAGTTAACATATCCATCACCTCAAATAGTTACTTACCCCCACTATCTTACTGGATCCTAGAAAGGATTGCCCAGAAATTCCCTGAAAAGGGTCAACTTGTTAATGAATTTTGTCCCATCCCCCTCCTTCATCCTTTTCCTAAACCTGTGTAGGTAAAAACAAAGGTTATAAGTTTATGCCGTGATGGCAGGCTTTTCCCCCGCCTATGTATAACTAAGGGTATATAACTAGCCCCTAGACTATTATAGATGTAAACTGTAAGGTATTTTTCCCCCCTGAGGAAGAAGGAAGGGGTCGGAGCCACGAAGTGTGACGTAATAAAAGGCTTTATTGAGTACAGAGTGCATCCATCCGACGAGGTTCCCTAGCCCCAGGGACAGAGGCTAGGGAAGTTGCATGGAGTGACTCACATGAGAGATATTTAAAGGGTCCCATCTAGGGTGGTCAAGCTAATATGACGTGGTAAAATCTCACTGGCTGGCAGATGGTCGCTTTTTTCCAAAGGACTCCTGGGAAGTTTCTTTTGGCGCACTTGGCTGTGGGCGGTACTAGCCAAAGTTCCTGGGTCTGGGTTCCCCACGTGGCTCTCCCCCATTGCCCACCACCCTACATTCTGATCTTTTTGTGTTAATTAGGGGAGCTGCTTATTCGTCTGGCTACTTCCTGCTGATTGGGGCATCGTGGGGAGAGGGAGATCGGCAGGTGGTGGTTTGAGGGGTGTCAGGAGGAACATCCGTTTGGCCATGACTGGAGAAACTTTGCGGATGCGGTCCTGTAAGGATTTTTAAAAAAGAGGAGTAATAGGGAGATTTGCAGGGTCCAGCCTTCTGGTGAGCTGGAGATGGGTAGGGTCCAGTGGTTCCGACTGCCAGTGGTCCTGCATGGAGACAAGTTTGAGGCAAAACTGCATGTTAGGAGTGGCATGCAAAGGGGGAAAACTGCATGTCAGAGGTGGTGTGTGAAGGGCAAAAGAAAGGGTCCCATTCACTCCCATAACTGAGATCTGTGAGGGAACTAGAGGTCTAGAGTGTGGTGGCAAAACAGAGATGGCAGCTCCCGTGTCACAAGAAATGAGATTGACTTACCCGTTTTTGAAGCATTACCCTGGGGTTTGGTGAGGATGATGAGGGTCTCCGAGTCCAGGGTGTCAGTCCCACAAGTTCGAGTGATGGGCCCGTCTGGCTAGCTTGGCCTTCTCATTCGGGCGGCTTGTCCTCCACATGGAGGTGCTGAGGAAAAGCCTGTTGCCCAAAGGGGCAATTGCTCCACCAGTGACCAGGCTGCTTGCAGGCAGGACAAGGCTCAGTGGGCAGCCACGGGCAGGGGCCCTGCTGGGACCAGTGACCCTGCTTGTCATACTTAAAGCAAGCTCCTGGTGGGATTCCTTTGTGGCTTGGACTTGGGTCGGGCACTTCCTGTGTCTTGCGCCTGTTGCTCTGCCAGCCTCAGGGCTGCCACAAGAGCCTGAGTTTGGAGCGTTACCTTCTGCTGCATGCAGGTCTGGCAAACAGCCTTGGCCTGTTTCTACTAGTCGTGACCATTGAAAACTTTAAATGCCGTGTTCACAGGTCTCAGATAGGGGTTTGGGGGTTAGAATAAGAGGAGGTGGGTTCCTGGGGAGCCTGGCACTCCGATCCTGCCAGAAACGCTGGAGCCGGAGGCAGGACAGGGCCAGAACTTCTTGCAAGAAAATTGAGGTTGCACCTTGGAGTCCTGCAAACAGAGATGGTAGCTCCAGTGTCCACAAGAAATGAGATTGACTTACCCGTTTGTGTAAGAGTCAATGGTAGGCTGACAATGGCCTGACAGAGAAGGGGTTTAAGAACACAGTGGAGAAAGGAGGGGCCCCTGGCTGGCAGGGTAGGAGAAAGAGAGAATGGTATTTGCAGGTGAATGAGAAACAGGATTCTGCAAAGGGAGTGGAGGGGGCTCTTGGAGGGAAGAGACCAGAACGAAGAGGTCTGCAGAGGGTCCAGAGAGGGGTCTTGAGAGAGGGGCGCCCCCAGGGGTCAGGCAGGAGGGGGAGTGAGTTGGGGGTCCACGAAGAAGGAAAGGTTAGGAGTGGAGGTTTTAGGTGACGTTTCTCTAGCCAAAAAAGGGCCTGAGCGTAGAACAGGCGGCACAGAGATTAAGGACGGGTGCATGAATAACTAGAAGCCCTGGATGTAAGGGATCTCCAGTCAGTTCCCAGCTTTTGTGGCAATAGTTAAATTGGTGAGGGTATTAAAACCAAAAGTCTCTTCAGTAGGCTAACTGGTCCAATTATCCAGTGGGTTCTGTGGCCTGGCCACAGTGGAGAAGGACAGTTTTTTCTTCTTTAGGGATGGAGAGATTTCAGATAAGGCAACTCCAGGAGTGTTTTTGGATTAGGTTTAGATTCCTGTGCCCCCACAGCCACCCTCAGTCCTCGAAGTGGTCAGAGATGAGCATTGGCGTCCCAAAACTCAAGCTCTGGCCACAGACAGATAAGGTAAAGTGGATGTGCTCGAGACATCTCCACGGGCACACACACACTCCAAACGGAACGGAAAGAGGTCCCTGATGCAGCTGTGGTTTCGGACAGGGAATCCTGGTGGAAAGAACTGAGGGGAGGTTGGAGGCAGGGGACTTCCTGCACCATGCACCGAAGTGGGTGGAAGGTCGGAGGTCCTGGTTTTTTCTCAGGGGAAGGGGAGAGGAGTGGTCCTTGCAGACTTCAACTCTTTCTGGGTTTTCAACACCAAAATGTAAGGTATTTTTCCCCACTGAGGAAGAAGGAAGGGGTGTAGCCACCAAGTGTGGAATAATAAAAGGCTTTATTGAGTACAGAGCACATCCCGTCCAACGACGTTCCCTGTCATGGGGACACAGAGGCCAGGGAAGTCGCATGGAGTGACCTGCATGAGAGATATTTAAAGGGTCCCATCTAGGGTGGTCGAGCTGATATGACGTGGTGAAATCTCACTGGCTGGCAGACGGTCGCTTTTTTCCAAAGGACTCCTGGGAAAGTTTCTTTTGGCATGCTTGGCTATGGGTGGTCCTAGCCAAAGTTCCTGGGTCTGGGTTCCCCACGTGGCTGTCCCCTATTGCCCACCACCCTACACACATGATTTGGAACTGCCCTGTGTAAGCTATATGTGGCCGGCATATTTAGTAAATTTCCTCTTTCAATAAAACTTTTCAAAACTTATCTGGACTGGATGTATCTACGTGAACTCAATGAAATGAGGTACAGTGCCTTTCAGAATCTGAAGTGCAGTACTTTATAACAAGAGTTCCATTTATTAAGTAGTTGAATCCAAACAACTGAATAGGAATTTATGTCCTAACAGTTTACTAACCATTTGAGATACACATTAATTGAAAAAAAACAATATTTTATTTCATTTTTATAAAACCACAATTACCTATTAATGGGATGGGGGCACTTGTTGGGCATGGCAGTTTCTCAAACCTTGGAATCTGACTGAACACCACTACGCTCATTTCCACTTAGCCTCAGTGTAAAGTAGGGTTTGTATATATACACTCTGTGATGTTTACATAATGACAAAATCACATAACAACACATTTCTCAGAATGTATTCCTGCCATTAAGTGATACCTGACTTTAGTGGGTCCCGGAATGAAAAAACCTCAGGTTTAAATCCTAACTCTGCAACTCACTTTGTGATCTTCACCAGGTTACTCAGTGCCTCCATCTTCTTTTATGTAAATAGCAGTAATGATAGTAGCTACCTTAAGAATTGTTGTATTTAGTGAGATAATTGTCCTAGAAGATTTAGTTCAGGACTTGGCACGTAATAAATGCTCACTAAATAATAGCTATTAGCATTAAGTGCCACAATGAATAGTAAAGATAATAAATGCTAAGGGGTATCTCTGGAGGATGGGGGACACTTAAACCGGTTCTTTGAAAGCTGTGGAGGATTTGAATGAACAGAGGATTGAGGAAGAAAAAGAAGACTTTCCAGGTAGGAGGGAAAAGATCTTTGCAATTTAAAAGGTCATACTAAAATGGTAGTTGATTTCAATTTTACTTAGTATTTTTTAAAAAGTTCAACTGCCTTTTAGAAGCAACATTATTATTATTATTATTATTATTATTTTGTATTTTTCTGAAGCTGGAAATGGGGAGGCAGCCAGACAGACTCCCGCATGTGCCTGACCGGGATTCACCTGGCACGCCCACCAGGGGGAGATGCTCTGCCCATCTGGGGCATCACTCTGCTGTGACCAGAGCCACTCTAGCACCTGGGACAGAGGCCACGGAGCCATCCCCAGCGCCCGGGCCATCCTTTGCTCCAACGGAGCCTCAGCTGCGGGAGGGGAAGAGAGAGAGAAGAAGGAGAGGGGGAGGGGTGGAGAAGCAGATGGGCGCCTCTCCTGTGTGCCCTGGCTGGGAATCAAACCCGGGACTTCCGCATGCCAGGCCGACGCTCTACCCCTGAGCCAACCGGCCAGGGCCCAAAGCAACATTATTTAAAATTTGATTTGCTCTACTCATTACATTTTGCAGAATACTTATATATGAATAACATGTTTTTTTATTATTAAAGAAAAACATTTCAAATCAAATTCCATGCTCTCTATCTTTAAGGCCCCCCACTGGCTTATCCTTTTTTTACAGTTATTTGTCTAGTTGCTATTTTGCATTTCAATTTGACTCTGCCTTTTATTTATTTGTACTTATTACCAGAATGCTTTTTTAAACTAAGTAGTTTTTGATGTTTCTTATTCAGTATTTGATGAATGTTTATTACTGCAATTCATTGTTCAGGAAAATGTACCACATCCCACATTAATCAGTGCTCTCCATTATCCATGGGGTGTAAACCATTTCATAGTCATTAAATGAATATATTATTTGGGATTTAAATCAATGGAAAAAAAGGGAAAAGGCAACCAAAAGTGGTAGGAGGTAACAGAGGCAGGGATAAGGCTTACGAGGAACATCCCTTTCCCAGTAAGCAGAAAATACATAGTAAGTCTCAAGCTTACCCTTCCTTTACCTCCCCACTTTGTCCCCAGTCCACTAAATCTAGTAGGAACTTGCATTAATCTTTCAGACTGGAGTGGAGTCCGGTGGTTGAACAAACATCTCTGGAACATATTGTTTTGGTTGTGTTGTCTAAGAAGACCTTGGGTTAAGAATTTGAGTACCGATTGTTTATTCAGGAGGTGAGTCTAGAAAACACCAGTGGAGGAATGAGGTTGTGAGAAAGGAAGGGAAGGAAGCCAACAGAGTATATTATTGTCTAGAAGTGTCCAGGGTCATTCACTCATTTAAAATATTAAAAAATATATGTGCTTACTGAAGAAATTGCAGAAAAAATATATATGCACTGAGATCATATACATATATAATAGTAAATGATATAAATGTCAAGAACTGTGAAGAGTCTGCAGTTTTGCCCAACTTGCAAGCAAACAATTTATCCTGCTGCAGATTCTTAGATGCTGACAGAAGACAGGTGACTCCTGGGATAGAGGCAAAGGAATGTATCACTCATGGCACAACAGGTACCTGCCATGTCTCACTGGGTGATGAAGAATGGTACAGGTGCATGCTAAACATGCAGTATGTATAATCAAATTCCTTTCCCTCATTGACTGCATCTGCTCCTGGGGGCATTAACTCTGTGGCACATCTGGTCCATAGATGGTTGCAATATAGCCAGTTGCTGGAGCCAGTCCTGACCAAAATGTAGAGTTGGTTTTGATTGTCAACCTCCCCTTCTCCAAACTTTCTGAAGGGGACTCTGTCTCCATCTTCCCTAGGAGAAGTTTAGTTTACATCTTTATGAATCTTGGTTTCTCTCTCTCTCTCTCTCTTTATTTCCAATGAAGTCTGCCTTTGTAAACTATTTGCACTAGGGAAGAAATGCCTAGGAGCAGTTGCATTAACATTGGAACTGGAAAAGATGTCCTAAAATTCAAGATACTAACACACCCTATCTGGTGGGACTTCAGGTATCAGATGGGAAATAGAGGAGGCTATGGGATGAAGGGAAAATGCCCACTTCACTAAGGCTGGGATTTCCTGGACGATCCTCAGGTGGCCTGGGACGGTCAATGCCCTGCTCTGAGTGCAGCCTCCTAGGCCTCGGGAAGAAGAAGCCCATTGATATTCCTGTAGCCTCTTACCATTCCCTCTGACTCAGCTCTTATGCGAAATCACTTTGATTTCTTGGTAACATCCACAGGGTCCAAAAATTTTTTCTACATTTACATATTTTCCATTTTCTTCTTCTTCTCCCTAAATGATAGATCACTGGGCTGAAAACAAAAATCAATTATTTCAGAGAGCTGAGTCACAACGTGAATAACGTAGGAGGCTGCATTCTTCCTTCATCCCAGATGCTCGAATAAGAGGCCCTGCCCCCCTTCTCCTACAAGTCCCAGTCAGCCATGACAGAGGATGGACGGCTTGATGCAGCTTATAAATTTGTAATCAGCTAGCACCACCCTCCAGGCTGGGGAGCAGCATGGGGTGTGGGAACCTCAAGTTGCTAAGAAACAAACGAGTTTCCTGGGACTTTAATTCATATATCCAAAGTTAACACTGGTAAACACTGCTGAGCTAAGTGTTTATCCACTCTTGCTGAGACCTATCTGAATTTCATTCTCCTCAGATTTCTTTTTCTTTTCTCCATGCTCCTGGGAAAATAAAATATATAATATATAATATATTATACATACACACACACATACATATATATGTATATATGTGTATGTATATATAGAGAAAGAGAACACATAGCACCTTGCTATTATTATTATTATTGGTTTCTGTGACTGTTTAGACTGTTTAGAAAAGATCTGGTGGTTTCAAAAATATGTCCTTATGACATATTTCTTTATCTTTCTCCAACTTGCATTTAGTTATCTGTGGACATTTCTAATTATCTCTTCTAGACTGTTAGAGGTCAAGTCTTATGCATCTTTAATTTCCAGACAGTACTATGCTTTGAATTTAATAAGTGCTCAATTAACATTCATTTATTTAGTTGAATTCACATTTTTCAAATGAAGTTTTAGAGAGAATAATAGAGTGTTCCAAGGCTAGTATATCGGTCTTTTTCCAGCTAAGAACATATACACTACACTGGATATTTCAAGCAGAGAGGGCTTTAATGAAGGGGATTGTTACAAAAGTGTTGGAAGGGTTAAAGGAGTAAAAGGGTTGGTGTGAATCAAGGAATAGGAAACTGCTGCTATTTCAGGGGAAGAGGGTCTTCGTTATATATCAGGAAGCTGCTACTACCCAGGGACTGAAGCTCACTAGCCCATACTTACTATTGATATTACCAGGCCCACAGCTATTCCATAAGCAGAATGGCTCCTCCTCACTGCCTTCTAATGTGATGTGCTGCCTCCTGTTTTCAGAACCCAGCTGGCAAGGGAGACTGGAAAATGTGGTTTGTAGGCTTCTAACCCTGGTGGTAATGGGGAAGATGAACATGGAGCTGAACGTCAACAGACAACATCTGGGATAGATGATTGGGCCAGGGCTGATTTCACTGCACCCCTGCAATGGACAAAGTCTGCAGGAAAGGAGTTAGCCCCTCTACCAGAACTTCCCAGCAGTCTGGGTCTGAGGAAGGAAGTGTCTAGCTGCTATGAGCCCTGACTACCTTGAAATAACAGAACCAGGTTCAGAGACAAAATTTCCTAGTTTGAACAACAGTGAATGCTCCCTCCCTCACATGAGAGCCCAGGACTCTAGGTGAGTCATCATCTCTTTCCTCAGAAGTTTCCACTTCAATTAAGAGGCAGAAAGAAAAGTGACAGATGGAAACATAGCAGGTGTAGCAACCCCAACCTATTGAGAGTATAAGTTCAAACCATTTAAGAATTTGGACCACAGTAGTCTTTTACTTTTCCCTCTTTCTACCATCTCTGAGATTGAGATGGTTGGCATTTATTGAGTAAATCTGGGCTTTGGAGAAAACCAACTCTGAGCCCACACAGATTTATTGACCAGTATGATCCAGTCTGGTTGTCTCCATATAACCGTTAGTGCCTCCCTTGACACTGCTCATATGATCATGGCTTTGTGGAACCAATTCTCTTGCTAAGGCTGGGACAGAGTAAGCAGAAGTAGGTATGGTTGCTCTGCAATTGCAAGCGGAGGTGGTTTCCCCTTGCTGTCCCTGCCTGATACCCCAGCCTTAACCACAGGCTAGAAGCCAAAGAGATCATGAGAGGGATTGGAGAATTATGTAACCAAGACAGTCCTTTTTGTCTTTTGGCACACACTATCTTTGAAATAAATGAATGAGAAGAGATCTGAATGCTCTCCCTAAGTGAAAATATACCACACTGGCTTGTCATGTGAGAAAAAAGATAAGTAAATTTGTTTGATAGTATTGTAGTCTACTGGAATTCATTTTTGTGTGTGGTATAAGAAGTTCAATTTCTTTTAGTTTTCTTTTAACACAGATATCTAAAGAACTCAGATCACTTATTGAAAAGTGCATTATTTCTTACTGATCTGGACTACCACCTCATATATATATATCATGTCCATGGTGTGTAGACCTGTTTTTAGGATTTGTGTTCTGTTCCATTGGTCTCTTTGTAGTACAGTAGCATGCTGCCTTAATTACTGTACCTTTATATTTTTACCTGTTAAGGCAGTTTTCTTTACCTTGTTTAATCAGGAGTAATTTATTTTTTTTAATAAATTTTTATTAATGGTAATGGGATGACATTAATAAATCAGGGTACATATATTCAAAGAAAACATGTCTAGGTTATTTTGTCATCAAATTATGTTGCAAACCCCTCGCCCAAAGTCAGATTGTCCTCCGTCACCCTCTATCTAGTTCTCTGTGCCCCTCCCCCTCCCCTAACTCTCTCCCTCCCTCCCTCCCATGTCCTCCCTCCCCCCCCACCCTTGGTAACCACCACACTCTTGTCCATGTCTCTTAGTCTCATTTTTATGAGGAGTAATTTAAATATTCTTGTCCATTGGCATTTTCATATACATTTTGGGATCAGATTCCACAAAAGAATACCTTGGATTTTTGATTGGGTTTGCATCAAATTTATAGATCACTTGGGTAAGAAATACCTTCACAATATTAGTTTTCTAATCCATGGTATATTTCTCAATTCATTTAGATTGATAATATCTCCTAATAAAGTTTTATATTTTTTTCCACAGAAAACCAAAATACTTTCTTTAATGTTCCTAGAAGTAAAGGTGTACTGGTTCACCTTTAATTAAAGGTAAAAATTCTTTGAGTAGGGCCTCCATATTATCTAACTACAGAAGGCATTTTTCATATTTTCAGTGAACATACTGTAGACTACAGTGTTAAAGGAGGTGCTCCCTGTAGTTAGGCAACACGATGGCCCTGCCTGTAGGGCCCCAAGATTATAGAAAAATGGGTTCCTACTAAACTTTTTACCTTGAATGTACCCTGAGCATAGTTGCCTATTCCTTACACTCCTTAAGACAAGGATTTCAAAGAACTGATTAATGTTACTCTAACAAAACTCTTCCATTACTACTAATATATATGAATAAATTTTCTCAATGTTTGCATCTATAAAAAGGAAAAATAGAAATATAATTGCTGTTGAATTTGTCTCATTTTTGGTGCAAGTACTAGTCATCCACAGATACATATAGACTATTAAAAAAAGTTTATCCAACTTATTAAGTAATGTATTTTTAATAAAGTATTTTCCCCCATTGATTTGAGGGGGGAAAAGAAGAGGAGGGGCATCAATTCATTGTTCCACTTAGTTGTTCCACTTACTTGTACACTCATTGGTTACTTCTCATAAGTGCCCTGACCAGAGATTGAACCTGTAACATTGGCACATTGGAACAATGCTCTATTTATTGATGCACCGGCTAGGACCTAATAATTAATTTCTTAAATCTGTAAGAAATTTATGTTGTTTTAATCAGTTGGGATACTATTTATTATAATGATAATTTAATCTAGAAGAACATTTACTTAATATGTACAGCCTTTTGGTAACAGAAACATTTAAATTTAAATATTTGTATATTGGTACACTTATATACACATATATTTTTTTCAGTTTATTGAAGTACATATGTGTGTGTGTGTGTGTGTGTGTGTGTGTATATATATATATATATATATATATATATATATATATATCTTTGTTTCAGGAATGTGTGGTAAGATGATGAATAAAAAGATATTTCTCGCCCCTGGTGGGCGTGCCGGGTGGATCCCGGTTGGGCGCATGCGGGAGTCTGTCTGACTGTCTCTCCCCGTTTCCAGCTTCAGAAAAATACAAAAAAAAAAAAGAAGATATTTCTAACCTAAAAATACATTACATTAGTATAACATTTTGCAGGGAGAGTAAAATGGAATTATGACATTTTGAGGAAACAATGTAATATATCCAGCTGTTAAAGAACCTGTTCAAGTTTTTTTTAATGGACAATGGTGGATATTAAAACACTAAAAAATTTAAAGTCTATTATTGGATGCATTTGAAAAATTGATTTATATTTTATTTTAAAATGTCAGTTTAAATAATATATTCAAAATTATATCCTGTGATGGAAATTGCTGGCTTTCTACCAAAATCTGTTCTCTCCAATATTGTAACTGAGATACTGTTTTGTTTGGGGGTGGTACCTGAAGTTATACTGCAAGACTGAGTCTGTCTTTGCCAGCAATTTATTTAGCACAGGTTCACTGTGGGAATTATAATAATTTCACAAGCCAGTAGCACACAGGATAATGTCTCTTAATAAGACAAATAAAAAATAACATACTCCAAACAAATGGCAGAGTAATCACACTATTGTTCCAAGCAAGGAGAGACAAAGGAATAAATTTCAAATTTATTATGAGATGTACCTTTTAATACAAGGAGGCACTCCGGAAAGATGTGGCCAGCCTAGAGCTGATTCCCAGCTGCCAGAGAAAAAGTAAAAGGCCCCTATTGCTAGAGCTGTTGCTAAGGAACAAAGACACCAGTGTTAATGGACAGGCTGAGCTATTCCGAGAATTATTACCCCAGAGACTGCTGCACAATTTAATACCACTACCGATTAAAGAGTTACCTTGACCATGGTAGGAGCAAATGTCTCAGGATTTTCAGAGAGTTTTTAGGTTAGCGGAAGAGTCACCTCGCCCAAACCAAAATTCTCAAATGGTTCTCACAAACTGTCAGTATTTATTGTGTAAATGTCCCTTGGCCATAGCTGCTTCTTCACATATTTTTATCAATAAGCCCCTAGCGGGGCCCCTTAAGCAGCTGGACTGCTGAGTGCTTATCAACTACAGCAGATGTGGAAGATGACATCCTGGCATGACTGACTTCATTCTTATATCAAAGCAATTTTTTCCCTTTGTTATAAACAAGTAGATTAAAACAACTTTACTTAAGTTGTAAACAAGTGGATTTGAAATCATATTAAACTAATGCACAGTATATGGATACTCAGATAATTTCTCTTGAACCTGAATATGACTATAAGACTGAGCTGTATTCGTTGGAATTTGAGCAAAGTAATGAGTACAGGTCTATTGCTTAAGAGATATTCCCTAGCTCTGGATGATCCTTCCATTTCCTGTCCCACTGGCTGGGATAGAAATGACTACAGTGGCCTTTAAAATCTTCTATTAAAGATGGCAGATCTGTGTAGAGACCTAGAATTCTCAGCTCAGAATGTGACATGAGAGAAATAAACTTTGAGTTTTAAACCTTTAGATTTTAGGGGGCCTCTTTGTTCTAGCAGTTGCCTTCCTTAACTAATACAGTAATTAGTACCATGAAAATGGAGTACTGCTATAACAAAAACCTAAATTTTTCAGCATTTGCTTAATACATAGGCAGCATATGAAGAAATAAATAGTGCAAGCTAGAGAACTAGGGCCCCTTTTTAAAAATATTTTTTATTTATTCATTTTAGAGAGGAGAGAGAGAAAGAGAGAGAGAGAGAGAGAGAGAGAGAGAGAGAGAGAAGGTAGGGAGGAACAGGAAGCATCAACTCCCATATGTGCCTTGACCAGGCAAGCCCAGGGTTTTGAACTGGCGACCTAAGCATTCCAGGTCAATGCTTTATCTACTGTGCTACCACAGGTCAGGCCCCCCCTTTTTTAATTAAGTGAGAGCAGGGGAGGCAGAGAGACAGACTCCTACATGCACTCAGACTGGGATCTATCCAGCAAGGCCCCTACTGGGAGATGCATTGCCAATCTGGAGCTGTGTTCTGTTGCTCTGCAACTGGCCTATTTTTAGTGCCTGAGGTGGAGGCCACAGAACCATCCTCAGCACCTGGGCCAACTCACTCCAACTAACTAATCAAGCCATGGCTGTGGGAGGGGGTGGGAGAGAAAGACAGAGAGATAGCAGAGCAGGAGGGGGTGGAGAAGCAAATGTCGCTTCTCCTGAGTGCCCTGACTGGTAATCAAACCCAGGATATCCACATGCCAGGCCAATGCTCTACCACTGAGCCAAGGAAGGGCTCTTTATCCAGGGAGGGGCCCTTTTTTGATTAAACCATTGCCTACCAAGCCACTCACTTTAGAGCAGTGGTAGTCAACCTGGTCCCTACCGCCCACTAGTGGGTGTTCCAGCTTTCATGGTGGATGGTAACGGAGCAACCAAAATATAAATAAAAAGATAGATTTAACTATAGTAAGTTGTTTTATAAAGATTTATTCTGCCAAACTTAGCAAAAATCTGACATAAAGTACTTGGTAAGTAATTATTATTATATGCTTTAACTTGCTGTAACTCTGCTTTATAAATTTTATAAAGTAAAGTTACTTCCCTACTTTATAAATCACCATTACTGTGGAACCAGTGGGCGGTTAGAAAATTTTACTACTAACAGAGATACAAAAGTGGGCGGTAGGTATAAAAAGGTTGACTACCCCTGCTCTAGAGCAAAAGTCAGAAAACTAATATGTAGTGGCTTCTTCTTGCTGCTTTAGCAAGGTATTATAAGAGAAAAGATGAGCTCAGGCAAGAAACAGTTTGCAAGCAGAGGTGGAAGGGAATAGAGAGAATCATTATATTTAAAAGCCTCAAAAGCCTTACATAGTTGGAAAATCCAACTACTTCTGAACCCAAAAGATAAGTCTCTTATTCAGTGTTTACTTATATATTTATTTGTTTCTAAGCCATTTATTATTTTTCAATTACAATTGACATACAATATTATATTAGTTTCAGGTATATAACCCAGTGATCAGACATTATATAACTTACTAAGTGATCATCCTGATAAGTCTTGTACCCATCTGACATCATATATAATTATTAGAATATTATTGACTGTTTTCCCTATGCTGCACTTTACATCTATCCTCATGACTATTCTGTAACAACCAATTTGTACTTCTTAATCTCTTCACCCATCCTCCTCTCAACCCCTGTCCCATTTAGCAACTGTCAAAATGTTCTCTGAATCTTTAAGTCTGTTTCTCTCCTCCTTGTTCATTTATTTAATTTTTAGATTCAATTGTTGATAGATATGTATTTATTGCCATTTTATTATTAATATTTTTTATCTTTATTTTTTTTCTTATTCTTCTTAAAGAAGACCTTTTAACATTTCTATAATGCTGGTATGGTAGTGATGAACTCCTTTAGCTTTTTCTTGTCTGGGAAGCTTTTTATCTGTTCTTTAATTTTAAGTGATAGCTTTGCTGGGTAGAGTAATCTTGGTTGTTGGTCCTTGCTTTTCATCACTTTGAATATTTCTTGTGACTCCCTTCTGGCCTACAAAGTTTCTGTTAAGCAATCAGCTGACAGTCATAGGGGAGCTCCTTTATAGGTAACTAACTGCTTTTCTCTTGCTGCTTTTAAAATTTCCTTTGTCTTTAATCTTTTGCATTTTAATTATGACATGTCTTAGTGTAGGCCTCTTTGTACATCTTGTTTGGGACTCTCTGTACTTCCTGGACTTGTATGTCTATTTCCTTCACCAAGTTTAGGAAGTTTTCTGTCATTATTTTTTCAAATAAGTTTTCAATTTCTTGCTCTCTCTCTCTTCTCCTTCTGGCACCCTCATGATGTGAATGTTGGTATGCCTGAAGTTGTCCCAGAAGCTACTTTCAGTTTTTTGGATTCTTTTTTCTTCTTTAAAAAAGATTTTATTTATTGACTTTAGAAAAAGGAAGAGAGAGAGAGAGAGAAATGGGGGGGCAGGAACCATCAACTTGTAGTAGTTGCTTCTCACATGTGCATTGACTAGGCTAGCCCAGAGTTTCAAATCAGCAACCTCAGCATTTGAGGTCAATACTTTATTCACTGCACCACCATAAGTCAGGTCAGATTCTTTTTTATTTATTTTTCTTTTTGCTGTTATGATTGGATGTTTTTTGCTTTCTTATATTCCAAATTGCTGATTTGATTCTTGGCTTGGTGTACTCAACTGTTGATTCCTTGTAAATTATTCCTTTCAGTTAGCCTTCATTTCTGACTGGTTCTTTTTTATAGTTTCTATGTCCTTTATTATGCTTATTTCTTTGTTGAAATTCTCACTAAGTTCCTTGAGCATCCTTAAAACCATTGTTTTGAACTCTGTGTCTAATAGTTTGCCTGTCTCCATTTTATTTAGTTATTTTTCTGAAAATTTCTCCTGTTCTTTCATTTTAGACATGTTTCTTCATCTCCACTTTTTGGCAGCTTCCCTGTGTTTGTTTCTATGTATTATGTAGAGCTGCTGTGTCTCCGGATTTGGTAGAGTGGTCTTATGTATATAGTAGGTGTCCTGTAGGGCAGTGGTCCCCAACCTTTTTTGGGCCATGGACAGGTTTAATGTCAGAAAATATTTTCACGGACTGGCCTTTAGGGTGGGATGGATAAATGCACAAAATAAAATTATGGGACTGGCGTAAAAACTCTGGTATTTTTAAATATAATTGTCAAACTTATGATATTCATTGGGCTAAGTTAAAGGAGGAATGAGCATGTCCTCATTATTCAGGCTGTATTTAAATTTGTTATTCTGACAGTGTTTCATGTCTGACATCAATATGTAATATGATAGGTTCAGGCTCGCTGCCAATGATGAACCTATGACAATAAAAATAAACATGAATCCACTGTGTACTTGTATGCAACTTTATTAGAAGCATCCTCTTAACATCGCACCAACAACATAACATCTTACCAACAACCTCTCTGCCTCCAAACACTTTCCAGTCACTATGGTAACGTTTAAACATGCCTTAAAAATAAGATACAACACAAAAACAAATATAAAGTGCATGAAAAATACAACTCACCATTGTTATGAATATTGTTAGTTAAGGGTTATTTATTATAATGTTTATATAGAATGAGAGATAGTAGCCTATCTCTCAACAACCATAATGCTAAATCAGTAGGAGTCCTGAGCTTGTTTCTCTGCAACGAGACGGTCCCATCTGGGGGTAATGGGAGACAATGACACCCGAAGTGTGTTGCTTATGTCCAGTCTATTCCATAATTTTGTTTTGGTTGCTGTCACTGAAGAAAATCCCACTTCACACAAATAGGATGTTGGAAATGGCAACAGGGTTTTTAGTGCTTTTGTGGTGATCTTGGGATATTCTGCTATGACTTGTATCCAGAATACCGGCAGAGTTGTAGTCTCGAACATATTTTTAAGGCCACCGTCATTTGCGATCTCCAGTAGTTGATCCTCTTCTTGCATAGACACGCTGGATTCACCTGGTTTGTTGACAAATGGATCGCGGATCCATTCCTTGGCAATTCGTGGGTCTTTTATGGTTGGGAAGTAACATTCAAAATCTTTTAAAAGCAAATACAGGTGATCATGCACCAGCTGGGACAATGAAGGCTTGGGCTCGGTCTCTTCCAAAATTCCCGCGAATGTTTGAAACATGTCAAATATACCCCTGTTCACGCATCGTCCCCACAAATCCAGTTTGGCTTTAAATGCAGCTACTTTATCTGCCAACTTGAAGACAGTTGTCATTTTCCCCTGAAGTGACCGATTGAGTTCATTGAGGAGGTTAAATATGTTGCACAAGTAAGCGACTTTTGCGATCCATTCCTCGTCACTGAAATGTGCTGCTAGCGGTGATGTTTTTTCTGAGAGAAATCTCTGCAGCAGCTCTTGTAATTCAAACACTCTGGCCAGGGACCTCCCTCGGGATAACCATCTTATTATTTCTGTGTATAAGAGAAGGTGTCTGTGCTCTGCGTTCATTTCCTCACAAAGCTGCTTGAACAGGTGCGAGTGAAGGGTGTGTGCTTTGATGTGGTTAATAAATTTAATGACATCATCCAATACGCTGTTAAGTTCCGGTGGTATATTTCGGCTAGCCAGCATTTTCCTGTGAATGACACAATGCGTAGACTCGCATTCAGGTGCAACCTCCTTAATCCGAGTAGTTAAACCAGACATCCTTCCGGTCATGGCAGCAGCTCCATCTGTGCATATGCCCACACAAAAAGACCATTTCAGTTTTCCTGATATATAGTGATCCAGCGATTTAAATAGTTCTGCGTCTGTGGTTTTGGTTGACAATGATAGTGCACATAACATATTCTCATGCACATCCTCTTGATAAAGATAACACATGTAAACAAGTAGCATTGCCTTGTTGTCAATATCTGTAGATTCATCAACCTGGAGAGCGTACCACGGTGATTTATTAATCCTTTCCAACAACTGTGATTCAATGTCCTCTGCTATTTTCTCAATGCGCCTTGTGACGGTGGTAGCTGAAAGAGGCATCTGTGCTATCTTTTTAACCGCAGCCTCTCCTAGAGGTTCACGACACATGTCATTAGTGGCTGGAAGGATCAATTCTTCACCAATGGTGTATGGCTTCTTCTTTTTTTTTTTTTTTTTGTATTTATAGAGACAGAGAGAGAGAGTCAGAGAGAGGGACAGACAAGGACAGACAGGAACGGAGAGGGATGAGAAGCATCAATCATTCATTTTTCGTTGTGACACCTTAGTTGTTCATTGAGTGCTTTCTCATATGTGCCCGGACCGTGGGCCTTCAGCAGAGCGAGTAACCCCTTGCTTGAGCCAGTGACCTTGGGTCCAAGCTGGTGAGCTTTTTTTTTTTTTTTTTTTTTTTTTTTGCTCAAACCAGATGAGCCCGCGCTCAAGCTGGTGACCTCAGAGTCTCGAACCTGGGTCCTCCGCATCCCAGTCCAACGCTCTATCCACTGCGCAACCGCCTGGTCAGGCGTGAATGGCTTCTTAGCCTTAGCAATACGATTAGCCACCAAGTATGATGCTTTCAGTGCACTCGCATTTATTGATGTAGTGGTCGCCAGTAATTGTTTCTGTCCTTCTTGTTCATGCTTTTTTCTTTCGAAATACTCAGAAGGCTTGTCTTTTAAAGTAGGGTGCTTGGTCTCCCTACTTTAAAAGTGGCAAAGCAGTTTTGAAGGCTTCATTGCCTCATTACTTAGGCGGTTGCCACATATTATGCAGAGCGGCCTTGGTGCGCAAGAATCACCAGTTGCAACAAATCCATACTTCAGGTAGGACTCCTGGTATTGTCTGTTAAATGAAGCCTTCTTTTTCTTCGAGGTCATAGGTTCTTCTTCTGTCTCCTCACTGGCCCTTTTCCACTTCACAAAAAAACTTTCAATGTAATTTTGTTTTTCACTCATTTTGCTAGTTTATGGGTTTAATTTTAGCGGCAATGTATCACATGACCAAGACAAGCATCAGTAGTGAGTCTTAGACGGATGTAACAGAGGGAATCTGGTCATTTTTTTAAAAATAAAACATCATTCAGACTTAAATATAAATAAAACGGAAATAATGTAAGTTATTTATTCTTTCTCTGTGAACCGGTACCAAATGGCCCACGGACCGGTACCAGTCCACGGCCTACGGGTTGGGGACCACTGCGGTAGGGCCCAGTGACACACCCTTTCCAGTCACTCAAATAAGCACTCAATCCAGGTGTGCCCTTGTGTGGGTTGTGTGCACTGTTCTGTTATAGTTGAGCCTTGTTTGCTATAAGCATCACTAGGAGGGATTGACCCCCAGGCTTATCAGCTTTGAGGACTGGCTTCAACTACAGCAGAGGAGCTGCTGTGCAGAAATTGACCCTATGGAGCATGACTTGCTTCCATGGGGCTTTGGTGCTCACCAGGTCTTCCCCTTGAGTGGGTTGCTTGTGGAGGTGGTAGGATAGTAATCTGGCATGGTCTGAAGCTGTCTACTGGGTGGGTGCACAGGCCCCGGGACCTCCTAGGAGGTGCAGGGTCAGCCACTGCCTGTGCCCTGCCTGGGACCACCCAGCAAGAGCTACAGAGTGATCTGCAGGTGGCTGCTACTTATGCTGGGCTTGGAGGTGCCCAGGAGTGGCCAAGCTGTGAACCAAAGTTGGCTGCAATTATTGCCAGGCTCGGAGTCTGAGGTATGGGGCACAAAGAGGCCAAATGCTGATTGTTTGAGAGATTTTAGCAATGTCCAAAGCATGAACCAAGACAGGCCACTTGTATGGAAAAGCCGCTTGAAAAAATAAAAAAGAAAGAAAAGCCACTGAAAACAGCTTGAGTGGGCCTGCAAGTTGGGTGGGGCAGGCTGTTAGGGAATTACAATGGCTGGGTGAACAGTGTGAGCCAGGTTGATGGAAACTCATATGGCACCTGCCTGCAGCTCTGTGTGTGGGTCAGGGTGGGGGTGGTGTCTCAGAGAAGGAACAATGACCTCTGCCAGCACTTTTGTCTGGCAGAAAGCTCCCGCCAACCCCCCGCAGCTCATCCCCTGATGCCCAACAATCCAGTTCCTTCCTGTATGTCCCTGGTTCCTTTCAAGCTACTGCCCCAGTGCTGGAGCTCAGACGGAGTGAGTCCAAGTATGTTTTTATGAAGAGCTGCTTAAAAATTCTGCAGCTCTCCATTTCACTCAGCCACAATTCCCGCTGGTTTTTACAGCCAGAAGTTATGGGGACTTCTCTTCCTGGCTCTAGAACTCTGGCTTCGGGGACCTGGTGTGGGGCTGGGACCTCTCACTCCTCAGGGGGATCCTCTGCAGCAGAGATGACCCTTCCAATTTTTTTTTTTTACTAAGATCTCTTAACACTAAGATCTTTTATTTTTTATTTTTAAAATTCATTTTAGAGAGGAGAGAGAAAGGGAGAGAAAGAGACAGAGAGAGAGAGAGAGAGAGAGAGAGAGAGAGAAAGAAGGTGGGGAGGAGCTGGAAGCATCAACTCCCATATGTACCTTGACCAGGCAAGCCCAGGGTTTCGAACCGGCGACCTCAGCATTTCCAGGTCGACGCTTTATCCACTGCGCCACCACAGGTCAGGCGACCCTTCCGATTTTAAACTGCCACACGTGAGTATGGGACCAGCCTTTACTGCATCTCTGCCCCTCCTACCAGTCGCAGTGTGGCTTCTTTAATTTCCTAGTTGTAGGACTTCCAGTCAGCCAGATTTCAGGCAGTTCTGAATAATGGTTGTTTTGTAGTTTAATTGTAATTTTGGTGTGGTTGTGGGAGGATTCAAGTATTGTGTTAACCTATGCTGCCATCTTGATTGGGAGTCCTATTCAATGTTTATTTAAAGACTCATTAAGACCTCTTTATCATCTGGCCTGTGGTGGCACAGTGGATAAAGCGTCAACCTGGAACACTGAGGTCGCAAATTCGAAACCCTGGACTTGCAAGGTCAAGGCACCTATGAGAAGCAAGCAAAGTACAACTAAAGTGAAGCAACTATGAGTCATTACTTTTCGCTCCTCCGCCCCGACCTCTTCTCTCTGTAAAATCAATAAATAAAAAAATAAAAATTAAGAAAAAATGACCTCTTAGGGCCTGACCTGCGGTAGCACAGTGGATAAAGCATCAATCTGGGGCGCTGAAGTTGCCAGTTCGAAACCCTGGGCTTGCCTGGTCAAGACACATATGGGAGTTGATGCTTCCTATTCCTTCCCCCATTTTCTCTTCCCCCCAAAAAATGAATACATTAAAATACCTTATTAAACATTAAGAAAAGCAATGGATCTAGCATAGAGGCATGGATCAGATTATGGTCATCACTCCTCCTTCCATCAAATCTGTTATTTCAGATTGCAACAAATTATCTGACATTAAAAGATGAGAGGCATGGAGACAATAAGGAAGTAAAAAATAAAGCAGGCCTGAGAATTATGTCCAGAAAATTTCCTTGGTTGTAGATAATGGCATATGAAAGTAACTGGAAGCAAACTACATACTTACTTTCATATTTCATCAATTCTTTTTTATTTTAGTTTTATTGAGATACAGTTGACATACAGCAGTGTATAAGTTTAAATTGTACAGCATAACAGCTTGACATATATATTGAGAATTGATTAGCACAAGTTTAGTTAACATTTATCATCTCATATAGAATTTTTAAAAAGAAAAGAAACTTGGAACCATTATGTCCAGGGCAGTCCAACAAGAGAATCCAGATGGCTGAGCTAGACTTAATTTTCAATCCTCTGGGCCCTTTTTGGACTAAACTGCAACACAGAGAGTATACCAACCACTGGCTCGGAGTAGCCATTAGGGGAAGAAAGAAGCAAGAAGGATCATGCTTAGAAATGGTCAGGATGGTGTCCTGGGTTTTCAAAGTAGGTCTCTAATAATTCCATTTCTTTTGTTCTGATCATTCCCAGGAAATAGCTGAGAAGGGATGATCTCTTTTTGGAGTCAACTGCATTTAGTGACCAAATTGCCTTGCTAAGGTGTGTGGACCTGGAAGAGGTGAGGGAAAAAGAGTCAAAAATCTTCTAGCCTGTACAGTGGACAGAGCATTGATCTGGGACACTGAGGTCCCAGGTTTGAAACCCCGAGGTCCCCGGCTTGAGCACAGGCTTACCAGCTTGAGTGCAGGAGTTGCCAGCTTGAAAATGGGATCATAGACATGACTCCATGGTTTCTGACTTGAGCCCAGAGGTCGCTGGCTTGAGTGAGGGGTCACTGGCTCAGCTGGAGTCCCCCAGTCAAGGCACATATGAGAAAGCAATCAGTGAACAACTCAAGTGCTGCAGCTATGAGTTGATGCTTCTCATCTCTCTCCCCTCCTGTCTGTCTCTCTCTCTCTATCTCTCACTTAAAAAAAATCTTTTAAAGTCAATTTTTGAGTCTGGTCAAACCCCACAATACCAGATGCCTGTGGATGGTAGGTGAATGGAAAGACTATTGAATACCCTGACAATTAGCCCATTGTGTGTGGCTTTTGCCACAAAAGAGTCATTATTGTCAGCTGCAAATGGTCTGGGAAGTTGATCACATGACAGAGATTAGCTTCAAGGGCCACAGTGATTTGTTTGGACTCAGCTGATCAGACTGGAACAGTAGAAAAGTAACCTGAAAAAATGTCAACAGCAGCGAGGCCCCAGTGATAGGCCCAAAAGGGTCTCAAAAAGGCTCAATGTGGTTCAGTCTTCCAAGAACAGATGGAGACAATGCCCTATGTAATGTGGACGCCCTCACTGTTAGAGAAATGGTTCAGTGGCTGGCAGGAGTCACAAGTCTGGCATTCAGTGGTAGCCTTTGCATCAGAAACATAAAGTTCTTTATTTTGTGCCCAGTATGTGAGGGTGGATGTGTTGCCATGTCTGATCTAGGCAGCAATGTTGATAATCTGGGCAGTGCAGGCTTAATTTGCATTTGCATTTTCAGATGATCTCATCAGAGAATTGGCCTTTCCATGGGCCAATATGAGTGACCCAGATGGTTTGATCAGAAGTCATAATTTGTTTCCACAGTACATGGCCCCCCAAGAGGGGTGTCATTTGAGTTTTCCAGATGGCAGAACAAGCAACTAAGCTTTTGGCAACAGCCAATAAGTCAGTTAAAAAAAAATAACAAGACTCATCAACAGTATTATTCAGAGCTATGAGAATGGCCTTGAGTTCTTCTGCCCACTAAGTAAAGTCATGTTCATTTTTGGTTCTGCATAGTTGGTGAAGTTGAATACCTGTAGCATCCCAGTGGACACCAATGGGTTTCAGTTAGGACCATCAGTGAACCAGACCCACCCATGAGGGGAACTTCTGTGAATCAAGGGTCTCACTGAGCCAGTGGATTTGCTTCAGGCCACAGAGTGGGAGATAAATTATTCCCTCAAAAGGATGGATAGTTGTCACTTTTCCACATAAAGTTGAGATACTACTTGGGCCAGGTCAGCTCCTTTCTTGAATATGCCTTTTTTTGGTTTGATTTTTTTGACAAGTGAAGCTTATTGGGGCCATCTCACCTCGGGTCATGGAGTCATGGAGATTGAGTTGACTCATTCCCAAATAGGGATAACAGGCTGGAGAGTCACAAGGCCTCCATGGGTCATGTGTTCAGTTTTGACAAGAGCCTAGTAGCAAGCTAATACAGCTATTTTTTTATTAATAATTTTATTTTTTTAATGGGGTGACATCAATAAATCAGGATACATATATTCAAAGATAACAAGTCCAGGTTATCTTGTCATTCAATTATGTTGCATACCCATCACCCAAAGTCAGATTGTCCTCTGTCACCTTCTATCTTGTTTTCTTTGTGCCCCTCCCCCTCCCCCTTTCCCTCTCCCATTCCCCTCTCCCCCCCGTAACCACCACACTCTTATCAATATCTCTTAGTTTCACTTTTATGTCCCACCTACGTATGGAATAATGCAGTTCCTGGTTTTTTCTGATTTACTTATTTCGCTTCGTATCATGTTATCAAGATCCCACCATTTTGCTGTAAATGTTCCGATGTCATCATTTCTTATGGCTGAGTAGTATTCCATAGTATATATGTGCCACATCTTCTTTATCCAGTCATCTATTCATGGGCTTTTTGGTTGTTTCCATGTCCTGGCCACTGTGAACAATGCTGCAATAAACATGGGGCTGCATGTGTCTTTACGTATCAATGTTTCTGAGTTTTGGGGGTATATACCCAGTAGAGGGATTGCTGGGTCATAAGGTAGTTCTATTTTCAGTTTTTTGAGGAACCACCATACTTTCTTCCATAATGGTTGTACTACTTTACATTCCCACCAACAGTGGATGAGGGTTCCTTTTTCTCCACAGCCTCTCCAACATTTGCTATTACCTGTCTTGCTAATAATAGCTAATCGAACAGGTGTGAGGTGGTATCTCATTGCCGTTTTGATTTGCATTTCTCTAATAGCCAAAGAAGATGAGCATCTTTTCATATATCTGTTGGCCATTTGTATTTCTTCCTGGGAGAAGTGTCTGTTCATATCCTCTTCCCATTTTTTTATTGGATTGGTTGTTTGTTTGTTGTTGAGTTTTATGAGTTCTTTGTATATTTTGGATATTAGGCCCTTATCTGAGCTGTTGTTTGAAAATATCATTTCCCATTTAGTTGGCTTTCTGTTTATTTGTTATCAGTTTCTCTTGCTGAGCAAATACTTCTTAGTCTGATGTAGTCCCATTCATTAATTTTTGCCTTCACTTCTCTTGCCTGTGGAGTCAAATTCATAAAATGCCCTTTAAAACCCAGGTCCATGAGTTGAGTACCTATGTCTTTTTCTATGTACTTAATTGTTTCAGGTCTTATGTTTAGATCTTTGATCCATTTTGAGTTAATTTTTGTACAGGGGGAGAGACTGTAGTCCAGTTTCATTCTTTTGCATGTGGCCTTCCAGTTTTCCCAGCACCATTTATTGAAGAGGCTTTCTTTTCTCCATTGTGTGTTGTTGGCCCCTTTATCAAAAATTATTTGACTATATATATGTGGTTTTATTTCTGGACTTTCTATTCTGTTCCATTGGTCTGAGTGTCTATTTTTCTGCCAATACCATGCTGTTTTGATTGTCGTGGCCCTATAATATAATTTGAATTCAGGTATTGTAATGCCTCCAGCTTCATTCTTTTTCTTTAGGATTGCTTTGGCTATTCGGGGTTTTTTATAGTTCCATATAAATCTGATGATTTTTTGCTCTATTTCTTTAAAAAACGTCATTGGAAGTTTGATGGGAATTGCATTAAATTAATACAGCTACTTTTGAAACGGGTTGTTTCTAGCTGTCTAAAACCCCAAAGGGCACTTTTGGGTGGAGGCTGCCTCCCTTTGCCAGAAAACCTAATCAGCAAAATCATTTGTTATGATCATTAAGTTTATGGGACCTAAAGATAGAGAGCACACCATAGCTTGTAGAACAGTTTCAGAGTCTGTTGGGATAAACCCCATTCAAAGGATGAAGATGAGCAGGTTAGCTAATATAAAAGACCAACTAGCATTCCTGAGTACCCAAAGAATCCAATAAGGTGCTGGTTTCTGTTTGGTTTGGAAGGCCAAAGAGACACCAGCTTTTCCAATGAACACCAGAGGG
The DNA here is from genome assembly GCF_036850765.1 of Saccopteryx bilineata. Classification (NCBI taxonomy): domain Eukaryota; kingdom Metazoa; phylum Chordata; class Mammalia; order Chiroptera; family Emballonuridae; genus Saccopteryx; species Saccopteryx bilineata. The sequence continues at coordinate 90,220,014 of NC_089502.1, forward strand.
ACTAAGTGTTACAGATCTACCCACCTACCCCAAAGGAACTTTGCTTGGTGAGCAGGCCCCTGAATTATGTTGGGTTTATCAGGTACTTCTGGCTACCTCCATGGTATGACAGCACCACTGTGATGGTCATTGAGACTGAGGTTTTTGACTTGCCAACAAGGCATCATTCATATAGTGAAAGCTTTGGAAATTGAAGGAACTCATGCTAAATCCTGACTCACCAAATGGCAGGGGAGCTTAAGTAACCCTGGGAGAATACTATAAACATTTCTGAAGAGCCTTGCTATGTGGATACAAACAGATATTGAACCTCAGGTGTTCATAAGATGGCATAGAGGTGTTAGTAATGTCTAAGACAGCATACCAAGTATCATCAGACTGTCTAATAGATTCAAGAGCAGTCACAATGTTTGGAACAGCCAGGGCTATGGGAACAACAATTGAAATCAGTTGGAAATAATCTGCTGTAAACCTTAGCTCCTGTTAGTCTTTTTTATTGGATCTTCAGAGCTGTTGTATTGAGATATTACATTACTAACTGACTCTGATGCCTTTAAGTCCTTAATCAATACGGTGATTTTCCTTTCTCTTCCAGGTGTTATTTAGCTGCCAATGGACCACCAGAGAAGAGGCAGGGAAGTGCATTAAGAAGCTATTTACACTTCTTCTATAGATTAAATATTTGTGTCCCCTAAATAATTCATATATTGAAACCTAAGCCCCAATGTGATGGTATTAGGAGGTGGGGCATTTGGGACATGATTAGGTCATGAGGGTGGAACTTTCATGAATGAGATTAGTGCCCTTACAAAGGAGACCCCAGAGAGCTTCCTCTCCCCTTCTGCCATGTGAGGACATAACAAGAATACAATCATCTATGAACCAGGAGGCAGGTCCTCACCAGAAAATGAATCTATCAGTGCCTTGATCTTGGACTTCCCAGCCTCTAAAACTATGAGAAATAAATGTCTGTTGTTTATAAGCCACTCAGTTTATGGTATTCTGTTTTAACAGCCTAAACTTACTGAGACAACTTCCTACTAGTATTTTTTTATGCTGCTCTTCCCAATATCAAAAATTTTCTCTCACACTTATGGGATGGGGATATAACCAATTAATTCCTACTAAACATTCAAACGAGGAAGCAATAACAGTACATTAAATTGGCCTAAGGGACCCCACTGATAAGTTAGATTTTTTCTCCCACTGTCAGCTCTGCCTAACCACCATCAGGTGGATCTGGGGGCCATTCCCTCCCCAGGGCCTACTGGAATAGGACATCTTTATTCAATAGTTCCACAAAAGTTTAAATCCCCATTTTCCGCAAATCCCCCTTGGATGAGTGCATATAGCTTTCAAGTCCCTTTGGGGTCAATAAAATCTTGGCCCGACTTTTTGTTTTTAAGTAATTTTTTATTTTTCAATTACAGTTGCCATACAATATTACATTGGTTTTGGGTATACAACATAGTGATTAGATATTTATATAACTTATGAAGTCATCACCTTGATAAATCTAATACCTATATGATACCGTACACCATTATTATAATATTATTCATTTTATTCCCTATGCTGTTTACATGCCCATAAGTATTTTGTGACTACCAATTTGTATTTCTTAATCCCTTTCTCTTTTTCACCCATCCTCCCTACGTCCCTCCCATCTGGCAACCATTACAATATTCTCTGTATCTATGAGTTTGTTTCTGTTTTATTTGTTTGTTTGTTTTATATTCCACATATAATGAAATTATTGATATATGGCATTTGTGTTTCTCTGTTTGACTTAGTTTACTCAGCACAATACTAGGTCCATCCATATTGTTGCAAATGACAAGATTTCTTTCTTTTTTATGGCTGAGTCATACTCCATTGTGTATATGTACCACTTTTTCTTTATCCATTCATCTATTGATGGACATTTATGTTCCTTCCATATCTTGGCTATTGTAAATAATACTGCAATGACCATATGGATGTATATGTCTTTTTGAATCAGTGGTTTGGGTTTTTTTAGATAAATACCTGGAAGTAGAATTGCTGGGTCCTTCTTTGTCTCTTGTTATAGCCTTTGTTTTAAAGTCTATTTTGTCTGGTATAAGTATTGCTACTCTAGCTTTTCTTTCCCCTTTTCATGAAACATCTTTCTCCATCCCTTTACTTTCAGTCTATTTGTGTCTTTCGATCTGAAATGAGTCTCTTGCAGACAACATGTGTAAGGATCTTATTTGTTATCTATTCAGCCACCATATGTGTTTTGATTGGAAAATTTAATCTATTTCCATTTAAAGTGATTTACATTGTTAACAGATATGTAATTGTTGCCATTTTACTATTCATATTTTTTATACTTTTATTCTTCTTCTTTAAAGAAGTTCCTTTAACATTTCTTGTAATCCTGGCTTGGTGGTGATGAACTCCTTTAGCTTTTTCATGTCTGGGAAGTTCTTTATCTGTCCTTTGATTCTAAATGGTTAGCTTTGCTGGGTAAATAATGTTGGTTGTAGGTTCTTGCTTTTTCGCTGAATATTTTGTGCCAGTCCCTTCTGGCCTGTACAGTTTCTGTTGAGAAATCAACTGACAATCAAATGGGAACTCCCTTGTAAGTCTAACTGCTTTTTTCTTGCTGCTTTTAAGATTCTTTCTTTGTCTTTACCTTTGGCACTTTAATTATGATGTGTCTGTGTGGGCCTCTTTGGGTTCATCTTGTTAGAAATTCTCTGCAGTTCCTGGGCATGTATGTCTATTTCCTTTGCCAAGTTAGAGAAGTTTTCTGTCATTATCACTTCAAATAGGTTTTCAATTCTTTGCTCTATCTCTTCTCCTCTGGCACCCCTATGATGCAGATGTTGTTATGCTTTATATTGTCCCAGAGGCTCCTTCAACTCTCATCAGTTTTTAAAATTCTTTTTTTTTTTTTTTGTATTTTTTCTGAAGCTTGAAACGGGGAGAGACAGTCAGACAGACTCCCGCATGCGCCCGACCGGGATCCACCCGGCACGCCCACCAGAGGCCACACTCTGCCCCCCAGGGGGCAATGCTCTGCCCCTCCGGGGCGTCGCTCTGCCGCGACCAGAGCCACTCTAGCGCCTGGGGCAGAGGCCAAGAAGCCATCCCCAGCGCCCGGGCCATCTTTGCTCCAATGGAGCCTTGGCTGCGGGAGGGGAAGAGAGAGACAGAGAGGTAGGAGGGGGTGGGGGTGGAGAAGCAAATGGGCGCTTCTCCTATGTGCCCTGGCCGGGAATCGAACCAGGGTCCCCCGCACGCCAGGCCGACACTCTACCGCTGAGCCAAGCGGCCAGGGCTAAAATTCTTTTTTCTTTCTGCTGTTCTGATTGGGTGTTTTCTCCTACCTTATCTTCCAAATCACTCATTTAATCCTCTGCTTCATCTAATCTACTGTTGATTCCCTCTAATGCATTCTTCATTTCAGTTCTTTTATTCTTCATTCTGACTTTAAAAATGGTTTCTATGTCTTTTTTTATGCTGTTGAAGTTCTAAGTATCTTGAGAATCCTTATAGCAATTGTTTTAAACTCTGTATTAGGTAGATTATTTGCCTCCATTTCATTTCATTCAATTTTTTTTTAAGTGAGAGGAGAGGGGATAGAAAGACAGACTCCCTCATGCACCCCGACCAGGATCCACCTGGCAACCCCCGTCTGGGGCCAACACTTGGACCAACCAAACCACTGGTTGCAGGAGGGGAAAAGGGACAGAAGAGGAAGAAGGAGGGGAGAGAAGCAGATGGTCGCTTCTCATGTGTGCCCTGACCAGGTATCGAACCTGGGACATCTGCACACTGGGCCAACGCTCTAGCCACTGAACCAACTGACCAGGGCTCATTTTATTTTTCTTCTGGAGATTTACCGTGTTCTTTTTGAGATATGTTTCATTGTCTCCCCATTTTGGCTGCTTCCCTGTGTTTGTGTCTAGGTATTAGGTAGGGCTGTTACATCTCCTGGTCTTGGTAGAGTGACCTTATGTAGTAGGGGCCCATTAGCACAGTCTCCCTGGTCACCTAAACTGGGTGCTTTAGGTGTGTTCCTTCTTTGGGTTATGTATGCCCCACTGTTGTAGTTGAGCCTTGATTGCTGTTTGGAGGGATTGACCTTCTGGGTGATTGGTTGTAAGAACTGGCTGTGATTACAATGGAGTAGCTGTTGTGTGGAGGCTGACCCTTTACAGCAAGATTCCTTTTAGCGGAGCTCTGGTGCCTGCTGAGTCTGCCCTGTGAGTGTGTCATTTGTAGAGGTGTTTTGGGTGATGCTGTAGTGTTGTCTGAAGCTGGTCACCAGGTGTGTTGGTTCCGGGGCCTCTCAGGAGATGAAGGCCAAGGTGAGCTGCTGCCTGCGTCCTTCCTAGGGCCACCTGGTATGAGCTACTAAGTGATCTGAAGATCGTCGCCTTTTGTGTTGGGCTTAGAGGTGCCTGGGAGAGGCTAAGCTGCAAACTGAGGCCAGCTGCTGCTAGTGTTGGAGGTGGGGCTACTTACCAAGAGTTATAGGTTAGTCAGGGCCACATGATGATTGAGGTTTTTGAAACTTTGAGAGATTTGGGGAAAATCTTCAGTATCAAAAGGCCACTGAAAGTGGCTTGGGTGGGCCCTCAAGTTGGGTGGGATGGGGTCTCAGGGACTCACCAGGGTGAGGAGAATAGTGTTAGCCAGTTTGATATGGCCAGCATGTGCTTGCAGAGAGAGGGCTCAGCAAAGGAACAGTGGCCTCTGCCAGCACATATGTGTATGAGAAAGCTGCCCTCCAGATCTCGCTTTGAAGCCAGATGATTCAGTTCCTCCCCATATATTTATTCCTGGTGCCTTTTGAGCTATTGCCCCAGCACTGGTGCTCAGAATGAGTGAGTTTGTCAATGACTAAACCATGTGGGCCCATTAAGATGAACTGCTTGGGACTCCAGCAATCCTCTGTCTCACTCAGCTCCCATCTCTGTTGGTTTTCACAGCCAGAAGTTATGGGGACTTCTCTTCCTGTACCTGGGACCCAGGGCGGGGAGGCCTGGTGTGAGGCTGGGATCCCTCACTCCTCAGGGGGCACCTCTAGTACTGAGATAACCCTCCCAATTGTTAACGACCACATGTTGCTATGGAACCAGACTTTTCTAGGTCTCCACCTTTCCTACCAGTCTGGATGTGGCTTCTTTATATCCTTAGTTATAAGACTTGTTCAGCAAGATTTCAGGTGGTTCTGAATGATGGTTGTTCTGTAGTTTAATTGTAATTTTAAAGTGGTCATGGGGGGAGGTGAGTATAGCATTAACCTACTCTTGACCAGAAAAGCCTTGGCCCTACTTTTAATCATCCTTTTTCTTAAAGTGGCCAAGATTAGGGTGGGGAAGGAGGGTGAGATTGGGGGCATAGTGGGAGAGAGTGGCTCTGTGCTACTAAATAAAAAAAGTTTTGCATTTGAACAGTGAGGCAGCAGCTCATGATGCAATCAAACTCCCAATGTTTTTAGCCCACCCAACATTTTATATTGAGCAACTGTCCTTATGGCTGACACTATCCATTTTAGCTTGGGGTTCCCCTTCACTCACTAGTCATAACCACATGGCTTCTTGTCTGGAGCTACTGGGTTTGTGCCCCATCGCTGACTTGGGCTTGGCTTGCACAGCGGCAACCTTCTTTGAGGATTCTACCTTAATCCAGGGCATCCCCCAAATAACATCTCTTATGTTCTATCTGGATTTCAGCACCTCATCCTCATCACCAAAACTCTCAAGAGCAGTGAAATGTCTGAGATTTTACTCTATTCTAAGCTATCAAGTGAGCTGCCACAGTTTCATGGATTCTGGTAGAAGACATGAAACTCCTGGGTCAGAGAAGAAATGTATTTCTGTAGCAATAGCAGTAGCTGGATAATTTTTGCACCAGTTTCTTGAGCTTCAATTCAGCAGGGGAACTTCTCTGTGCTGGTACCCTAACAACCTTGCATGTGTACCAGAATCCACATAGGCAAGGCTCAACTTCAGGGGGACCCATGGATTGGTGGAAGGCCCTGTGATACCCCAAACTATGGGAGGATAGGCAGTCTTGGGAGTATCTGCCACAGGGCCAGTTCTCATCTGCCCCTCTATCATGAAGGAGGCTGCCATGAGACAGTTTCTTACCACCTCCCTGGTTCCAGTGAGGTGTGGTACATTCCCCCTTGTCTCTTCTCCCTTAAGGCAGAGCTGCAGGGTGTGAACTACTTAGCTGCAGTATAGAAATGGCTCCACCACTCATGCTGCCTGTCTTTTGGCCTCTTTTGCTTTGGTGTCATCCTGCAGAACAAGGGAATCAGGGAGCTGACACCATGATGGTCTTTCTTTTTTTGTCAGTGTAAGTAATAAACTGAATTGATCTGGGCTTGTTGTCCTCTTACCAGCCAAATCTGTATGCCTGTTTCACAGATTCTCCCAGGGTAACATAAAGAGAACCAGGTGCCACCTGCACTTATGGTGGGTTGCATTTCAGAAGAGAAACTGAGCTTAGAGAATCTGAATTTTCAAAACCAGCCTGCATATACTGCATAGTAAGTGTTCTTGCCCGTTGCTTCAGATATAAACATGTTCTTTATTATACTGGACAGTAAGCATGCCTGTCCTTTTCTTTGGAAGGAGATGATGTCTGTTCTACGATGTACTCTATAATCCTCTTAAAAAGATAGTACAGAGCAAAGGACTGTCAGTGTCGCACTTGTAAAATGCGCGAAAACATGAGAGACCTGGGGGAACTGTCTCCCAACAAAGACTACACACAAAATACCATTTAGATTAGTTTTCTTCATTCATTCTTTTATAAAATTTGACATTTTTAGACAAATGAGCCTGGTTTAGGTTTACTGAGCAAATGGTTATTGTAAATGTCACTTTTGATATATATTACCAGTTGAATCCTAGGAATATGAAATAAGACCAAGCCAATGTGATTTGCCATGGTAAATTTAGTTATATGACTTGAAATAAATTTTGTAAAAGTAAGTAAATAAATTAAAGTAGGACCTTAAAATTGCCTGTCTTCTAGAAGAAAAAGGATCATGTTAAACTCAGACTTAGTACTCTAGTCATTTACATGTGGATAAAGTGGGTCCCAAAACTGAGGAGAGACATAGGTTGCTTGAAGAAGCTTTCAGAATGAAGAATCCTACTATTAGAAAAGAACAAACCTACATAACTTTCAAAAACAGTATTGACTGAATACTGTAAGACTAAAGACAAAAATAATTGTATAAGAATGCTATAATCTGGTTAATAAATATGTTTCTCACTGGAGCAAGGCTTAGAAATCCTGAAATATTTAGTGTATATACTGGTGTTGAACAAATGAGAACTCACATTTACTTATATAATAAATATAATAAATAATAAAGTAGATAATAAGCCAGGTTTCTCACTATTAATGAAAGACATTACAGATAAGGAAAGGAGGAAGGCTAAAATGAAAACTGTGGTGTTGAGTAAGAATCAGAGGTATCTGTATATACTCATAGACTCTGATAAAGAAACTTCTTTTTTTTTTTGCAAGAGAGAGGGGGGAGAAGGTGGGAAGAGGGGTGGAAGTGAGAGAGATGAGACCTATCAACTTATAGTTGTGTCACTTTAGTTGTTCATTGATTTCCTTTCATGTACCTTGACCGAAGGGCTCCAGCTTAGCCAGTGACCCCTTGCTCAACCCAGTGACCTCTTTTTTTTTTTCATTTTTTCTGAAGCTGGAAATGGGGAGAGACAGTCAGACAGACTCCCGCATGCGCCCGACCGGGATCCACCCGGCACGCCCACCAGGGGCGCCGCTCTGCCCACCAGGGGGCGATAATCTGCCCATCCTGGGCGTCGCCATGTTGCGACCAGAGCCACTCTAGCGCCTGGGGCAGAGGCCACAGAGCCATCCCCAGCGCCCGGGCCATCTTTGCTCCAATGGAGCCTTGGCTGCGGGAGGGGAAGAGAGAGACAGAGAGGAAAGCGCGGCGGAGGGGTGGAGAAGCAGATGGGCGCTTCTCCTGTGTGCCCTGGCCGGGAATCGAACCCGGGTCCTCCGCACACTAGGCCGACGCTCTACCGCTGAGCCAACCGGCCAGGGCCCAGTGACCTCTTGGTCAAGCCAGTGACCCTGGGGCTCAAGTCAGCAACCATGGGATCATGTCAATGATCCCATACTCAAACCAGCGACCTTGCACTCAAGCTGGTGAGCCTGTGTTCAAGCCAGATGAGCCTGTGTGCAAGCTGGTGATCTTGGGGTTTCAAAATTGGGACCTCAGCATCCTAGGTCAACGCTCTATCCTCTGCACTATCACCAGTCAGGCAAAACAAAAAACAAAAACAAAAATAACCAAACAAACATTTTTTACATTTATTTTTCAATTGACATACAATATTATACTAGTTTCCCGCTGTTGGGCAAACCAATGTGTTTCAAGTGTGAAACAAGTGAGTTAGGTTTGCTGGCTTTTATTTTGCATTAGCACAAGGCAGCGCTGTGCATGTGTGGTCTGTGAAAGGCTGTGGGTGTTTGCCCACAGGATGGCAGATTGCAAATTGCAGACTGCCTGCCCCCATGGGAAAAGGTGATTGTTTGCGGGAGAAGGAGTATTTCCACCTGGCCTGTTTAGGTGGAGATGGTTTCAGCTGGTGGGGACTTGTGAGTCCATGAGAATCTGGAGGGAGTCAGGGCTTGGGAGCCCTGAAAGAAATGAAAGCAGTCTTCCCTGCCTGTTTGCTCACCCGCCATTATGAGAATTTAATAAACGGAATGGCCCACCATTTTCTGGCTCCACGGTTCCTTTGCTGTCTGCCTGAATCCAATAAGAACCTGTATCTGCATGGCCGTGGCGGCAGCCACTGGCCTTACATCTGACATATAGCAGTGATTAGACATTTATATGCCTTACAAAGTGATCACCCCAAGAAGTTTAAAACCTATCTGACACTATACACAGTTATTACAACATTACTGACTATATTTCCCTATGTTGTACTTTACATCCCCCTTATTTCGAAAAAAATAAAAATTTGATTATTTTGAAAAAAATTAAAAATTGTGCTAAATATATACAAAATTAAAAAATTACATGTTAACCATTTTTAAGTGTACAATTCAGTGACATTAATTACATACACAATGTTGTGCAATTACTGCTTTTTCCAAAACTTTTTAATCATCCTAAATTCTGTAACTATTAAGCAATAACTCCCCATTCTCCCTTTTCTCTATTCTCCATTCCCTGATCTCCTTTATTTCTCTATGAATTTATCTATTCTAGATATTTCATATAAGTGGAATCATACAATATGATGTCCTTTCATGTCTGGGTTATATCACTTTGAACACATAGTATGTTCATAATATGTTCAAAGTTCATCCATGTTGTAGCATGTGTCAGAACTTCATTACTTTACATGACTGTATAGTATTTCATTGTGTATATATACTACCTTTTGTTTATTCGTTCATTCATTCGTAGGTGCTTTGGAAATTGTGAATAATGCTGCAGTAAAAATGAGCATACAAGTATCTGTTTAAATACCTGTTTTCCAATTCCTTTGGGTATATACCTAAGAACAGAATCTCTGGGTCACGTGACAATTCAATGTTTAGCTTTAGAGGGAACTAACAAACTTTTTCATGGTGGCTGCACCAGTAATATATAAAAGTTCTAAGTTTACTGCATCCTCATCAACTCTTACTATTTTCCAGTTATTCAAAATTATAGATATCCTGTTAGATATGAAGTAGTATCTCATTGTAGGTTTTTAAAAAAACTTTATTTATTTTAGAGAGGGGAGAGAGGGAGGCTGGGAGCAGGAAGCATCAACTCCTATATGTGCCTTGACCAGGCAAGCCCAGGGTTACGAACCTGTGACCTCAGCGTCCCAGGCTGATTCTTTATCCACTGTGCCACCACAGGCCAGGCTCATTGTGGCTCTGATTTGCATTTCCCTAATGACTAGTAATATTGAGTATCTTTCCATGTGTTCTATTTTGTATGTCTTTTTTTGTGAAGTCTCTTTTCAGATTTTTTGCTGATTTATTAATTAGATTGTTTCCCTTATTATTGGGTTGAATTTTTATACTTGAGCAACACAGGTTTGAACAGCATGTGCCCAGTTACATGCAATAAATACGTATAGTACTGTATTTTTTAAAAAACTGTATAATACTATATTTTCTCTTCCTTAAGATTTTCTTAGCCTGATCAGGCGGTGGTGCAAAGGATAGAGCATTGGACTGGGACGCAGAGGACCCAGGTTTGAAAACCTGAGGTTGCCCAGCTTGAGTGTGGGCTCATCTGGTTTGAGCACAGCTCACCAGCTTGAACCCAAGGTCTCTGGCTTGAGCAAGGGGTCACTTGCTCTGCTGTAGACCCCCGGTCAAGGCACAAATAAGCAAGAAATCAATGAACAATTAAGGAGCTGCAATGAAGAATTGATGTTTCTCATCTCTCTCCCTTCCTGTCTGTATGCCCTTATCTGTCAGGCTGTCCATTTTTAAATCAAACCCATACTTTCAATAATTTACTTGTTTGTTTTCAAAAATAGAGTGTTTTTTTCATGAAGCATATGTATATGTAAGCAACAATGGGGTTAATATTATTTTAAATTAAAGCATTAAAATTAATAGCTTAGTCTCTTCAAAAATACTTGACTATATTATTACAGTGGATTAAAAAGTGTTACTTTCAGAGTTAAAATTGTTTTGAATTGTAACTCACACATCATAAAATTAACCATTGCAAAGTATTCCATTGAGTGGCATTAAGTAAATTCACAGTATTGTGATACCATCACAGCTATCTTCTTACTAAACACTTTGCCAAGTCTCGAAGAAAATCTTAAACCCAGTAAGAATTCAGTCACTCCTCATTCCTTCTGCCTCCAACCCCTGGAAACCACTAAACTACTTTCTGTCTTTCTGGATTGGTTTATTCTGGACATTTCATATATATTGAATTGTACATTATGTGACCTTTGGTGCCTGGCTTCTTTCACTTAGAATAAGGAATTCAAAGTTCATCCCCATTATAACACTCTTTCTTATGGCTGCATAATACTCCATTGCATGGATAATCCACATTATGTTTATTCATTCTTTACTCTGTGGGTTTTTAAATTGCTTCTATCATTGGCTGTTTTTGTTTGAATTGTGCTACTATGAACATACATGCTCATGTGCTTTTTAATGCTTGCTTTTATTTGGGGAAGTGTATCCCAGGAGTTGCATTGCTGCATTATATACTTATATTTAAGCTTCTCAGTAACCACCAAACCATCTTCAACAACCACTGTACCATTTTAAACCCCACCAACAATGCATAAAGTGTTTGCTTACTCCACTTTCCCCACAACACTGGTATTTTCCTTTATTCTAAGTTTTAGACATCCTAGTGGGTGTTACAGCTTTATTGCAGTTTTGATTTGCATTTCTTAATGACTACTGGTGTTGAGCATACATCATCACGTGATCGTGGGCCGCCTGTGTAACTTCTTTGGGAAATGTTCATTCAGGTCATTTACTGATTTGTATTATTGGTCCTTTTGTCATTTGTTTGAAGTTGTAAGGGCTATTATGTCTTCTGGATACTAGACTCTCACTGGATGTATGATTCACTAATGTTTTCTCCCATTCCATAAAATATCTCTTTTTGCTCTTGATAAGAGTCTTTTAATGCAAAAAGATGATTTTGATGAAGATCATTTATCCATTTTTCAAACTTATTTTAGAGAGAGAGGGACAGAAAGAAAGAGAAACATCAATTTGTTGTTCCACTCATTTATGCATCCATTGGTTGATTTCTGTTTAAATGCCCTGACCGGGGATTGAACCCACAACCTTGGCATATCAGACAGAGCTCTAACCAACTGAGCTACCCAGATGGTATGCTTTTTATCTATTTTTATATGTTGTTTTCCTCTGTTGTTTTTGCTTTGGGTCTAATAGTTAAGAAATCATTACCAAGAGATCCAAGATGGTGGCAGAGTAGGTGGTTATTGCACTCACCTCCTCCCAGGACCAAACTGGAGTTACAACTAAATTCAAGAACAATCATCTTGAAAAACCAACTCAAGACTAAATGAAGAGGAGTCTTATAATCAAGGATTCACAGAAGAAGCCACATCGGACCCTTCTCACAGCAAGTGATATATTTTTTCTGATATATCTCCTCGGGCAAAGAAAACGAGAGAAAAGATAAACAAATGAAACTACATCAAAATAAAAAGATTTTTCACAGCAAAGGAAAACATTGACAAGATGAAAAGACAACCCACTGGATGGGAGAACATATTCGCTGACACATCTGATAAGGAATAAATATCCAAAATTTATAAAGAACTTATAAAGCTCAACACCAAACATACAAACTCTCATGGACACAGACATCAGTGAGGTGATTGTCCAGAGGGGAGGAGGTGGAGGAGGGCATGGGGGCATAAATGTTGAGGGATGAAGACTTTACTTGGAGATTCATGATCACACAATATGGTGTACAGAGATGTGTTGTAGAATTGAGCACCTGAATCCTGTATAATTGTGTTAACTAATACCACCTGAATAAATTTAATAAAATAAATTCGATGAAAACATCATTTAAAAATTATTGCCAAATCCAAAGTCATGAAGGTTTACTCGTATGTTTTCTTCCATGAGGTTTATAATGTTAGCTCTTATATTTAATTGCTGGGTACATTTTGAGTTGAGTCACTGTTTGTGTATGGCACACCTTAAGTGTCTAACTTTATTCATTTGCATGTGGATACAGTTGTCCCAGAGGCCCTTGCTGAAGAGACTATTTTTACCTCCATTGAATGGTCATCATCAATCATCCACTATTGTTCTTCCAAGGGCCAAAAAATGCTGAACAAATTAGAAGTCAAACATAAACCGTTGGCTTAACATCAACATCACTTGATGATGTAAGCAATATGAAAGTGTGATCAGTCTGAATAAAATATTGAAGCATTGCTTCCCAACCTTAGATGAAAGAAATAAAACGTTATTCGAAACAGAAAAAAAATATAACAAAGCTAGCTGTAAATTCAGGCAAGTATAAAGAAAGTAAAATATTTTTTTCTGAAATGCAGAGGGAAGAAAGATGAAGAGAGGGTGAAAACAAATAAGATTCTCCCACTTTAAAATCACATAGTATGTCTGTGTCTGCACAGTGGAAAGAAGCATGACTTTCATTTCCTTCATAAATTTTATATTTTTAAAAAATCATTTCACAGATTATTTATTACTTTTATAAGTAGAACAAAGACTCAACTATAGAATGTAAGTTAATGAAGAGTGCTCCATATTAAATTATTTTGGAGAAGTGAAGTGCTCTTTATTGCTAACCTCAGGAAGGATAACTTGAAAATGCATTAAGTCTTCTTGGCAATACTGTAAAAAATGAAAACATGGTGTAATCCTCTGCAGATACGTGTCATCCGATACCTGTGTTTTCATGTAGTTGGATGAGAAGTAAAAGGCATAGGGTTGATTCCCCTTAAAAGTTTAATACAGACAAGTTTAATGTTGGTTTTAGAAATGCCAAAAGGTGTTATAACTCAGTCTTGGTTATTCGTAGGCTCAGAAGTTAGTCCATTGATGCCCTCTGTTCCTATATGTTTCTTGTTTTACAGACATTTAATAGTTTCAGAACCAGCATGGATGGACTGCAATTGCCAAACTAAGGCAGTGGCGTTAGGAAGCCACCAGATGGAGATGTTGGGCTGCCACTGTTAAGGTCAGCCAGGTCCTCCTTGACACGTAGAGTGGTTCCAACTTTAGTGGCGCTGGGAGTAACCTTTAGGATTTATTTGCAATGCAGACTTCCAGTGCCTACCTACAGAGTGGACTGGTAGGCCTGGGATAGAACCAAGGAACCTGGATTTTAACACTCCCTCTTCCAGTGATTTTGATGTAGGTGGTCCCATGCATGGTCCCTTTGAGAAACTCAGATGTAAATGGTAACTGAAACCATAGGCCTATATGGAAACATTTAGGGAAAGGGTATAAACTGAGGAGAGAACTCAGTAAAACTGAGTCCCTAGGAATGTCATTATGCAAGGGCTCACTTGAGGAGAAAAACTAGCAATGGCAACAAGAAGTTGACAGAATGAAAGGATAGCTGGAGGGCATGCAGTTATAAAAGCCCAAGGAAGATGTAGGGAGTGAAAAGAGAGAGAGAGAGAGCTCAAACAGACTTCACACAGTGTTTTCCTTTTGTTCAAGTATGTCGTCTTTTTTGACTTTTTCTGGAGAAATACTGCCTTAAAGAACGTGAATGACTGTGACGTTTGGATTAGTCTAAATAATTCTTCCCTTGAAATAAATGTTATACTCTCCATCCAAAATCCATGTATATTAGAAAAACGTTTCGTTGCAGCCTAATGATTAAAATATTAAGTTGTGATGCTTTGAAATATAGTGTAAAGCGTCTATGGCCATACGACCCTGAACGTGCCTGATCTTGTCTGATCTTGGAAGCTAAGCAGGGTCAGGCCTGGTTAGTACTTGGATGGGAAATATAGTGTAGTTTGCTTTCCATGTTTGATATTCAGCAAATTGTATACCAGGAGTTCAAAAAGTGGTCATAATAATAGCAATACAGAATTATTATAATTATTATAATATAATAACAATAATATATGGTTATGATTATAAATAATAATAAAATCACATTATTATTAATATTTGAGCTCTTGCTGTATATTACTGAGTGCGTACAAGCAAACTTAGGCATTATCTCACTTAATTTCACCCAAATTTTCTGAGACAGATACTATTATTATTATGCCTTTAAGATAATAACAAAGTCACTGAGGTTTAGGGAAGTCAAGAGGTTAGCTCAAATAAGTAAATCAGAAAAAGCTGAGAACTATATGATTTCGCACATAGATGAGATACAGACACTCATGGACACAGATAGAAGTGAACTGGTTACGGGGGAGGTGGGTAGAGAGTTGAATATAAGGTGACGGAAAACGATTTGACTTTGAGTGATAGGCACACAACATAAACAGTCCAAATGCTATAGAGATGTTTACCTGAGACCTGGGTGCTCTTATTGATCAAATGTTACTCCATTACATTTAATTTCTAAATAAGAGAAAAAGAAGTTAGCTCAATGTCTCACAGTTTATAAGGGGTGAAGCCTCACTTAATTTTGTGCTGGATTTTCAGTTCATGTTTAGAGTATTTTTGTAAGTCTCTCTTTAAAACAACCCAACATAGTAAAGTTTTTATATTAACTTTGGAAAGCCGTAGACTGCAGGGACTCTTAGCTTCCACCTGAAATCTTCATTCTCCTCTTCTTCCTGGGCCCCCATCAAGGTGTCCATTCCCAGCTTCCCTTGCTGATAGGTGTGACCATGTGACTGAGATCTCAGCAATGGGATGTCAGTGGAAATGTCACGTCTAGCTCTAAGAATCTCGTAGCTGGTGTACCTCCATGTGCTTGTCCCCCTTTAGCAAACTGCAAAGGAGGCCACCTATGGGGCACTGGGCGGGAGCCACATGTTGAAGGTACAGGGTTCCCAACAGCCCAGGTCCCTTGCGGAAGTACATGGTCAAAATCCACCAGGAGGACCTTTTTGTTTTCCCAGTGTTGTTACAAGAGAAATGGATGAACTACTTTTGAGTCATTATACATGTTTGGATTTAAATGTTACAACAGTAACTGTCTACAAGTCTGTATTCTTGGCACGACAAAGGGGAAAGAGTGAAGGGAGAAGCCAGCTACATCTGTCAGTTCATGAAGGTCTCCTAGAAATGCCAGCAGCAGCATCTGGGTCATGTGTTGTGGCCAGCCTGGGGGTTGAACTAGATCCTGTTCCCACCTCTAGATGCAACAGGGTCAAGGTTCTGGTAGTAAGAACAAAAGGATGAAGGATAGAGTGGTTCAGTAGAATCGGGACCTGCCAAAGTCCCTATATTAAATTACCTTCATAAATTGTCCAAATCCTTTGTGGAAGGGAGCTTTTTATGCTGCTCTCCTGAAAATCCGGATGCATGTGACTTTCAGGTTGTTGAACTACTGTTCTATGCTCTATCGAGGGTGGCCTTTTTTTCTCTTCATCTGGCCTGATCCGCCTGAACTCTTCCATGGGCTTATCGATTCACAACTTTTAGATGTACCTCAAAACGTCAAAAACAGTACCTCTTTCGATTAACTTGTTTTGAAATTTACATGGAAAATGGCAGCTTTGTAAAGGACTTCCCTGTCTCCTGTCACACTCCACAAACCACTTTCTGTGTTATTGGAAGATGCAAACACTGCTAGAGACCACGATTCAGAGCCAAAGACACATCTTATTTCCAGAGTAGCAAAGTAAGACAGAACAGTGTCAGGTGAGAGTCTGTGGAAAACAACGGACCACAATATCAAAGGTCTGATCCTAGCTGTACAGTGAAGCACTGTGCACGTTGAGTTAGGAGTTGTATGTACTCTTTGATCTTCAGTCTCGTAAATTATAAAGTGGGGCTATGCGACTTCCTCTCCCAGAGGGTTATAAAGACAAATAAACGAATCTTGGTTTGTATGCTTTCAAAGGGCAATAAAGCTTACGAATGTGTGGTTTCTATTTATGCATAAACCGTGATCAATTTGAATAATAAATTCTAAATCTCCTTGGCAGAGTTATTCGGGTTTCCAGCATAGTGGAAGCGAGTCAAAAATAGCACACAGAATGATTGGATTACAGTGTAGTGAGAGGAGAGGGGGCACACAAGTCACAGTGGGAGGCAAAGGGAGGAGTGCCGACCAAGACTCCACAGAGAAGTCAGCTGAGCTTGTCCAAAGGTCCAGCGAAACAAAATAGAAATGCTGTGCTTGAGGAAACTTCAAGAAAAGGGAGTCAGACAAGGCAAGATGCTCGGGGTTCTCGTAGGTAGTGTAGACCCTTTTGGGGAGGCTCTGAGGAATCACTGAAGGACCTTAAACATCACAGTGTAAGCTAATATCCGAGGATTCGAACTTCAGTGGATCTGACTTGCAATCTTCATTCTATTGCAAGCTGTCTTTTGGCCATAGGATAAATAAACTGACTGGTGGAACAGCCTAGAGAAGGAGAATCAGGGACATACCGAAACTTGGCAGAGCTGACAGTGGGGAAAGTGTACACCATTCAATAAATGAGGATGGGGCCCTGGCCAGTTGGCTCAGCGTCTTCCTGATATGTGGATGTTCCAGGTTCTATTCTTGACCAGAGCACACAGGAGAGGCACCTACCTGCTTCTCCATTCTTCCCCTCTCCTTTCTCTCTGTCTCTCTCTTCTTCTGCCATAGGCAAGGCTCCATTGGAGCAAAGTTGGCACGGGCACTGAGGATGGCTCAATGGCCTCCACCCCAGGTGCTAGAATGACTCTCGTTGCAACAGAGCAACACATCCAATGGGCAGAGCATTGCCCGCTAGTGGGCATGCCGGGTGGATCCTTGTCAGGTGCATGTGGGAGTCTGTTTCTCTGCCTTCCTGCTTCGTACTTCAGAAAAATACAACCCCCATCCCTTCAAAAAAAACAAAAAAGAGTATTGCAGAGGGGCCTGACACTCAGATGTCCCAAGGCACGCCCTGGCTGGGGAGGATGAAGTGTTTCCCATCTGCTTTGACCCCTTTCTGGTCAGTACAAGGCACGGGGACACACTCTGGTTTTGCACAGAGGTCCCTTGCCCAGCGTCATGCACTGACCATGTCCCGTTCCTTTAACATGTGTTTGTGCTCATAAGGTGCAGGAGAGCTGTCAGTTCATCGCAAGAAACTGGGATGGCACCGCGTCAGAGGAAGGGCGTGGGGAGAGAGGTGAAGGCCCTGATGGCAGACCAGGCTGTGGTAGCTCGGGTCTGGGAGAAAAGAAAGAAGAGAGCTGAGTGAGTTGGAGGAGACTCCCCAAGGTACCATCTCTCACACCTTTGCAGGTATAGCACATGCCGCTGAGACTGCGTCCTTCAAGTCCCTGTGTCTGAGCCCTTGACCGTGTAAACAGTAAAATCCACGTGTGTGGAAAGCAGTTTTATGTCCTGGAGGTGACCCCCTTGAGCCTTGTACCCCCAAGCGGGGTGACAGAAGCTGACACAGCAGCTTCTCTGGTTGCAGGCAGGCCTGTCCAAAGCATCTGATGTTTGCTACAGAGTTGGCTCTGACATTAACCCGGAAAGACTTGCGACAGCATCTTCATAGCATGGTTCTGGTCCCTGACCTATTTCCATCTGACTTGCACATACATGATTGCTTTCATAGTCTGCCTTAAAAACTTTTGGTGGCGAAGATCCTAAAACATCCCACAGTGAGGAGATTTCTCTGTAAACAGTTACCCAAATAAAGTATTAAATTCACTTGATATTTTTTTCCATTTTTATTTTGATGCAGGAAACAATTCTGTAGTTGATGACAATGGGGGAGAAAGTTCAAGTCTAGGATCACCAAGGACAGAAATGAGGTGTGTTTACAGTCATTTTTGCTTGCCTGATAGAAAAAACAAAGGTCTGCTCTGGTAACAAGTATGTAAAAGACTTGGCATGGTGTTAATTTATGTACCCTTCATTAAAACTTAATGTAATTTATTTACAGGGATAAATTACAGGATATGCTGCAAGAATCTGCAGGTACAATTTAAGAAAGAGTGCAATGAAAGTAAATTGTGTCAAACTGTATACCATTTACAATGGGAAATGTTAATCAGTGGTCTGCAAGACTCATTTAGTGCCATGTTCTTAGCTGCAATGAGTTTTAGTGTGATTTGGCTTCATAACTTTCCTTAGTTTCCCTTTTTATTGTGGATGTGGAGAGAATGGTGCAAGCAAAGGTGAGGTAAGAGTGATGCTTTTAATTTATACATGGGTACATTTGATGGGCTATGCGATGTTAGAGTTTGCATGAAGTAATGAAGTAATCTCTATTGCACTTGGTGTGGTAGAGTAAGAGATATATCAGTGTGTGTGTGTGTGTGTGTGTGTGTGTGTGTGTGTGTGTTAAGTGAGAGGAGGTGAGATAGAGAAACAGACTGCCACATGCGACCTGACGGGAATGCACCCGGCAACCCCCGCTAGTGGGCATAGTGGAAGCGAGTCAAAAATAGCACACAGAATGATTGGATTACAGTGTAGTGAGAGGAGAGGGGTCACACAAGTCACAGTGGGAGGCAAAGGTAGAAGTGCCGACCAAGACTCGACAGAGAAGTCATCTGAGCTTGTCCAAAGGTCCAGCGAAACAAAATAGAAATGCTGTGCTTGAGGAAACTCCTGTTGGGGAGGCTCTGAGGAATCACAGTGTAAGCTAATATCTGAGGATTCGAACTTCAGTGGATCTGACTTGCAATCTTCATTCTATTGCAAGCTGTCTTTTGGCCATAGGATAAATAAACTGACTGGTGGAACAGGCTAGAGAAGGAGAATCAGGGACATACCGAAACTTGGCAGAGCTGACAGTGGGGAAAGTGTACACCATTTAATAAATCTGGGGTCGATGCTCAGACCAGCCTAGCTATCCTCAGTGTCTGGGGCGATGCTCAAACCATTGAGCCACTGGCTGTGGGAGGGTAAGAGGAAGAGAAGAGGGAGTGGGAGGGGGAGAAAAGTAGATGGCCGCTTCTCTTGTGTGCCCTGACCAGTAATTGAACACGAGACGTCCATAAGGCGAGCCAATGCTCTATCCACTGAGCCAACTGGCCAGGGCCGACATATCAGTTATTAACATCAGTATCAAATGTCCTCATTTTAGCTATAATATATGTCTATGACTTTCCTAGTTCTTTTCTTTGGCTCAGAAGTTTAAACTGAAGCCTGTAGAACAAGTCTTTATTGTTATATTTACATTAATAAACTGCAGTAGAGAACTAGAGCCACATTTGCTTAGCATGCTAGTGTTGTATGATGATCAGAACCATAAGCCTAAATTTTTTTAATTGTTCTGTCAGATATCAGTTACATCAACTGGGTTATAGAGCAAACTCTTTTTTATTTCTTTTTTTTTATTTAGAAAATTTAATTTAATGGGGTAACTTGATCAATAAGAGCACATACGGTCAGGTAAACATCTCTATAGCATTTGAACTATTGTTTGTGTTGTGTGCTCATCACCCAAAGTCAAATCACTCTCTGTCACTGCATACTTGTTTCACTTTAATCTCCTCTTCAACTTGCCTTCCCCACAACCCCCTCCCCCCTGGTAATCATTTCACTTTTATCTATGTTCATGAGTCTCAGTTTTACATCCCACCTATGTGTGAAATATAGTTCTTAGCTTTCTCTGATTGACTTATTTCACTCAGTATAATGTTCTCAGGGTCCATCCATGTCATCACAAATAGCAATGGGTCATCATTTCTTATGGCTGAGCAGTATACAATTGTTTATATGTACCACATCTTCTTTATTCAACCCTTTATCGAAGGAAACTTTGGTTGTTTCCATGTCTTGGCCACTGTGAATAATGCTGCGATGAACATGGGGGTGCATATGTTTTTACGTACCAATGTTTTTGACTGTTTTGGGTAGATGCCCAGTAGAGGGATTGCTGGGTCATATGGTAGTTCTATTCTTAGTTCTTTTGAGAAACCACCAAACTTTCTTCCATAATGGCTGTACCAGTTTACATTCCCACCAGCAGTGAATGAGGGTTCCTTTTTCTCCACAGCCTCTCCAACACTTATTATTACCTGACTTGTTGATAATAGCCAACCTGACAGTGTGAGGTGTATCTCATTGTAGTTGTGATTAGTGTTTCTCAAAGAGCTAGCGAAGATGAGCATTTTTTTCATACATCTGTTGGCTATTTGTCTGTCCTCCTGGAAGAAGTGTCTGTTCAGGTCCTCTCCTCATTTTTTAATTGGATCATTTTCTTGTTTGTGGCTGAGCTTTGTGAGTTCTTTATATATTTTGGATATTAACCCCTTATAGGAGCTGTTGTTTGCAATATGATCTCCCATTTGGTTGGTTGCCTTTTTGTTTTGTTGGGTCCTTTTGCTGTGCAGAAGCTTTTTAGTTTGATATAGTCCCATTCATTTATTGTTGCCTTTTCTTCCCTTGTCTTTGGGGTGAAATTCATAAATTGTTCTCTATGGTCAAAATCAGGACAAACACTTAATAAAGAATCCAAGTTAATTTTTGAGTCCTCTGTATGGATCATTTGTGCAAGTAGCTATTTTTTTTAAGCTTTGCTTTATTTGGTGGTGAAAAGGTGCTTGTTTTTTGAGCTGTCTCAGACATTGATTATTTTACATGCTAATCCAAGTGTATAAAATATTTCTGTAATTGTGCAACTGCTTTCTGATTACTGAGTATAATTTGGGGGGAGGTATTTTTCTGAAGTTAGAAGTGGGGAGGCAGTCAGACAGACTCCCGCATGCATCCAACTGGGATCCACCCAGCATGGCAACCAGGGGACGATGCTTTGCCCATCTGGAGCATTGCTCTGTTGCAACTAGAGCCATTCTAGACCTTGAAGCAGAGGCCATGGAGCTGTCCTCAGTGCCCAGGCCAACTTTGCTCCAATGGAGCCTTGGCTGCAGGAGGGGAAGAGAGAGAAAGAGAGAAAGGAGAAGGGGATGGGCACTTTTCCTGTGTGCCCTGACTGGGAATTGAACCCGGACTTCCACACACCAGGCCGACGCTCTACTGCTGGGCCAACCAGCCCGGGCCCTGAGTTCAATTTTGATGGTAGATCCATGACATAAAGTCATGTGTTTATGAAAGCACTATTTCAAGTCTTAAAATGTTTACACAATGGAACATTTTTGGTAAAAAAAAAATTAAATGAAACCTCAATGAAAGTGTCTAGAAAGTGTTCTTGAATAACATCGATTTCCTCAAACTATGTGTGGTTATTCCCTTTTAGTCATATATGTTCAAAAGCCTCTCCAACTAATTTTTAAAAATAATTTTCTCAGTGTTAAAAATTATTTTTTCCTGACTGGCAGTGGCACAGTGGACAAAGCTTTGATCTGGGACACTGAGGTCCCAGGTGAGAAACCCTGAGGTCGCTGGCTTGAGTGCAGGCTCACCAACTTGAGCATGGGGTCTCTGGCTTGAGTGAGGGATCATCAGCATGGTCCAAAGGTCGCTGGCTTGAACAAGGGGTCACTGCCTAACCTTGAGTCCCCAGGTCAGGCAGGGCACATATGAGAAGCAATCAATGAACAACTAAAGTGATGCAACTACAAATTGATGCTTCTCATCAATTGCCCTTCCTGTTTCTTTCTCTCTGTCTCTTTCTCTATTTTTCCTCTAAAAAATAAATAAATAAAATTATTTTTATGTCTTTTGGAAACTGTTTTGAATTGAGTAATGTTGTGTGTTCTATATAACAAGATCTAACGATGTCCATCTAAATGTGTCCTTTGAGTTGGAGGATATGTTATAAATTTGTCAAAAATGAGCCGTTATAACTGTTTCCTCATGAGGAAATAAAAGGCTGCCTCTAAGACCCTTTTAATACATTTTGGAAAATAGAAACTTTTGCTCCTTGGGTATTTTGCACCCTAAAAACACTGCACAGTTATGAAATTTAGAATGGAGGTACTACTAATTGAAAGTTTGCACAGTGCATAAAAGAAAGCAAATAATCTTGGACTTTCAACTGGTGCCTATTGTTCAATACTAAACTGTCTCTCCAGATCTGTTGAATAAACATTGCTCATAGTGTCTTGAACAAGCAGGTAAAAGTAATTTCAACATTACCTGTTAATAAATATGTATGTTTAACGTAAGTGAAATGGAAAAGTTTCTTCGTGCAAAGAAAAAGAAATTAGCAAGGGAAACCGACACTGCCCTCGAAACCATTAACTGGAAAAGTAGGTTTTCAGTGAAAAAATGGCAGGATTAAAAGTAAAGTTGTTAGTTTTTCAGAGGTGGAACCTTTGTATCATTTCTTAGTATTTATGGGTACAAATTACTTAAGAATAATACTATTATTTTCTATTTATTGAAGGCTCTATTGAAAAATGTATTTGGCTCAATTTTTCTGAAAACAAAACAAACAAGAAAAATTCCATTATTCTAAATGCAGACACCAGCCCTGGTTGGTTGGCTCAGTGGTAGAGCATTGGCCTGGCGTGCAGGAGTCCTGGGTTCAATTCCCAGCAAGGGCACACAGGAGAAGCGCCCATCTGCTTCTCCACCCCTCCCCCTCTCCTTCCTCTCTGTCTCTCTCTTCCCCTCTCGCAGCCAAGGCTCCATTGGGGCAAAAGTTGGCCCGGGTGCTGAGGATGGCTCCATAGCCTCGCCTCAGGCACTGGAATGACTGGTCGTGGAGCGATGCCCCAGATGGGCAGAGCATCGCTCCCTGGTGGGCGTGCCGGGTAGGTCCTGGTCGGGCGCATGCGGGAGTCTGTCTGACTGCCTCCCCGTTTCCAACTTCAGAAAAATACAAAAAATAGCCTGACCAGGAGGTGGCGCAGTGGATAGAGCGTTGGACTGGGATGAGGAAGGACCCAGGTTCGAGACCCCGAGGTCGCCAGCTTGAATGCAGACTCATCTGGTTTGAGCAAAAGCTCACCAACTTGAACCCAAGGTCGCTGGCTCAAGCAAGGGGTTACTCTGTCTGCTGAAGGCCCACGGTCAAGGAACATATGAGAAAGCAATCAATGAACAACTAAGGTGTTGCAACGCGCAATGAAAAACTAATGATTGATGCTTCTCATCTCTCTCCATTCCTGTCTGTCTGTCCCTGTCTATCCCTCTCTCTGACTCACTCTCTGTCTCTGTAAAAAAATAAATAAATAAATAAAAATTTAAAAAAAAGAAAAAGAAAAATACAATAAATAAATAAATAAATAAATGCAGACACCTTAACTGAATGGAGATGGGTAATCTAGGGTTCATTAAACATGACCTTTTCCCTCTTTAAAATAACAATTGTGTTTCTTTGGTATTAAGGAAAAACATTTATATATATCTTCATTCTAAGAATTGGCTAACTGAATAAAAGATAAATGTATCATGCTATTTAGTTATATTCACTTAAGTAGAAGAAAGTTAATTTTATATTGTAAATAATTTCTAAATTTACCTGAAATGGGTTTATTCTTCATGTGTACAAAATCTTTATTGTGCTGAAGAGGGTAAAAAGTGAAATGTTTCGGTTTGGGAATGTTATATGATAAATGGATATAACACCTTGAATGATTCTATTTATAATAGCACATTCAATGTACTATTTAGTAAGGAAAAGATGTCAAAACCCCTTGTAGATACAATGCAGTTTTCTGGAAAATTTATACTACAATTGAATCTTCCTTAGTTTTCAAGAGCTAAGACATGTGAGATAGATTCCCTCTTAGCCAGTTAGGGACAAATACTCTTGTAATGACAGTAAATCATGCATTTCATTTCCCTGTTTCCCATCTGAAGATTTCAGGTCCTCTTATTCCTCTCTCCCTTTACAGTATAATTTTTGTCAAATCCATCGTGTTTATGTGTGTTTACTTTCTTCTTATCAATGTGAAGTCTGACAGTGCTCACTGTTATGTTTCACAGGCAGAATGTTTATGGCAAATATTCTCAGCAGCTTCTGACTTTGTTTCTTGAGTGGGAAAAAGATGTGCAGAAAACCAAGGAAGAAGAAGAAGAACTGTTGGTATCAGTCTTAGCTTTATAATCACTTTGTTTGTTTGTTTGTTTGTTTATTTATTTATTTATTTATTTATTACAGAGACAGAGAGTCAGAGAGAGGGACAGACAGGGACAGACAGACAGGAATGGAGAGAGATGAGAAGCATCGTTCATCAGTTTTTGTTGCGACACCTTAGTTGTTCACTGACTGCTTTCTTATATGAGCCTTCCTGGGAGGGGGGGCTACAGCAGAGTGAATGATCCCTTGCTCAAGCCTTGGGTCCAAGCTGGTGAGCTTTGCTCAAACCAGATGAGCTCGCGCTCAAGCTGGCAACCTCGGGGTTTCGAACCTGGGTCGTCCGCATCCCAGTCTGACACGCTATCCACTGCGCAACCGCCTGGTCAGGCTATAATCACTTTATTGTGAGCAATTCTCAAGCAAAAATAGAGAGGCTGGGCACGTCTTAGACCCACAGACCTAAGCCAGGGGCCTGTTCCCAGTGCTGGCTGTGTGGTTGGGCCCCGATCACAAGGATTCAGAGAAGTACTAGTGTCTACTATGCTCACAACAGTCCATGCTCCTTTATTTCCTCTCTTGGTTGAGATTCTTGCAGTGCCAGGTTAACAGAAATGTGCCAGAGTGCAAGAGAGGATGTCTTGGTTTATCTGAAGAAGTCAAGGGCAGTTTAGCTCCAGGCACAGCTGGATGTGGCTGGGAGAAGTTTGCTCAGGCAGTGTCATCTGGGCTCTACCTCCATCTCCTTTTTTTAAAAAAATTTTTAAAAATTAATTTTAATGGGGTGACATTAATAAATCAGGGTACATATGTTCAGAGAAAACATCTCCAGGTTATTTTGACATTTAATTATGTTGCATACTTACCACCCAAAGTCAAATTGTCTTCCGTCACCTTCTATCTGGTTTTCTTTGTGCCCCTCCTCTCCCTCACTCCCTCCTTCCCCCGCCCCACCCCCGGTAACCACCACACTCTTGTCCATGTCTTTTAGTCTCATTTTTATGTCCCACATATGTATGGAATTATACAGTTCTTAGTTTTTTCTGATTTACTTATTTCATTCAGTATAATGTTATCAAGGTTCATCAATGTTGTTGTAAATGATCCGATGTCATCATTTCTTATGGCTGAGTAGTATTCCAGTGTATATGTGCCACATCTTCTTTATCCAGTCATCTATTGAAGGGCTTTTTGGTTGTTTCCATGTCTTGGCCACTGTGAACAATGCTGCAATGAACATGGGGCTGCATATGTCTTTAAATATCAATGTTTTTGAGTTTGGGGGGTATATACCCAGTAGAGGGATTGCTGGCTCATATGATAGTTCTATTTTTAGTTTTTTGAGGTACCACTATACTTCATTCCATAATGGTTGTACTACTTTACATTCCCACCAACAGTGGATGAGGGTTCCTTTTTCTCCACAGCCTCTCCAACACTTATTATTACCGGTCTTGTTGATAATAGCTAATCTAACAGGTGTGAGGTGGTATTTCATTATAGTTTTGATTTGCATTTCTCTAATATCTAATGAAGATGAGCATCTTTTCATATATCTGTTGGCCATTTGTATTTCTTCCTGGGAGAAGCGTCTGTTCATGTCCTCTCCCCATTTTTTTTTTTATTGGATTGTTTGTTTGTTGTTGAGTTTTATGAGTTCTTTGTATATTTTGGATATTAGGCCCTTATCTGAGCTGTTGTTTGAAAATATCATCTCCCATTTAGTTGGCTGTCTGTTTTGTTGTCAGTTTCTCTTGCTGTGCAAAAACTTCTTAGTCTGATGTGGTCCCATTCATTTATCTTTGCCTTCACTTCCCTTGCCGTTGGAGTCAAATTCATAAAGTGCTCTTTATAACCAAGGTCCATGAGTTTAGTATCTATATTTTCTTCTATGTACTTTATTGTTTCAGGTCTTATATTTAGGTCTTTGATCCATTTTGAATTAATTTTAGTACAAGGGGACAAACTGTAGTAGAATTTTATTCTTTTGCATGTGGCTTTCCCGTTTTCCCAGCACCATTTGTTGAAGAGGCTTTCTTTTCTCCATTGTGTGTTGTTGGCCCCTTTATCAAAGATTATTTGACCATATAGATGTAGCTTTATTTTTGGGCTTTCTATTCTGTTCCATTGGTCTGAGTGTCTATTTTTCTGCTCATACCATGCTGTTTTGATGGTCGTGGCTTTATAGTATAATTTGAAGTCAGGTATCGTAATTCCCCCAGCTTCGTTCTTTTTCCTTAAGATTGCTTTGGCTATTTGGGTTTTTTTTTATAGTTCCATATAAATCTGATTTTTTGTTTCATTTCTTTAAAAAATGCCATTGGAATTTTGATGGGAATTGCATTGAATTTGTATATTGCTTTGGGTAATATGGTCATTTTGACTATATTTATTCTTCCTATCCAAGAACAAGAAATATTTTTCCATTTCATTGTTTCTTTTTGATTTCCCTTAACAATGCTTTGTAGTTTTAATTATATAGGTTCTTTACATTATTTGTTATGTTCATTCCTAGGTATTATATATTTTTTTGTTGCAACCATGAAGGGGATTATTTTTTTGAGTTCGTTTTCTGATGTTTCATTGGTGGCATATAGGAAGGGAGTGGACTTTTGTTTATTAATTTTGTATCCTGTGACCTTACTGTATTGGTTTATTGTTTCTAGTAATCTTTGTGTGGAGTCTTTGGGGTTTTCGATGTATAGGATCATATCATCTGCAAAAAGTGAAACCTTTTCTTCTTCTTTTCCAATATGAATGCCTTTTATTTCTTTTTCTTGTCTGATTGCTCTGGCTAGAACTTTCAACACCACGTTAAATAAGAGTGGAGAGAGTGGACAACCCTGTCTTGTTCCTGATTTAAGGGGAAAAGTCCTCAGTTTTATGCCATTTAATATGATGTTAGCTGATGGTTTATCATAAATGGCCTTTATTGTGTTGAGATATTTTCCATCTATACCCATTTTGTTGAGTGTCTTAAACATAAAGTTGTGTTGTATTTTATCAAATGCCTGTTCTGCATCTATTGAGAAGATCATGTGGTTTTTGTTCTTTGTTTTGTTGATATGCTGTATTACATTAACCGTTTTACATATGTTGAACCATTCTTGTGATTCTGGGATGAATCCCACTTGTTCATGATATATTATTTTTTAATATGTTGTTGTATTCAATTTGCTAGTATTTTGTTTAGTATTTTAGCATCTGTATTCATTAGAGATATTGGTCTGTAGTTTTCTTTTTTTGTGCCGTCCTTGCCAGGTTTCGGTATGAGGGTTATGTTGGCCTCATAAAGTGTGTTTGGAAGTATTGCTTCTTCTTCAATTTTTTGGAAGACTTTGAATAGAATAGGAACCAAGTCTTCTTTGAATGTTTGATAAATTCACTAGTATACCGTCTGGCCCTGGACTTTTATTTTTGGGGAGGTTTTTAATAGTTTTTTTCTATTTCTTAGCTGCTTATGGGTCTTTTTAGGCTTTTTACTTCTTCATGACTCAGTCTAGGAAGAGTGTATTGTTCTAGGAATTTATCCATTTCTTCTAGATTGTTGAATTTGGTGGTATATAGTTTTTCATAGTAATCTACAATAATTCTTTGTATATCTATGATATCTGTGGTGATTTCTCCTCTTTCATTTTGGATTTTGTTTATGTGAGTCCTTTCTTTTTTCCTTGGTGGGTTTTGTCAAGGGTTTGTCAATTTTGTTGATCTTTTCAAAGAACCAGCTACTTGTTTTATTAATTTTTTCTATAGATTTTCTGTTCTCTATTTTATTTATTTCTGCTCTGATTTTTATTATTTCTTTTCTTCTGCTGGTTTTGGGTTGTCTTTGTTCTTCTTTTTCTAGTTCCTTAAGATGTGAAGTTAAGTGGTTTACTTGGGCTCTCTCTTGTTTGTTCATATAGGCCTGCAGTAATATGAACTTCCCTCTTATTACTGCTTTTGCTGCATCCCAGAGATTCTGATATGTCGTATTGTTATTTTCATTTGACTGTATGTATCTTTTGATCTCTGCGCTTATTTCTTCTTTGACCCACTCATTTTTTAAAAAAGTATGTTGTTTAATTTCCACATTTTTTTTGTATTTTTCTGAAGCTGGAAACAGGGAGAGACAGTCAGACAGACTCCCGCATGCATCCGACCGGGATCCACTCAGCACACCCACCAGGGGCGACGCTCCGTCCACCAGGGGGCGATGCTCTACCCCTCCAGGGCATCGCTCTGCCACAACCAGAGCCACTCTAGCGCCTGGGGCAGAGGCCAAGCAGCCTTCCCCAGCGCCCAGGCCATCTCTGCTCCAATGGAGCCTCGGCTGCGGGAAGGGAAGAGAGAGACAGAGAGGAAGGGGGGGGGGTGGAGAA
This sequence comes from Saccopteryx bilineata, assembly GCF_036850765.1. Classification (NCBI taxonomy): domain Eukaryota; kingdom Metazoa; phylum Chordata; class Mammalia; order Chiroptera; family Emballonuridae; genus Saccopteryx; species Saccopteryx bilineata. Next base: position 90,248,911 of record NC_089502.1, read on the forward strand.
GCAAATGGGCACCTCTCCTATGTGCCCTGGCCAGGAATCGAACCCAGGTCCCCTGCATGCCAGGCCGACGCTCTACCGCTGAGCCAACCAGCCAGGGCCTAATTTCCACATTTTTGTGGTTTTTTTTTTTTTACCCCTTTTTTGCAGTTGAATTCTAGTTTCATGGCTTTATGATCAGAAAATATGCTTGGTATAATTTCAGTTTTTCTGATGTTATTTTTGTGGCCCAACATATGGTCAATTCTTGAGAATATTCCATGTACACTAGAGAAAAATGTATACTTTGGCACTTTGGGATGAAATGTCCTGTAGATGTATATCATATCCAGGTGCTCTAGTGTTTTGTTTAAGGCCAATATATCTTTATTGATTCTCTGTTTGGATGACTGATCTAGAGCCATCAGTGGTGTATTGAGGTCTCCAAGTATGATTGTATTTTTGTCAGTTTTTGTTTTAAGGTCAATAAGTAGCTGTCTTATATATTTTGGTGCTCCTTGGTTTGGTGCATATATATTAAGAAGTATTATGTCTTCTTGATTCATTGTCCCCTTAATCATTATGAAATGACCATTTTTGCCTCTGATTACCTTTGCTGTCTTGTAGTCAGCATTGTTAGATATGAGTATTGCTACACCTGGTTTATTTTGGATGTTATTTGCTTGGAGTATTGTTTTCCAGCCTTTCACTTTGAATTTGTTTTTATCCTTGTTGCTCAGATGTGTTTCTTGTAGGCAGCATACAGTTGGATTTTCTTTTTTTTTTTATATTCTTTTTTTTTTAATTTTTGCTTTTTAAAAAAATTTTTTTTTTAAATTTTTTCTTTTTTTATTAATTTTTAGAGAGGAGAGAGAGTGAGAGAGAGAGAGAGAGAGAGAAGGGGGAGGGAGGAGCAGGAAGCATCAACTCCCATATGTGCCTTGACCAGGCAAGCCCAGGGTTTTGAACCGGCGACCTCAGCGTTCCAGGTCGACGCTTTATCCACTGCGCCACCACAGGTCAGGCCGGATTTTCTTTTTTAATCCATTCTGCTACTCTGTGTCTTTTTATTGGTGAGTTCAATCCATTTACATTTAGTGTAATTATTGACACTTGAGGGTTTCCTATTGCCATTTTATACATTGCTTTCTGTTAATTTTCTATCTTATTTGATTCTTCTCTTTTGTTTTTCTATCATTTGTTTTTGTTTGGTTGTAATCCATACTTCTTTCCTCTGTTACTACCTTTTTTAAGTCATGTGCTTCTGTGGTGGTTTTTTCAGGGATGGTTACCATTAAGAAATGAAAAGAGTACCTACCATGTTCATTGTATTACACTATCTAGTGAGTGCTTCTGCACTCCATCCTCCTTTGCTACTGTTAATCTTTGTCCTCTCCCCTTTTTTGTTTTTGTTGTCACAGTTTAAATTTGATTTTATTGTGTTCTTGGTGGAGCTTTTACTTATGGTTTGGTTTTGTTTTGTTCTTTTTATCTGGTCTGAAAACCCCCTTTAGTATTTCCTTGAGTGGGGGTTTTCTGGTGATAAATTCCCTCATCTTTTCTGTATCTGTGAATGTTTTTATTTCTCCTTCATATTGGAAGGATAGCTTTGATGGGTATAGTATTCTTGGCTGTAAGTTCCTCTCTTTCAGAACTTTAAATATTGGGGTTCACTCTCTTCTGGCTTATAGAGTTTCTGCTGAGAAATCTGATGATAATCTAATGGGCCTTCCTTTATATGTTGTTTTCTTCTTTTCCCTGGCTGCCTTGAGAATTTTTTCTTTGTCATTAGTTTGTGCCAATTTCATTATGATGTGCCTTAGAGTACATTTGTTGGGGTTAAGATAACTCTGTGCTCTGTTTGCTTCTTGAATTCGAGCCTTTAGTTCTTTCCATAGGCTTGGGAAGTTCTCGTCTATTATTTGTTTGAATATGTTCTCCATTCCATTTTCTCTCTCTTCTCCTTCTGATATATTTATTATTCTTATGTTGCTCTTTTTGATGGAGTCAGACAATTCCTGTAGGGCCTACTCATTTTTTTTAAATTCATGAGTCTCTCTCCTCTTCTCTCTGTAGTGCCTCTAGTTATCTGTCTTCTATATCACTAATTTTCCCTTCTATCTGGCCTGTTCTATTAGCTAAGCTTGTTACCTCATTTTTAAGTTCATGTATTGAGTTTTTCATCTCTGTTTGATTCGTTTTTATAGTTTCAATTTCCTTGGTAATATATTTTTTCTGTTCGTTGAGTTGTTTTTGAGCTCCCTAAATTGCCTTTCTGTGCTTTCTTGTATATTGCTGAGTATTTTTAGGATTTCTATTTTAAATTCTCTGTCATTTAACTCCAAGTTTTCCAATCTATTAAATTTTTTTCTGTATATTTTTCCTCATCTATCTGTGCTACATCTCTGTCTTTTGTATCCATGATATTTGATTTTCTTTTCTTTAATAGCATCTGAGGGTGGTTTTGTTAATAATACTAAGAATTGATAAAGAATAAAAAATTTAAAAATTTTTAAAAATTATTTTTTTGAGAAAATACTGTAGAAAAACTGAGAATTATATTGTGCTAAATGGAACAAAAACTACCTAGAACAGGGGGCTTAAGTTGGGGAGAAGTGACAAAGGGGCAAAAAACGAGGTAAGGACCCACAAAATACTATAAGGAAAAAATTTGGATCAAGAATAAAATAATTTGCTTGTAAATGATGGTCAAATGAGAGATATAGTGAAAGAGACAAGAAGAAAACAAGAAAAGGAAAAAGAATACTATTGTATTAAGTGGAACAGAAACTACATAGAATGGAGAGCCGGGGTTGGGGGGAATGCTAATGCGTTAAAAAGTGAAGTAAAAAGCACACAATATGCCACAAAGAAAAAATTTGAATCCAAAATAAAATAATTTGTTTGTGAGTGAGGATCGAATGAGAGGAAAAGTGAAAGAGAAAAGAAGAAACCAAGAGAGAGGGAGAAAAAAGAAAAAAAGGGAGAGAGTTAAGGTTTTTTGGAATGTAACCGTCATAGAGAAAGAAAAGAGAAAAGAAAAAAAGAAAGAAATGTAACACCTATGGATAATGAAGTTCAAGATGAAGAGAAAGGAATAAGACAAAAAGAGGATAAAAGGACCAAGGTGGAAGAAAAAAAAAATAAAGATAAAAAATGAAAGAAAAAAAGTGGAAAAAGTTATAAAGACTGTGGATTATTTTTGATTTTGAGAGGTTATCTTTTTCCTTTTTCCTTCTTCTCTCTCTTCTTGGTTGGTGGCACTGTACCTCAGGCTCTGCCCCTGTGGCACACTTAGGTAGAGATTTACAGTTGATGTGTTGCTATGGTGATGACATATACTAAGTCTCAATCTCATTGCTAGTCAGGGCTTGTTAGCATTTGCAGACTCCAACAATGGGAGAGCCCGTTTTTCCGGAGCCTCTCTCCAAATCTCTCCTTCCTGAACCAGCAACCTGGTGACCCAGCTGTGAATTTGCCCCTGCCCCAGCCTAGAGAGTAAGAGGCCCTAAAAGCTGGCAAATCCCCACTCTATCCCCACTCAATGCAGGGCTCTGGGTAAGGCTCTGTCACTCAGAGCCGCCAGCATAATCAGGCAGGGCTGGGAGCCAATGGCTCTCTATGAGTCTCCAGTAGTGTCTAGTATGCCTCAGCACTCTGCGGGACCACTGTTCCCTGGCTTTTTGCACTTTGTAACCTGTATTGGCTGGCAGGGAGATGCTCTAGTCCAGGGGTCTCAAACTCGCAGCCTGTGGGCCGCATGCGGCCCGCCGAACAATTTTGTGCGGCCCACAGACTAATCCACAAAGTTCAAAATATTTTGGATAAAATTAAGTAAGCCTAGGGGCCTACTTGTATTTTTCATTTCTCTAGCATCCTAGCTAGATATTAGCTTAGTTAACAGCAGTTGTGATGTGAACTACAGTTTCTGGTCATTTTGTGACACTGAGTAAACTGCATGTACGATTGTGCTTGTTGTACTGATTTTTTTTTGTTTTTAACTGCAGTGAGAAAAGTATTGCGTAACAGTTGCCTTTTGTAGACCTAATGCGGCCCGCCAAACGGCTGTAATCTTGCTCTGCGGCCCACATGCTGAATTGAGTTTGAGACCCCTGCTCTAGTCACTGCCTGCAGAACAGGAGGTTTTAAAAGCTGCCAAGTCCCTCCTCCAGGTGTTTTTTAGAGCACAGCCCTGAATATGAAAGCTCTGCTGACCAGAGCCACCAGCTTAAGCAAGTAGGCGGGCAAGTTGACTTCTGTTCAGGCTCCTTTTTAAAGTTCCCCGGGTATATCTAGTTAAATTTGCTTTAGTGTTCCCTGGGATTGCTCTCTGCAGGCTTCTCCCTTGTTAAAAAGCCTACAGCCTAGCCTGCCCAACTTCTGCAGTGTTCTCTGAGGTCTGTTCCGTAGGAATGTGTTTTTCACCCTGTATCTGCTGGCAGGAAGTTGCCCCAGCTACTGCGTGTAGAGCAAGAGGCCCTAAAAAATATCACGTCACTTTATTGGGTTCTCTTAGATCGCTGACCTGAGAAAGAAGACCTTGTCAGCCTGAGCCACTGCCAGCGTAAGCCACTTGGGCAGTGAGCAGACTGTGGGTTAAACTAATTTCAGCGATTGGATCTGCGGATCTGCTCCAGAGACTGCCTGCACACCCCTTCCATAGCACTTCCATATTTTTTTCTTCCCAGGGAATATGCTTTGTTAGCCTGTATGGCTGGCAGAGGTGCCCCGCCCAGAGAAGTCCAGGCATAGGGAAGTCGGCTTTCATGCACTCCCCACTCGCTGTTGTTCCAGGAGTAGGGATTACACCAAGACTCTGGTCGCAGCCCATGCAGAAGGCTACTGCTGACAGTCTCCCACCCAGCTTCTCAGTCTGGGAACGCGGGTGCCCATGCCCGGGGTGCTAGGAGGAACCACTCACATACTGTCTGCACTCACTGACCAGGATATCAGGAGTAAAGAAGGCAACTGCTCACCCACTTTTGCTGGGGTCCACCACCAGTGTTAACTCCATGTGGGCTGAGCCGCCACGAGTACACTCTCTCCTCAGCTTGAAAGTCTCTGCCCCAGCACAGCACTTTCTATGCCTCAAGCCCTCATTTTTTCTCAGTTCCAAGTAAAAGCAGCCCTTGCTCAGGTCAGCGAGGAAGGCAGAGTGCTCCATCTTATTTCCTTCAGGGTCGATTATATATTTAGCTATTGTTTCACCCAATCGTACCTTTGTTCAGTTTATGTGTATTTCAGATGCTCCTGGGATCATTTTTCTGTCTCTAGTTGTCGAACTTGTTAAAATTTTTGGGAGAGGTATCAGGAGCCCTCCTCATGGTGCCATTTCTCTCAGAATCTCCATCTCATTTTGGGTTTTCTCCATGCGGTCAGAATCTAGGCTTTCACTCCTAGATTCACTACCAAGTTCATAGCCAAATGTTGGGGGAAACGGAGAAACAGCATATAGTATAGAGTGGTCATGACCCTGAGCTGTGTAACCATGATGTTTGGGATCCAATTCTGATGGACTTAATTACTAGCTGTGGAGCCAGGGGCATATTATGTATCTCTGTGTCTCAGCGTCCTCATCTATGAAGGGGACATAATAAGAGTACCTACATCATAGGCTTGTTTTGAGGATAAATGAGGTCCTGTACGTAATAAGTTCATTTAACACTCTTCTGGACAAGACCTGACACACAGTTCCTATATAAGGCTGCTCTCCTTCATATTATATAGATGTTACGATTGTTGGGGATGACAACAGAATCTAGAGTACAAACATGTCAGTAAATGGCTAAGCTTAGAGGAGAAGACAGAATTGTTTCTGGAGGTTAGGTCAAAGAACTCAAAGGCCTGCATTATTGGAAAACTCATCTGTATCGATGTTGAATTACCAATAATTACATGTTTTGAATATTGTTAGGAAAGGATTTTTCTTACTTAATAACTAAGTAGGATTGTTGCATGGTTTTTCACTTATTTTGCTAATGATTGTAAGGGCCATATGTGGATTTTGAAACTACCAGGAATTATTGTAATAACTATTTATGGTGCCAGGTAACTCAGAAACTGTTAAAAATATTGACTTAAAAATAATCCTTTCAACTTAATGCAGAATTATGTTTTGCTGAATATTAAATTAACCATGTTTTATCTCAGCTTTTTTTCTTTATGCTTTTATATTTTGTTTCATGAGCAACAAAAGTTTGTTCAAAAGCTAAAACTGTTCAGAGCCATAGACTGAAAAAAATTACAAATTTATATGACCAGTTCTTAAAGGTCTGTTGTATTTGGTATCACAATACATTCTGATAAAACATATTGTCTGTTCTGAAGGAAATTGTTTCATAATTTATGGGAATGATATTTTGGTTAGACATTTTAAATCTTTGATATTTTCCACTTGAACTTATTTTTGTTTTTAGGATTTATTTAGAGTGCTGTGATATTACTAAAGCAAGGAATGGTAAAATGGGACAATTACTTAGACACACTGTGATTAAAATTTATGCTTTAATCATAATATTGGGCTCAGCAATCAGCTTTCAAGAGATTTGCAATGACTATACTATGGATCATATAAAGTCTATGGTTAGGTTCTAATGTCTTTTACTTCTGTTGCATCACCAGTTTATATAAAATAGGAAGTAGCAATTGTAATTATTAAATATCTCTTTTATTTTCACATATATTCCATAAGTGTCTTACGGCACATTTGCTGTTAGAATTACTACAATGACTAAAAATGGCTTTATATGCAAACTTACAATCATAGGGAAAAGGCCCGGCTACATAACAGCATGAAAAAGCCACAGGGGGGCAAAAAAAATGTATGAATTGAGAATCATGTAGTGGCCCATTCTCACATTAGCAGGTCGTCTTCATGACGCTTTCCTCTGCTTCATACAGATACATACTTATTTAGGAGGTGATAGGATCCTGGACATTCCCCTTCTTTTTTGGATGGGATGTTCTTTTTATTCATCTTGTTCAAGTACATGTTACTATGTCACTCTTCTGAACTAATTGAGATGGTTTAAGTAAAGTAGTAGGAGAGTTTTAAAATAAATATTCTTTAAAAACTTTAGAAATATATATATAAAATCGCTATTTCACAAGTGTTTCCAAGTAGACAGCACGTTGCTCTAATGCTCCCCGAGAACCAGTTATTAATTGATGTGAAGATTTGATAAAGCGCTAAGGCAGATTTCTTCTAAAGTTTATTACTAAATGTCAGCACTTGGTGTAGGAACTTTAGTGTTGTCTTTGTCTCCTCCAGGGTCCCTTATCCTTCCCATTCAGTTATTACTAAGACCTGCAGTTCTTACCTCTGCAATTGTACTTTAATTTCTTTCTTTGAATTCCCACTGCTGCTGCCCTAGCTCAGAACCTCATCATTCCTAGCTTGTACTATTGCATTCGTATCTGATTTCTTTCTTCTCCAATCCATCCTTCGCAGTTCTGCAATATCATCTTCCAAAACGTACACCTTCACTCCTGAAAACCTGTTATTAGCTTCCCACTTTGAATTCTCAAGTATTTAACCTCTGCCCCATAACAAGACTCTCTTTGTAGTTTCATACTTACATTCTTTCTTTCCTCCCACCCCTCCAGGTTAGTTGCTTTTTCTGAACTAATTCACCACTACATCCTTTGCTTGTGCTCCTCCTCCTAGGATACTTTTATGTAATTTCTTCTTTCCTTTACTTATTGAAATCTTATTATTTTCCCAACTAAATCATCATCCTATTTTTCATTGCATAATCACAGCAAGATGTGTTTCCTTAATTGTTAGGTAAAAACAATTTTAATTTTTGGTGTTATTTTTATTTATATGTGTTTTTGGTTTTGTTTTGATTTTTTGCTCACTGGAATAAGGAATAGATAGTGCATTAATTTTTAAGTTTCTCCACAATGCTTCACAGAGTACTTTTTATATAAGATGCACTAGATGACTAGTTGTTGAATGAAGAAATAGGAAAGGTTTAGAACACAAGTTTGGTTTTCATAACTTTCAGAAGTCTTATTACAGATCATTGTAGTCCCTCCAACAGAATCATATTACATTGATTATCAATCACTTACAAGAACATTGTTATCTTGTGCTTAGAAAGCTTATTAGAGAGTTTTTAAATAATAGTATTCCATGATATGGGACTTCCAGTCTTTTTCTTGTTTGTTTTGTTTTATCTCTCCACCTTGACTTTAACTGTTCCACTCAAGGGTACTACTGTTGCACTTCTACAGTCACAATATTTGACTCAACTATGATATTTAAAATTTCTTTTAGGTGGATATTTTGATTTGCATGCATTCCTTATAATATTTTTATTGGGATTAAATAATGACCATCCTGTGAACATTAAGAGTTGTTACTTTTGAAGCTTAATTGTACATGTTTAGAACTTGAGATGAAAAGTAGTGGTTTATAACCGAGCTAGGCTTTTTGTTTTAGGATGTGCAGCACTTAGAAGAGGATCATGAACATCTTGTTACCAATGAAGCAAAAGAATTTAGACAAGAAATGACCAAATTGCTAAACAAAATCATGAAGGATGCGGTAAGTACTATATACTTAATATTCAGAACTAAGGAAAGATGGGAGCATTGGGGTATTTTGTTTGTTGAAATGTATATAAAAATTGTCTAAATATTATTTCCTTTCCTAAAACAGCAACAGCCAAGAGCTGGCATCTTTCAGAAGTATCTTCAGTGCCTGCTACTCTTCTGACTCTGAAGAAAGAACTTGAACCCAAGTTTTTGATACAAGGATAACATTAGATACATTACAGTGGTTTAAAATTTTCTAGTTGAAATCAGTACATCTTGTTTACCATCAATTTGTCTTTTAAGTGCAAGAATCTTTTTCTGTTAACCACCAAATGAACTCTAAAGTAAGTGGGTAGCATCAGTTCCACAGTTATATGTATCAAGCTTTCAACTCTTTGGTAGCAATGGAGATCTTTTCTCCCCCAACACTGTCAAATAACCTTTAGCAACAAGGGGACATAATTTTAGGTTTGGGCCCCAGTAATTCTGTATCAGTCCTTAAAGGTAGAAAGCACAAGTGTGGGATGTTGCACTGCCTTACTTAAAGAGAAAAAAACATAAAGAATACCTAATTTGCTTTATATGTGTACCTTTTTGTATTTTCTCATCAGGCTACAGAGCCCATTCTAATTAAAATAAGGCTTTGAAAGAAAATCTATTCCAGTGCTTATAAAAGTTATTAAAAACAACTTAACTTGACTTTGCATTCTTGAGTGAATTAAACTGGTTAATATCATTAATACAACTGAAAAAGAACTATCAGGGATGAGACGTGGGTTTGTGAATGTGTCATTTCCACAAAGACATCAAACTGTCATTTAAATGCGACTGTGTTACTATTAAATGACACCTCTCTTTAGCATTGATTAAAAGTGTTTCATTAACACATATCTACACTTCTACACTTAATTTTTTATAGTTAAAATATTTCACACTTATCTTTTTCTTTCTTTCTTTTTTTTAAATTTAAACGAGAGGAGGGGAGATAGAGAGACAGACTCCTGCATGCGCCCCAACCGGCATCCACCTGGCAACTGCCATCTGGGGCCGATGCTTGGACCAACCGAGCTATACTCAGCATCCAAGGATGACACTTGAACCAATCGAGCCACTGGCTGCAAGCAAAGAAGAGAGAAAGAAGGTAGAGAGGGAGGAGAAGAGAAGCAGATGGTCGCTTCTCATGTGTATCGTGAATGGCAGGAGTAGTCAACCTTTTTATACCTACTGCCCACTTTTGTATCTCTGATAGTAGTAAAATTTTCTAACCGCCCACTGGTTCCACAGTAATGGTGATTTATAAAGTAGGGAAGTAGCTTTACTTTATAAAATTTATAAAGCAGAGTTACAGCAAGTTAAAGCAGGGGTCTCAAACTCAACTCAGCATGTGGGCCGCAGAGCAAGATCACAGCCGTTCTGCGGGCCGCACTAGGTCTACAAAAGGCAACTGTTATGCAACACTTTTCTCACTGTAGTTGAAAACAAAAAAAAATCAGTACAACAAGCACAATCATACATGCAGTTTATTCAGTGTCACAAAACGACCAGAAACTGTAGTTCGCATCACAACTGCTGTTAACTAAGCTTAATATCTAGCTAGGATGCTAGAGAAATGAAAAATACAAGTAGGCCCCTAGGCTTACTTAATTTTATCCAAAATATTTTAAACTTCATGGATTAGTCTGCAGGCCACACAAAATTGTTCGGTGGGCCACATGCGGCCCTCGGGCTGCGAATTTGAGACCCGAGTTAAAGCATATAATAATAATTATTTACCAAGTACTTTATGTCAGATTTTCGCTAAGTTTGGCAGAATAAATATTTATAAAACAACTTACTATAGTTAAAACTATCTTTTTATTTATAGTTTGGTTGCTCCACTACCACCCACCATGAAAGCTGGAACACCCACTAGTGGGCGGCAGGGACCAGGTTGACTCCCACTGGTGAATGGGGATCAAACCTGGGAGGTCATCATGTAGGGCCGACGATCTATCTGCTGAGCCAAACAGTCAATACCTACACCTATCTTTATAGATAAATTAAATCCAAATTTCTGTTTTTCTTTTTTAAAATTAAATTTAATTGGTTGACATTGATATATAAAAGTACATAGGTTTCAGGTAAACATTTCTTTAGCATTTGAACTGTTGATTGTGTTGTGTGCCCATCAACAAAGTCAAATCACTTTCTGTCACTGTATATTTGTCCCTTTACTCCACTCTGCCCACACCCCTTCCCCTGGTAACCACTTTACTTCTATGTACATGAGTCTCAGCTTTATATCCCACCTATGTGTTAAATTATAAGTCCTTAGCTTTTTCAGATTTACTTATTTCACTCAGTATAATGTTCACGGGGTCCAACCATATTTTTGTAAATGACAATATGTCATCATTTCTTACAGCTGATGATTTTTTGTTCCATTTCTTTAAAGAATGTCATAGGAATTTTGATGGGAATTGCATTAAATTTATATATTGCTTTGGGTAATATGGCCATTTTGATTATATTTATTCTTCCTATCCATGAACAAGAAATATTTTTCCATGTCATTGTATCTTTTTCGATTTCCCTTAACAATGCTTTGTAGTTTTTGTTATATAGGTCCTTTACATTCTTTGTTATGTTTATTCCTAGGTATTTTTTGTTGTTGTTGCAATCGTGAAGGGGATTATTTTTTTTAGTTAGTTTTCTAATAATTCATTGTTGGCATATAGAAAGGCTATGGACTTTTGTATGTTAATATTGTATCCTGCGACCTTACTGTATTGTTTTATTGTTGCTAGTAATCTTTTTGTGTTTTCAATGTATAGGATCATATCATCAGCAAAAAGTGATACCTTTACTTATTCTTTTCTGATATGAATGCCTTTTATTTCTTTCTCTTGTCTGATTGCGCTGGCCAGAATTTCTAGCACCACGTTAAATAAGAGTGGAGAGAGTGAACAACCCTGTCTTGTTCCTGATTTAAGGTGGAAACTCCTCACCTTTATGCCATTTAATATAATGTTGGCTGATGTTTTATCATATATGGCCTTTATCATGTTGAGATATTTTCCTTCTTTACCCATTTTGTTGAGTGTCTTAAACATAAATTTGTGCTGTATTTTATCGAATGCCTGCTCTGCATCTATTGATAAGATCATGTGGTTTCTGTTCTTTGTTTTGTTGATATGGTGTATTACGTTAACCGTTTTACGTATGTTGAACCATCCTTGAGATTCTGGGATGAATCCCACTTGATCATGATGTATTATTTTTTTAATATGTTGTTGTATTTGATTTGCCAGTATTTTGTTTAGTATTTTAGCATCTGTATTCATTAGAAATATTGGTCTGTAGTTTTCTTTTTTTGTGCCGTCCTTGCCAGGTTTCGGTATGAGGGTTATGTTGGCCTCATAAAGTGTGTTTGGAAGTATTGCTTCTTCTTCAATTTTTTGGAAGACTTTGAGTAGAATAGGAACCAAGTCTTCTTTGAATGTTTGATAAAATTCGCTGGTATAGCCGTCTGGGCCTGTACTTTTATTTTTGGGGAGGTTTTTAATGGTTTTTTCTATTTCTTCTCTACTAATAGGTCTGTTTAGGCTTTCTGCTTCTTCTTGACTCAGTCTAGGAAGGTTGTATTGTTCTAGGAATTTATCCATTTCTTCTAGGTTGTTGAATTTAGTGGCATAAAGTTTTTTATAGTAATCTACAATAATTCTTTGTGTATCTACGATGTCTGTGGTGATTTCTCCTCTTTCATTTTGGATTTTGTTTATATGAGTTCTTTCTCTTTTTTCCTAGGTAAATATTGCCAGGGGTTTGTCAATTTTGTTGATCTTTTCAAAGAACCAGCTCCTTGTTCTATTAATTTTTTTCTATAGTTTTTCTGTTCTCTATTTCATTTATTTCTGCTCTGATTTTTATTATCTCCTTTCTTCGGCTGGTTTTGGGTTGCTTTTGTTCTTCTTTTTCCAGTTCCTTAAGGTGTGAAGTTAAGTGATTCACTTGGGCTCTCTCTTGTGTGTTCATATAGGCCTGAAGAGATATGAACTTCTCTCTTATCACTGCTTTTGCTGCATCCCAGAAGTTCTGATATGTCGTATTGTCATTTTCATTAGTCTGTATATATCTTTTGATCTCTGTGCTTATTTCTTCTTTGACCCATTCATTTTTTAAAAGTATGTTGTTTAGTTTCCCCATTTTTGTGGGGTTTTTTCCTCTTTTTTGCAGTTGAATTCTAGTTTCAAGGCTTTATGATCAGAAAATATGCTTGGTACAATTTCAGTTTTTCTGAATTTGCTAATGTTATTTTTATGGCCCAACATATGGTCAATTCTTGAGAATGTTCCATGTACACTAGAGAAAAATGTGTATTCTGTTGCTTTGGGATGAAGTGTCCTGAGGATGTCTATCATATCCGGGTTCTCTAGTGTTTCATTAAGGTCACTATATCTTTATTGATTTTCTGTTTGGATGACCAATCTAGAGCCATCAGCAGTGTATTGAGGTCTCCAAGTATGATTGTATATTTGTCAGTTTTTGTTTTTAGGTCAATAAGTACCTGTCTTTTTTTTTTTTTTTTTTTTGTATTTCTCTGAAGCTGGAAACGGAGAGAGACAGTCAGACAGACTCCCGCATGCGCCCGACCAGGATCCACCCGGCACACCCACCAGGGGTGACACTCTGCCCACCAGGGGGCGATGCTCTGCCCCTCTGGGGCATCACTCTGCCGTGACCAGAGCCACTCTAGCACCTGGGGAAGAGGCCAAGGAGCCATCCCCAGCGCCCGGGCCATCTTTGCTCCAATGGAGCCTTGGCTGCAGGAGGGGAAGAGAGAGACAGAGAGGAAGGAGGGGGGGTGGAGAAGCAAATGGGCGCTTCTCCTATGTGCCCTGGCTGGGAATCGAACCCGGGCCCCCCGCACACCAGGCCGATGCTCTACCGCTAAGCCAACCGGCCAGGGCCAGTAGCTGTCTTATATATTTTGGTGCTCCTTGGTTTGGTGCATATATATTAAGGATTGTTATGTCTTCTTGATTCAGCGTCCCCTTAATCATTATGAAATGACCATTTTGTCTCTGAGTACTTTTGCTGTCTTGTAGTCAGCATTATTAAATATGAGTATTGCTACGCCTGCTTTTTTTTGGATGTTATTTGCTTGGAGTATTGTTTTCTAGCCTTTCACTTTGAATTTGTTTTTATACTTGTTGCTCAGATGTGTTTCTTGTAGGCAGCATACAGTTGGATTTTCTTTTTTAATCCATTGTGCTGCTCTGTGTCTTTTTATTGGTGAGTTTAATCCATTTACGTTTAGTGTAATTATTGACACTTGTGGATTCCCTATTGCCATTTTATAAATTGCTTTCTGTTAGTTTTTTTTAATAAATAAAGTTTTGTTTTAATGCGGTGACATCAATAAATCAGGGTACATACATTCAAAGAAAACATTTCCAGGTTATCTTGTCAATTAGTTCGGTTGCATACCCATCACCCGAAGAGATATTGTCCTCCACCACCCTCCATCCAGTTCTCTCTGTACCCCTTTCCCTCCCACTCTCCCTCCTTCCCTCCCCCCACCCCCCCGTAACCACCACACTCCTGTCAATGCCTCTTAGTCTCGCTTTTATGTCCCACCAATATATGGAATCCTGCAGTTCCTGTTTTTATTTCTGATTCGCTTATTTCACCCCGTAAAATGCTACCAAGACTCCAAAATTCCGCTGTAAGTGATTCGATGTCATCATTTCTCCTAGCTGAATAGTATACCAAGGTGTATATGTGCCCCATCTTCTTCATCCAGTCCTCTATTTTTTTTTTTTACAGTGATTAAAAGCCTTTAAGCAAACTCTTGGCCCATATAGCAAGAATCCATAAAAGAGTAGTGTCCTTAACATGTTCACCAAGTCTAAGTTGGCCCCATCACCATGCCAAATCCCTGAAAAATGCAACCCAACCACAGTTCAGTCTGTTAGGAGCTGTCACAGGGAGCAGGAGTCCAGGAAAGTTCCCTACAGGAAAAGTCCGCATGGCACTGGAATTGTTGTCACCATTCTATACTTTGCAGCTCATGTTGAAGTCCCAATGACTGCTGCTTCTAGCTGGTAATGATTCAGGTAGACTGGAAAAAGCCACTTGCAGCATGCGTGGATATGGAGCTTCTGTTCTCCTCTGCCTGGAGAGTTGAGACCAGGTTGCTTTTCCCTGGAGCTCTGTGACTGTGGCATGGTAAAGAGAACCTTGGGATACACTAAGCTGGGTGGCAAAGGTAAATTCATAATACAAGTTGGCAAAAGGAGGAAAGAGAGCTCTAAATTAGGAGTAGGTCCCAGCCTGAAATATGAGTGGGGCATTGAGGTAGGAGGGATAAAGGAAACACTATATATTAAGCAAAGCAGCAGAACATAGGACTATCAACACCCACAACAGAGATCTTTGAGGGAAGAATAAAAAACCTGACTATTCAGGCAAAACATAGTTAAGTGGCCCTTGTACAAATGAGATCAGTTTACCTGCTTCTTGGAAGAAATACCCTGGGCTCATCCACAGTGTCGTAGATGGGGCCGATGGCCCTGGGCACCTTCAGCCTTCAGTGGCAAACCCCAGCTTTCTGGGCAAGGTTAGGTCATAGGTGGCTAGAGCAGGGCTGGAAGAGACTGAACCCTCCCTTAGAGGAGCGAGGGGGAAGCCCACCTTCCAGAGTCCCTGTTTCCTCACAGCAGAGGCATGTAAGCCTGGCAGGCTTTAGCTCAATGACGATCCTTTCCACTATTGAAGCAGGACCGAGATGGCATCTTATGAGACCCCTTTGGGGTGTTGGAGCCTTTAAGGGTGTATCCTAAAAGCTGGTCGTTCCCCTGATCTCTATTGGGCTTTTTCTGCCTCTAGGTATCTTAAAAGCCATTCTCAGAAGATCTCACTGAGGGGTTTGAGGATCCCCATCCGCCTATATAAATCTTTTCCATATATCTGGAGCTATTTGGAAAAAGACAAAACAGTGTTATTAGCTGGATCTAATAAAGAAGGTAGTAGTTTGCAGGTGAAAAAGATTTGGTGTCTTCTGTTCATCAGCATTCAAAAGAAATGTAAATTTTTTTTTAAGTAAAAAGCATGATATGGTAGACCCGTCGGAGTCATTGGCCTGGTGTGCAGGATTCCCGGGTTCAATTCCTGGCCAGAGCACACAGGAGAAGCACCCATCTACCTCTCCACCCCTCCCCCTCTCCCTCCTCTTCGTCTCTCTCCTCCCGCCCGCAGCCAAGGCTCCACCGGAGCAAAGCCACCCCGGGCACTAAGAATGGCCCCATGGCCTCTGCCCCAGTCGCTAGAATGGCTCTGGTTGTAACAGAGCAACACCCCAGATGGGCAGAGCATTCCCCCCTGGTAGGCATGCCAGGTGGATCCCGGTCAGGTGCATGCAGGAGTCTGTCTGACTGCCTCCCCATCTCCATCCTCAGAAAAATACAAAAAATAAATAAATAAAAGAAAAAATACTACAAAAAAAGGGGGGGCATTCCCTTGTGCTAAAGCTCCAGGGAGCATGGAGTGAGCTTGAGTATGTCCTATGAAACATGGAGCTCTATGTTGACATATAAGTCTTTGAAGAAGGAGGAACTGCTGAAATAGTTTATCAGCATTTGTCCCTAAGACAGCAGTCTTTATAGTGGAAACACCATACGTAAATATTTGCTGTCTGTCTATAGATTAAGGGGGGAATATGGCAAATGCTGAAAAGCCATGATCTTTGTGCCCTTCCCCTCCCCTCCCCCAACCCCCTCCCTCTCCTCCCCCCCCTGTAACCCCAACACTGTTGTTCATGTCTCTGAGTCTCATCTTTATGTCCCACCTATGTATGGAATCATATAGTTCTTAGTTTTTTCTGATTTACTTCTTTCACTCAGTATAATGTTATCAAGGCCCATGCATGTTGGTGTAAAAGATCCTATGTCATCATTTCTTATGGCTGAGTAGTATTCCATAGTATATATATACCAAAGCTTTTTAATCCACTCGTCCTCTAATGGACACTTGGGCTGTTTCCACATCTTTGCTATTGTGAACAATGCTGCCATAAACATGGGGGTGCATTTCTTCTTTTCAAACAGTGCTATGGTGTTCTTGGGGTATATTCCTTTTTTTTTTTTTTTCAACTTCAGTTTCTTTATTTGTATTCAGCACTGTTTGGAAATCTACCCATGTTTCTTTTTTTATTTATTTATTTTTTTAATAAATTTTTATTAATGGTAATGGGATGACATTAATAAATCAGGGTACATATATTCAAAGAAAACATGTCTAGGTTATTTTGTCATTAAATTATGTTGCATACCCCTCGCCCAAAGTCAGATTGTCCTCCGCCACCCTCTATCTAGTTCTCTGAGCCCCTCCCCCTCCCCCTAACTCTCTCCCTCCCTCCCTCCGATGTCCTCCCTCCCCCCACCCCTGGTAACCACCACACTCTTGTCCATGTCTCTTAGTCTCGTTTTTATGTTCCACCAATGTATGGAATCATGTAGTTCTTGTTTTTTTCTGATTTACTTATTTCACTCCGTATAATGTTATCAAGATCCCACCATTTTGCTGTAAATGATCTGATGTCATCATTTCTTATGGCTGAGTAGTATTCCATAGTGTATATGTGCCACATCTTCTTTATCCAGTCTTCTATTGAAGGGCTTTTTGGTTGTTTCCATGTCTTGGCCACTGTGAACAGTGCTGCAATGAACATGGGGCTACATGTGTCTTTACGTATCAATGTTTCTGAGGTTTTGGGGTATATACCCAGTAGAGGGATTGCTGGGTCATAAGGTAGTTCTATTTGCAGTTTTTGGAGGAACCACCATACTTTCCTCCATAATGGTTGTACTACTTTACAGTCCCACCAACAGTGAATGAGGGTTCCTTTTTCTCCACAGCCTCTCCAACATTTGCTATTACCCGTCTTGATGATAATAGCTAATCTAACAGGAGTGAGGTGGTATCTCATTGTAGTTTTGATTTGCATTTCTCTAATAACTAATGAAGCTGAGCATCTTTTCATATATCTGTTGGCCTTTTGTATCTCTTCCTGGGAGAAGTGTCTGTTCATGTCCTCTTCCCATTTTTTTATTGGATTGTTTGTTTGTTTGTTGTTGAGTTTTATGAGTTCTTTGTAAATTTTGGATATTAGGCCCTTATCTGAGCTGTCGTTTGAAAATATCAGTCCCCATTTAGTTGGCTGTCTGTTTATTTTGATATCAGTTTCTTTTGCTGAGCAAAAACTTTTAATTCTGATGTAGTCCCATTCATTTATCTTTGCCTTCACTTCTCTTGCCATTGGAGTCAAGTTCATAAAATGTTCTTTAAAACCCAGGTCCATGATTTTAGTACCTATGTCTTCTTCTATGTACTTTATTGTTTCAGGTCTTATATTTAGGTCTTTGATCCATTTTGAATTAATTTTAGTACACAGGGACAGGCTGTAGTTGAGTTTCATTCTTTTGCATGTGGCTTTCCAGTTTTCCCAACACCATTTGTTGAAGAGGCTTTCTTTTCTCCATTGTGTGTTGTTGGCCCCTTTATCAAAGATTATTTGACCATATATATGTGGGTTTATTTCTGGGCTTTCTATTCTGTTCCATTGGTCTGAGTGTCTATTTTTCTGCCAATACCATGCTGTTTTAATTATCGTGGCCCTATAATATAGTTTAAAGTCAGGTATTGTAATGCCCCCAGCTTCATTCTTTTTCCTTAGGATTGTTTTGGCTATTCGGGGTTTTATATAGTTCCATATAAATCTGATGATTTTTTGTTCCATTTCTTTAAAAAATCTCATAGGAATTTTGATGGGAATTGCATTAAATTTGTATATTGCTTTGGGTAATATGGCCATTTTGATTATATTTATTCTTCCTATCCAAGAACAAGGAATATTTTTCCATCTCATTGTATCTTTTTCGATTTCCCTTAACAATGCTTTGTAATTTTCATTATAAAGGTCCTTTACATTCTTTGTTATGTTTATTCCTAGGTATTTTATTTTTTTTGTTACAATCGTGAAGGGGATTATTTTTTTGAGTTCGTTTTCTAATATTTCATTGTTGGCATATAGAAAGGCTATGGACTTTTGTATGTTAATTTTGTATCCTGCGACCTTAATGTATTGGTTTATTGTTTCTAATAATCTTTTTGTGGAGTCCTTCGGGTTTTCGATGTATAGGATCATATCATCAGCAAAAAGTGATACCTTTACTTCTTCTTTTCCGATATGTATGCCTTTTATTTCTTTGTCTTGTCTGATTGCTCTGGCCAGAACTTCTAGCACTGCGTTAAATAAGAGTGGAGAGAGTGGACAACCCTGACTTGTTCCTGATTTAAGGTAGAAAGTCCTCAGTTTTATGCCGTTTAATAGGATGTTGGCTGATGGTTTATCATATATGGCCTTTATCATGTTGAGATATTTTCCTTCTATACCCATTTTGTTGAGAGTCTTAAATATAAAATTGTGTTGTATTTTATCAAAAGCCTTTTCTGCATCTATTGATAAGATCATGTGGTTTTTGTTCTTTGTTTTGTTGATATGGTGTATTACGTTAACCGTTTTGCGTATGTTGAACCATCCTTGAGATTCTGGGATGAATCCCACTTGATCATGATGTATTATTTTTTTAATATGTTGTTGTATTCGGTTTGCCAGTATTTTGTTTAGTATTTTAGCATCTGTATTCATTAGAGATATTGGTCTGTAGTTTTCTTTCTTTGTGCCATCCTTGCCAGGTTTTGGTATGAGGGTTATGTTGGCCTCATAAAATGTGTTTGGAAGTATTACTTCTTCAATTTTTTGGAAGACTTTGAGTAGAATAGGAACCAAGTCTTCTTTGAATGTTTGATAGAATTCACTAGTATAACCGTCTGGGCCTGGACTTTTATTTTGGGGGAGGTTTTTAATAGTTTTTTCTATTTCCTCCCTGCTGATTGGTCTGTTTAGGCTTTCTGCTTCTTCATGACTCAGTCTAGGAAGGTTGTATTGTTCTAGGAATTTATCCATTTCTTCTAGATTGTTGTATTTGGTGGTATATAATTTTTCATAGTATTCTACAGTAATTCTTTTTATATCTATGATGTCTGTGGTGATCTCTCCTCTTTCATTTGGGATTTTATTTATTTGAGTCCTGTGCCTTTTTTACTTGGTGAGTCTTGCCAAGGGTTTGTCAATTTTGTTGATCTTTTCAAAGAACCAGCTCCTTGTTTTATTGATTTTTTCTATAGTTTTTCTGTTCTCTATTTCATTTATTTCTGCTCTGATTTTTATTATCTCCTTTCTTCGGCTGGTTTTGGGTTGTCTTTGTTCTTCTTTTTCTAGTTCCTTAAGGTGTGAAGTTAAATGGTTTACTTCGGCTTTCTCTTGTTTGTTCATATAGGCCTGAAGTGATATGACTTGGGGTATATTCCTAACAGTGGTATAGCTGGGTCAAAAGGCAGTTCGATTTTTAATTTCTTGAGGAATCTCCATACTGTTTTCCACAGTGGCTGCACCAGTCTGCATTCCCACCAGCAGTGCAGGAGGGTTCCCTTTTCTCCACATCCTTGCCAGCAATTATTCTGTGTTGTTTTATTGATGAGCACCATTCTGACTGGTGTGAGGTGATATCTCATTGTGGTTTTAATTTGCATTTCTCTAATCATTAGTGATGTTGAACATTTTTTTCATATGCCTGTTGGCCATCTGTGTGTCCTCTTTGGAGAAGTGACTATTCATTTCTTTTGCCCATTTTTGGATTGGATTCTTTGTCTTCCTGGTATTAAGTTTTACAAGTTCTTTATAAATTTTGGTTATTAACCCCTTATCAGATGCTATGTCAAATATATTCTCCCATTGTGTAGTTTGTCTTTTTATTCTGTTCTTATTGTCTTTAGCTGTGCAGAAGCTTTTTAGTTTGATAAAGTCTCATTTGTTTATCCTGTTTTTTATTTCACTTGCCTGTGGAGACAAATCAGCAAATACATTGCTGCGAGAGATATCAGAGAGCTTACTGCCTATGTTTTGTTCTAAGATGCTTATGGTTTCATGGCTTACATTTAAGTCTTTTATCCATTTTGAGTTTATTTTTGTGAGTGGTGTAAGTTGGTGGTCTAGTTTCATTTTTTGCAGGTAGCTGTGTAGTTTTTCCAACACCATTTGTT
This sequence comes from Saccopteryx bilineata, assembly GCF_036850765.1. Lineage (NCBI taxonomy): Eukaryota > Metazoa > Chordata > Mammalia > Chiroptera > Emballonuridae > Saccopteryx > Saccopteryx bilineata. The sequence continues at coordinate 90,269,572 of NC_089502.1, forward strand.
GAAGAGGCTGTCTTTACTCCATTGTATTGTCTTACCTCCTTTGTCAAATATCAGTTGTCCATAGAGCTGTGGGTTTATTTCTGGGTTCTCTGTTCTGTTCCATTGATCTATGTGCCTGTTCTTATGCCAGTACCATGCTGTTTTGAGTACAATGGCCTTATAATATAATTTGATATCTGGAAGTGTGATACCTCCTGCTTTTTTCTTCCTTTTCAAGATTGCTTAGGCTATTCGTGTTCTTTTTCGGTTCCATATAAATTTTTGGAATATGTGTTCTATGTCTTTGAAGTAAGTCATTGGTATTTTAATCGGTATTGCATTGAATTTATAAATTGCTTTGGGTAGTATAGACATTTTAATGATGTTTATTCTTCCTAACCATGATCACGGTATATGCCTCCAATTATTCGTATATTCCCTGATTTCTTTTATCAATGTTTTATAATTTTCTGAGTACAAGTATTTTATCTCCTTGGTTAGATTTATTCCTAGGTACTTTATTTTTTTGGTTGCAATGGTATAGGGGATTGATTCCTTGATTTCTCTTTCTGACAGTTCATTATTAGTGTATAAAAATGCCTCTGATTTCTGAGTATTGATTTTGTATCCTGCCACCTTGCCGAATTCATTTATCAGGTCTAGTAGTTTTTTGACTGAGACTTTAGGGTTCTCTATATACAATATCATGTCATCTGCAAATAATGATAGCTTTACTTCTTCTTTTTTAATTTGGATGCCTTTTATTTCTTTTTCTTGTCTGATTGCTGTGGCTAAGACTTCCAGAACTATGTTGAATAAGAGTGGTGAAAGGGGGCACCCCTGCCTTGTTCCTGATCTTAAAGGGATTGCTTTTAATTTTTGCCCATTGAGTATGATGTTGGCTGTGGGTTTGTCATAGATGGCCTTTATCATGTTGAGGTATGTTCCCTGTATTCCCACTTTGCTGAAAGTTTTGATCATGAATGGGTGCTGGACTTTATCAAATGCTTTTTCTGCATCTATTGAAATTATCATGTGGTTTTTCTCCTTTCTTTTGTTTATGTGATGAATCACATTGATTGATTTTCGAATATTGTACCAGCCTTGCCTCCCAAGAATAAATCCTACTTGATCATGGTGTATGATTTTTTCCATATATTGCTGGATCCGTTTTGCTAATATTTTGTTGAGGATTTTTGCATCTAAGTTCATCAGGGATATTGGCCTATAATTTTTTTTCTTTGTGTTGTCTTTGCCTGGTTTTGGAATCAGAATTATGCTCGCCTCATAAAAGGAGTTTGGAAGTCTTCCTTCCTCTTGAATTTTTTGAAATAGCTTGACAAGGATAGGAGTTAGTTCTTCTTTGAATATTTGATAGAATTCACTTGTGAAGCCATCAGGCCCAGGACTTTTCTTTTTTGGGAGTTTTTTGATAGCTGTTTCAATCTCATTTGTTGTAATTGGTCTGTTTAGGTTTCCTGATTCTTCCAGATTGATATTTGGAAGATTATATGATTCAAGGAATTTGTCCATTTCATTTATTTTGTCTAGTTTTTTTGGCGTACAGTTCTTCATAGTATTTTCTTACAATATTTTGTATTTCTGTTGTGTCAGTTGTTATTTCTCCACTCTCGTTTCTAATTTTATTTATTTGAGTCCTCTCTCTTTTTTTCTTGGTGAGTCTCGTTAAAGGTTCATCAATCTTGTTTACCTTTTCAAAGAACCAGCTCCTGGTTTCATTGATCCTCTGTATTGTTTCTTTAGCCTCTATGTCATTTATTTCTACTCTGATCTTTATTATTTCCTTCCTTCTACTATCTCTGGGCTTTACTTGCTGTTCTTTTTCTAATTCTTTTAGATGCAGGGTTAAGTTGTTTATTTGAGCTTTTTCTAGCTTCTTGAGATATGCCTGTAATGCTATCAACTTCCCTTTCAGGACTGCTTTTGCTGTGTCCCATAAATTTTGAGTTGATGTATGCTCATTATCGTTTGTTTCTAGGAATTTTTAAATTTCTTCTTTGATCTCAATGTTAACCCATTCATTGTTCAATAACGTGCTATTTAGTTTCCAAGTGTTTGAATGTTTTTCAATTTTTCTATTGTGGTTGATTTCTAGTTTAATGCCATTGTGATCAGAGAAAGTGCTCGATATGATTTCAATCTTCTTAAATTTGTTGAGCCCCCTTTTGTGCCCTAACATGTGGTATATTCTAGAGCATGTACCATGAGCGCTTGAAAAGAATGTATATTCTGCTGTTTTAGGGTGAAAGGTTCTGAAGATATCTATTAAATCGAGTTGATCTAATATGTCCTTTAAGTCTGCTGTTTCTTTGTTAATTTTCTTTCTTGAGGATCTATCTAATGATGTTAATGGGGTATTGAAATCCCCTACTATTATAGTATTGCTGTTGATCTCGCCCTTTAAGTCCATCAAAGTCTGCTTTATATATTTAGGTGCTCCTATATTAGGTGTGTAGATATTTATAATGGTTATATCTTCCTTTTGGATTGCTCCCTTTATCATTATGTAGTGACCTTCTTTATCTCTAACTATGGTCTTTGTTTTAAAGTCCATTTTGTCTGATATAAGTATTGCTACCCCAGCTTTTTTTTCATTTCCATTTGCGTGAAATATTTTTTTTCCATCCTTTTATCTTCAGTCTGTGTGCATCTTTTGATTTAAGGTGTGTCTCTTGTAGACAGCATATGTATGGGTCCTGTTTTCTTATCCACACAGCTACCCTATGTCTCTTGATCGGATCATTTAGTCCATTAACATTTAAGGTTATTACTGATATGTAATTGTTTATTGCCATTTTTTTTCTTTAAAACTGTATTTCTCCATTGCTATATTCTTTTTTTCCTTTGATCTGTTTACAACAGGTCCCGTAGCATTTCTTGCAGCCTTGGTTTGGTTGTAATGAATTCCTTGAGTTTTTTTTTTTTGTCTGAAAAGCTTTTTATTTCTCCTTCAATTTTAATGATATCCTTGCTCTATAAAGTAGCCTTGGTTTTAGGTTCTTGTTCTGTATTACTTTGAATATTTCTTGCCATTCCCTTCTGGCCTCAAGTGTTTCTGTTGAGAAGTCAGAAGTCATCCTTATGGGGGCTCCTTTGTAGGTGATAGTCTTTTTTTTTCTAGCAGCTTTTAATATTTTTTCTTTATCATTTAACTTTGGTATTTTAATTATGATGTGTCTTGGTGTTGGCTTCTTTGGGTTTCTCCTTAATGGAGTTCTCTGTGCTTCCTGAACATGTGAAATGTTTTCCTGCCTTAATTGGGGGAAGTTTTCCGCTATAATATGTTTGAACAAAGTCTCTATCCCTTGTTCTTTCTCTCCTTCTTCAGGCACCCCTATGATGCGGATGTTATTTCTCTTCATGTTGTCACAGAGCTCTCTTAGAGTTTCCTCAGACTTTTTGAGTCTCTTTTTTTTTTCTGCTGTGCTTCCGTGCCTTTATTTATTGTGTCCTCTAACTCACTGATTCGATTCTCTGCTTCATCCATCCTGCTTTTAATTCCTTCCATTGTATTCTTTATTTCAGATATTGTATTTGTCATTTCTGACTGATTCTTTTTTATTATTTCAATGTCCTTTCTTATATTTGTTATCTCTTTATTTAGGTTTTGTAATGGCTATCTATGGTTGTTCTGATATCTTTGAACATCCTAACAATCGTTATTTTAAACTTTGCATCTGGTAATTTGGTTATATCTGATTCACTTAGGTTCTTTTCTGGGGATTTCTCTTGGTTTATTTGTGTTGTATTTCTCTGCCTCCGCAGTTTCTCTTCACGAGAGTGGCTGTGATCACGTGCTCAGGTGCACAAGGGTTGGTGGCCTTGACCTTTGCCCCGCTCCCGTGTGTGACGTTATGCTCGGTCCTGAGGGCACTGATGAGCACTTTTGCTCAGCTGTGGGTCTCTGCCTGTTTCTGAGCTTTCGCCCTGCCCCTGCAGGAGGATCCCACTCAAGGAACAGCTGCTAGCCTTGGCTCTACCGCCGGGCAGGTTTAGGTGCCCAAGCTCAGCTCTGTAGCGGAACTCCGCCTCTTCTGGACTTTTGGCTCCACCCCCGTGGGAGGAGCCAGCTACCAAGTCAGACAGCAAGCCTGGGTTGCACAGGCGGGGCAGGGCTGTGCTCCTCTGCCCTTGCTCTGGAGCTGGTCTCCACCCTTTCCGGGGTTCCCGCCCTTCTCCCGGAGGCTGGATTACAGGCTGCCGGCAGCTGAGCTTGACCGCTTTTGCACGCCCCCTTCTCCCCAGCCAGGCAAGATTGAGCTCACACCTGAGCCCAGTGGTGGCCAGCCAGCTTCCGCCCCTGCCAGCAGAACCGCGCTTTTGTCTCCCGCTGCCGCTCGCTCTCTGGTGCGCCCTCAGCCGCATGGGTGGGGGCGTTGCAGCTCGGACCCTAAGACTCACTACTGTAAACCCAAAAGCTCCCTCTTTCTATGCGACTCTGCCCTGAATGCCACGGGGGAGCTTGTTTGGCTGCTCTCCTGCTTCCCTTTGCTGGTATTGCTGTTTCCGGGGGAAATATTCACTTCAGCTTTGGGGAGTGACTTGTCCCAGGGGTTAGGGTGGCTATCTCCCAAAATGTTTCTCCCTATGCCTCCTAGATTGCACTCTCTTCCTGTTACTGTGTTCCTCTCCTCTCCCACCCCCCCGTCCCCAGGAGCCCCAGGTGATTGTTTGTGAGAGAGATGTTTTGCGCAGTTCCTTTAAGAAGCATCCTGGGTCTGAGAAATCAGACTCTCTCACAAACAGTATCCTGACTTGTTTCCAGCTAAATACTGTCCTTACGCCTCTTCTGGGCTCTGGAACTGCAGGCTGGGGCTTTGTTCCTGGGGCTCAGAACCCTTTCTTCTCTGCTAAACTCACTTCCCACCACGCGAGTCTCTCCCTGCTGCCGTTCGCTCTGAGGAGCTGGGCAGCCCTCTCTGTATTTCTGCATTTCTGCTTTTTCTACCAGTCTCGGTGTGGCTTCTTCAGTGTCCCATGGTTGAAGAGTCCTCTTAGTTTAGTCCAAAGTTGGTTTTTCCAGATGTTAGTTCATAAAATTAGTTTGTAATCCACTTTGGTTCTGGGAGGTAGATGCTGGTACGTCTGCCTACTCCAGCGCCATCTTGATTCCCCCTGCTTTCTGTTAGTTTTATATCTTGTTTGATTCTTCTCTTTTGTTTTTCTATCATTTGTTTTTGTTTGTTTGTATTCCATACTTCTTTCCTCTGTTGCTACCTTTTTTAAGTCATGTGCTTTTGTGGTGGTTTTTTCAAGGGTGGTTACTATTAAGTAATGAAAAGGGTACCTACCATATTCATTGTAGTACCCTATCTTGCGAGTGTTTCTGCACTTCATCGTCTTTTGCTACTGTTAATCTCTGTCCTCTCCTCCCCTTTTTTTTTTCTTTTGTTGTCACAGTTTAAATTTGGTTTTATTGTGTTCTTGGTGGAGCTTTTACTTGTGGTTTTGTTTTGTTTTGTTCTTTGGATCTGGTTGGAAAACCCCCTTTAGTATTTCCTGGAGTGGGGGTTTTCTGATGATAAATTCCCTCATCTTTTCTGTATTTGTGAATGTTTTTATTTCTCCTTCGTACTTGAAGGATAACTTTGATGGGTATAGTATTCTTGGCTGAAAGTTCCTCTCTTTCAGGACTTTAAATATTGGGGTCCACTCTCTTCTAGCTTGTAGAGTTTCTGCTGAAAAATCTGATGATAATCTAATAGGCCTTCCTTTATATGTTGTATTCTTCTTTTCCCTGGCTGCTTGAGAATTTTTTCTTTGTTGTTGGTTTGTGCCATTTTCATTATGATGTGCCTTGGAGTAGGTTTGTTGTGGTTAAGAAAACTCGGTGTTCTGTTTGCTTCTTGAATTTGAGGCTTTAGTTCTTTCCACAGGCTTGGGAAGTTCTCATCTATAATTTTTTGAATATATTCTCCATTCCATTTTCTCTCTCTTCTCCCTCTGATATACCTATTATTCCTATATTATTCTTTTTGATGGAGTCAGACAATTCCTGTAGGGATTTCTCATTTTTTTAAATTTTTGAGTCTCTCTCTTCTTCTCTCTATTGTGCCTGAAGTTGCTTGTCTTCTATGTCACTAATCCTACCTTCTATCTGGCCTGCTCTATTAGCTAAGCTTGTTACCTCATTTTTCAGTTCATGTATTGAGTTTTTCATCTCTGTTTGATTTGTTTTAATAGTTTCAATTTCCTTGGTAATATATTCTTTGTGTTCGTTGAGTTGTTTTCTGAGCTCCCTAAATTGCCTTTCTGTGTTTTCTTTTATATCTCTGAGTATTTTTAGGATTTCTATTTTAATTTCTCTGTCATTTAGCTCCAAGGTTTCCAAAATATTGAATTTTTTCTCTATAGATTTTTCTACACCTATCTGTGTTGCTTCTCTTTCTTTTGTATCCATGATATTTGATTTCCTTTTTCTTAATGGCATCTGAGAGTGGTCTTGTTGATAGCACTGAGAATTAATAAAGAATAAAAAGTAGAAAAAAAATGAAAAAAAAATTGGAAAAAAAAACCAATAGTAATTTATTATTTCCCTCCACTTTTCTTTCTTCTCTTCCCCTCCTCTTCCCTCCTCCTTAGGAAAATATCGTGATAAACTGTGAATTATATTATGCTAAGTGGAACAGAAACTGCCTATAATGGAGAGTCTGAGTTGGGAGGAACTGTTCAAGGGGCAAAAAAGGAAGTAGGGACCCACAAAATGCACAAAAGGAAAAAATTTGGGTCAAGTATAAAATGATTTGCTTGTAAGTGATGGTTGACTAAGAGATATAGTGAGAGGGATAAGAGAGAACCCAGAAAAAGGGAAAAAACAAACTATTGTATTAAGTGGAGCAAAGACTGAATAGAATGGAGATTCTGGGTTGGGAGGAATGCTAATGAGTTAAAAAGCACACAAAATGCCACAAAAAACCCCAAAAAAACTTGAGTCCCAAATTAAATAATTTGTTCATGATTGAGGATTGAATGAGAGGAAAATTAAAAGGAGAAAAGAAGAAACTAATAGAAAGGGTGAAACAAGAAGAAGGGGGAAAGGAAAGGAAGAAAAAAGAAAAAAATCAAAAAGAGAGAGAGAGTTAAGAGTTTTGGAGTGTAACCCTCATGGAGAGTAAGGAAAAAGAAAAGAAATCAAATGAAACACTTATGGGTAGTGTAGTTCAAGAAAAGGAAAGAGTAAGATGGGCAGAGAATAAAAGGACCAAGGTGGAAGAAATAGAAATAATACTAATAAAGGCAAGAGGATGAAAGAAACAAAGAAACAAAAAAAAAATAGTGGAACAAATTATAAAGTCTGGATTTTCCTTGAATTTGAGAGGTTAACTTCTTCCCTTTTCTTTCCTGTCCCTCTTCCTGGTCGGTGACTCTGTACCCCAGGCTCTGCCCCTGTGGCACGCTTAGGTAAGGATTTGCAGTTGTTGAGACGCTACGGCAATGTCATATATTTGGCTTCAGTCTCGTTGGTAGTCAAGGCTTGTTAGTGTTTGCAGGCTCCAACAATGAGAGAGTCCGTTTTCCCGGAGCCTCTCTCCTAGTCTCTCCTTCCTGGATTAGCAGCCTGATGATCCACCTATGAGGCTGCTGTTGCCTCTGCCTTCCACTTCAGGGTGTGGAACTCTCAGCTGCTCCAAGGATAGATTTTTCTGTCTCTGGTTATTGAACTTGTTGAAATTTTGGGGAGATTTTTCGGTCCGTGTCCTCACGGCGCCATTTCTATGACGTCACTTCCTAATGTACTGTTTTTAATGTTTGATTTGCTTGTATTTTCTTTAGAATTTTTGCATTTGTATTCATTAGAGGTATTGGTCTGTAGTTTTCTTTTTTTGTGTTGTCCTTTCCAGGTTTTGGTACCAATGTTATGTTGGTTTCATAAAATGTGTTAGGGTGTATTGCTTCCTGTTCTATTCTTTGAAAGACTTTGAGAAGGATAGGCACCAAATCTTGGAATGTTTGGTAGGATTCACTAGTGTAGCCATCTGGTTCTGGAATTTTATTTTTAGGGAGGTTTTTGATAGTTTTTCCTATTTTCTCCCTGCTTATGGGTCTATTTAGGTTTTCCACTTCTTCATGACTCAGGCTGGGAAGATTGTATAGGTCTAGAAACCTATCCATTTCTTCTAGGTTGTTGAATTTGGGGGCATATAATCTTTCATAGTATTCTAGTATGATCCTTACTATATCTATGCTGTCTGTGGTAATTTCTCCTCTTTTATTTCGGATTTTGTTTACATGACTCATTTTTTTTCTCTTGTGAGTCCAGCCAGACGTTTGACAATATTATTAATCTTTTCAAAGAACCTGCTCTTTGTTGTGTTTGTGTTGATTTTTTCTATTGTTTTATTGTTCTCTGTTTTATTTAGTTCTGCTCTAATATTTACTATTTCCTTTCTTTTCCTGATTTGAGTTGCCTTTGTTCTTATTTTTCTAGTTCTTTAAGATGTGATGTTAGGTTGTTTATTTGGGATCACTCTTGTTTCCTGATATAAGCCTATAATAATACAAACTTTCCCATTATTATTGTTTTTGCTGCATCTCAGAAGTTTTGATATGTCATGTTGTCATTCTTGTATCTTTGTGTATATTTCTCCATCTTTGCTTTTATTTCTTCTTGGACACAATAATTTTTTAGAATTATGTTGTTTAATTTCCACATTTTTGAGGGTTTCTTCATTTCCTTTTTGCAGTTGAATTCTAATTTCAGAACCTTATGGTCAGAGAATATGCTTGGTATAATTTCAATCTTCTTGAATTTCTTGATGTTAGTTTTGTAGCTGAACATATGGTCTATCTTTGATAATGTTCCATGCACACTGGAAAATAATGTATTATGTGATCTTTTGGGATGAAATGTTCTTTAAGTGTATATTTTGTCCATTTGGTTTAGTGTGTCATTCAGGTTGCTATTTCTTTATTGATTTTCTTTTTAGATGATCTATCTAGAGCTGTCAATGGTGTGTTGAGATCTCCAAGTATGATTTTGTTTTTGTTTGTTTCTATTTTTAAATCAGTTAATGAACATTATATATTTTGGTGCTCCTTGTGCTGTGCAGGAGGCATGGTACAGAAATGCAATTACTCACAGATGGATTTTGGGACAAAATTTATTATGATTAATAAATAAAAATAATCAAAGCAAAATCAAAAGGGGTTTGAACTTATGTAACCTAAAGTAGAATAAAAGAAAAGCTTACTATTATCAACACAACAGTAAGCTACACAACATCACCAGATAGAGAAACAGTCTGGGCCCTCATGTAGTAGCTAGTTAAACAATAGACTAAGAAAAAGAGAATTATATGTATCTACAAATCTCACTAAACTGTGGAGGGAACACATCTCCAGATTTGAAATCCTGAACCTGGGCTCTAAAGTTGGCCACCCATCATGCACATCGATGAGGAAGATTTCTTTGAAGCTTCCAGGGCTGTCTGGGACCCTGCTCTTTTTGTGGGAAAATTTTGGCTGGAGGCCATTACATGAGGGCCCTTTGTGCATAGCCTCTAGGAACAAAAAGAGGTCACCACTTCTGGTGCCATGAATAGTTAACTGGGTTGGCAATCAAGCGATAAGAACCTCTTGCCCCTACTTTCCTGGTTTTAGGAAAAACAACACACTTGAGCAACCTCGGGGAAAGCAGGTTGTCTTATTTCACACTGAAGTAAGTGACTCAGTTATTCCTGTAATCATTCTTGTGACCCTATTGTTCATGTTCATTTGAGTTCAAATTCATATCTGTATTGATCATCCACATTCCCTGATTTGCTGCATATATATTATGAAGTGTTATGTCTTTTTGATATAGTGTCCCCTTTATCATTATGAAATATCCATCTTTGTCTCTTGTTACCTTTGTTGTCTTGAACAGCATTGTCAGATATGGGTATGGCTACACTTACTTTTATTTAGATATTATTTTCTTGGAGAATCATTTACCAGCCTTTTACTTTGAGTCCACTTTTGACCTAACAGCTTAGATGTGTCTACTGAAGGCAGCATATGGTTGAGTTTTGCTTTTTGATCCAATCTGCTGCTCTGTGCCTCTTCATTGGTGAGTTCAGTCCATTCACATTTAGGGAAATTATTGGTGCTTGCAGATTTCCTATTGATATTTCATGCTTATGTGTTTCAGTATTGGTTATTTTGTGAATGGTTACCATTAGGTTATTAAGAGAAAAATTTTCAAATGTACATTTGTCTTACATGTACTCCATCTTCCTTTGCTACTGTAGATCTTTATCCTCTCTCCTTTTATGTTACTGTGGTCACAGATTATTTTTGTTTATATTGTAATCTTGTTGGAGCTTTTACTTGTGTGTGTCTTTGTGTGTGTGTGTGTGTGTATGTGTTTTGTTTTGTTATGTTCTTTGCATCTAGTAGAATCATCTGTTTGAGTATTTCCTGCAGTGGAGGTTTTCTGGTGGTCATTTCCCTCAGCTTCTGTATGTCTGGAGAAGGTTTACTTTCTCCTACATTTGAAGGATAACTTTGATGGATTTAGTATTCTTGGTTGGGAATTCCTCTCTTTCATTACTTTAAATGTTTGAATCCACACTCTTCTGTCTTATAGTGTTTCTGCTGAAAAGTCTAATGATAACATGGCCTTCCTTTATATGTTATGCTCTTCCTTTCCTTAGCTTTTGTGAGAATTCTTTCTTTGTCGTTGATTTTTGACAATTTTATTACTATATGCCTTGGAGAAGGTCTGTTTGGGTTTCAGTAACTAGGATTTCTGTTTACTACTTGATTTGAGGCTCTAACTCTTTCCATAGGCTTAGGAACATCTCATCAGTTATTTGTTTTAATAGGTTCTTCATTCCCATAACCTTCTCTTTTTTTGAAATACCCATTAAATACCCATTATTCTTATATAGCTCTTTCTGATGGAGTCAGAGAATTCTTATAGAGCACTATCATTTTTTTTTCATTTGTTAGTCTCTCACTTCTCTCTGTAGCATCTCTAGTTACCTGTCTTCAGTGTCACTGATTCTCTCCTCTATCTGGCCTGTTCTATTAGCTAAACTTGCTACCTCATTTTTCAATTCATGTATTGAGTTCTTCATCTCTGTTTGGTTCTTTTGTAAAGTTTTAATCTCTTTGGTGAAATACTTGTTTTGTTCATCAATTCTCTTTTTTTGAGCTCATTAAATTGCTTATCAATATTTTCACACATCTCATTGAGTATTTTCAGAACTTAAGTTTTGAATTACCTATCATTTAACTCTAAGGTTTTCATATAATTGAGATTGTTTTCTGGAGATTTTTCATTTTTTTTCCTGAAATATGTCTCTGTCTTGTATAGCCATGGTATTCAATATTTTATTCTTTTTTGGAATTTAATAGTGTTAAGAACTCTAACAAAAAACAAGTTAAAAATGAAAAATAAAAAATAAAATAAAAATATAAAAATTTAAAAAATAATGGCACATAAAAAGAAATCTACAGAAAAACAAAGATAAAGAATCAAAAAATAAAAAATAATAAAAAATAAAAAAACACAAACAAAACACCCACAAAAATAAGAATAAAATATAAAAAAGGAAATTCAAAAGAGAAGAAAAATAAAATTTTCAGTTTTGAGAGGTTCTTTTATTTTCTTCCAATAGGTGGTGCTATATTACAGGTTTTAGCTCTGTGACATTCCTGGGTTGACCTCTTCTGAGATGTTGCTGACACATTAATGTAGTCAGGTCTGCATTCTCGAGGATGGGTGGGGCTTGTTGTGAGGTTTAAAGCTTTAACAATGGTGATCTCAGACCTCAGGGTGTACCTCCCAGTGTCTCAACAGACCAGGGGGCTAGTCATAGAGCACCTCTGTTCTCTCAGTAAAAGGTTGGCTCAGTAAAGCTAGGATGTAGGGTATGTCTCTGCCATTCTCCACACCCCACGAGTGGAGGAACGGTGGGATATAAGAAGCTGAGTGGCTGCACTTTGTATTTCTTGTGTCTTTGTCTCAATGTGGGCTTCCAGAAGACTTTGGAAATGGTGGCAGTCAACTAAGTGAGGAATAATCTCTGTAGAATTGGCTCACCTCATGGCTGTTTCTTCTCAAGAGTTTCCTATTTATTTGTACTCTTTTGTCTTCTCAAATGGATTGTATAATCAATTTACCTAGCTTCAGAAACACAGAAAGAGCTTATGCTATTGGAAGATCTTAACATGTTTTTCTTTTTAGGAATTAGTAATTTTCATGTATTAATAAACATTTGCATACCCATTTCATTGTTATTTATTCATTTTACTATATTTTATTAGTTATTTGCCTCTTCTCAATTTTTAGTAGCTTTTCTAGAATATAAACAAATTTCAGTTTGTAAAATAATTTTTTAATTTTTTTACTGAAGTAAAATAATTTTTTATGGTTTAATCCTTTTACATTAGATTTCTGATCCATTTAAAATGTATTCTGGTATATAGTGTAAGAAATAGATCTAATTTTGTTTGTTTTCCGTATGGTTATTCAGTTACCTCAATGCTATATTTTTAGAAGTCTATTTTTCTTCCTTGATTTGGCATAGAATAAATTTCTACATGCATTTTTTTCTCTTATGCTGCAGTGTTTCTATTGATATATTAATACCACACTATTATAGTTATATAGATTTTATAATAAGTTTTAGTATCTTTAGAGCTGAATCCCCTTGTTTGTGTTGCTTTTCATGGTTTTCCTTTCTATGATTGCACATTTGTTTTCCATAAATGGTCATTATAGCAAACTTGTCTAGCTCCAGAAAAAAAATCTCATTTTCATTGTGATTATATTAAACTAATAAATTTACACAGAAAGAACTAACTCTCTATGATGTTAGGTTTTCTGATCCAAGAAAATGGCATGTCTTCCTATTTGTTAGTTTACTTTTGTGTCTTTCAAAATGAATTTTAGTTTTTCTTGTCTATATTTTAATAATTTCTTGTTAAACTTATGGTAGGTATTTTATTTGTGCCATTGTTAATGGAAACTTTCTTTTTATTTTCTACCTGGTTATTCTTCTAAATAGAAAAACTTTGATTTCTGTTTGTTAATTTTATTACCTATGACTTAACTAATATCTTCCATTGTTTATAGTGGTTTTTCCATTAATTTTTTCTTTCTAATTTTATGTTTATGTTTCTTATTCTTTGTCTAATTGCATTGGCTCATATTTATATCACAATGCTCGATAGTAATGAGATTTTAAGCATCTCTTTTTGTTTCTGACTTTAGTGGTAGAGTCTCAAGTAAGTGTTTCCCCCATTAAGCAAGTAGTGGGCTGTGTATATCTGGTTAGTTAACATAGTTTATCTGGCTATATTATTTATAAAAAGTCACTAACAACAACAGTCACAAAATCTAATTTTGAATAAATTTTGATGATTTATAGACCATGTGCTGTTCAATACCAACTCATACTAATTAGAATACCTATATGAAAGAGAACAAGTGGAAGACAGATATAAAGGACACATGTTAAGTAATGTTTTTACATTCACATTATATTTTATAGCCATTTGGCCAAAGAGCTTGCTGAAATATTATAGTTAAAATTCCATTCTTTGGGTCACTAAGTAATACAACTTAATGACAAAGACATATAAATGGTAAGAGAAAAAATTTAAAAATATGTGAAATGAGAGTTTAATTTGGCTATAGTAAACATTTTACTCATTACATATTTTCTACTTACTATTTCTTCAATTTTTTTTAATAAATAAATTTTTATTTAAATGGGGTGACATCAATAAATCAGGGTACATATATTCAAAGAAAATATTTCCAGGTTATTTTGTCATTTAGTTCTGTTGCATACCCATCACCCAAAGAGAGATCGTCCTCCGTCACCCTCTATCCAGTTTTCTTTGTACCCCTCCCCCTTCCCTCCCTCCCTCCGTCCCTCCCCCCACCCCCCATAACCACCACACTCCTGTCCATGTCTCTTAGTCTCACTTTTATGTCCCACCAATGTATGGAATCCTGCAGTTCTTGTTTTTTTCTGATTCGCTTTTTTCACTCCGCATAATGTTATCAAGATTCCACCAATCTGCTGTAAGTGATCCGATGTCATCATTTCTTCTAGCTGAATAGTATACCATGGTGTATATGTGCCCCATCTTCTTTATCCAGCCTTCTATTTTTTTTACAGTGATTAAAAGCCTTTAAGCAAACTCTTGGCCCATACAGCAAGAATCCATAAAAGAGTAGTGTCCTTAACATGTTCACCAAGTCCAAGTTGGCCCCATCACCATGTCAAATCCCTGAAAAATGCAACCCAACCACAGTTCAGTCTGTTAGGATCTGTCACAGGGAGCAGGAGTCCAGGAAAAGTCCACATCCAGGAAAAGTCTGCATGGCACTGGAATTGTTGTCACCATTCTATACTTTGCAGCTCATGTCCAAGTCCCAGTGACTGCTGCTTCTAGCTGGTAATGATTCAGGTAGACTGGAGAAGCCATTTGCAGCATGCGTGGATATGGAGCTTCTGTTCTCCTCTGCCTGGAGAGATGAGACCAGGTAGCTTTTCCCTGGAGCTCTGTGACTGTGGCATGGTAAAGAGAACCTTGGGATACACTAAGCTGGGTGGCAAAGGTAGATTCATAATAGAAGTTGGCAAAAGGGGGAAAGAGAGCTCTAAATGAGGAGTAGGTCCCAGCCTGAAATATGAGTGGGGCATTGAGGTAGGAGGGATAAAGGAAACACTATATATTAAGCAAAGCAGCAGAACATAGGACTATCAACACCCACAACAGAGATCTTTGAGGGAAGAATAACAAACCTGACTATTCAGGCAAAACATAGTTAAGTGGCCCTTGTGCAAATGAGATCAGTTTACCTGCTTCTTGGAAGAAATACCCTGGGCTCATCCACAGTGTCATAGATGGGGCCGATGGCCCTGGGCACCTTCAGCCTTCAGTGGCAAACCCCAGCTTTCTGGGCAAGGTTAGGTCATAGGTGGCTGGAGCAGGGCTGGAAGAGACTGAACTCTCCCTTAGAGGAGTGAGGGGGAAGCCTACCTTCCAGTGTCCCTGTTTCCTCACAGTAGAGGCATGTAAGCCTGGCTATTTCTTCAATTTTTGAAGTTTCCTAACAGCATGTATTAGTATTGATTCTCCTTCAAGAGTAATAGTTAAACACACATTCTCTGAAATCAGACTGATTGGTAGACTCAAATTCTAGTTCCACATAACTGTTGTGTGACCTGCAATAAGTCACTTAATCTAATTTTATTCAATTTCTTTTTCTTAAGTAAATATGTATGTAAAAGATTAATGTAGAACTGGGAGCACAGAAGTGCTAAATAAAGTTAGCTATTATTATGTCATCCAGTTTTCATTGCAACTCAGTTGCTTCTGTATGTTTACTTTCTCATGAGTGACATTAAAATGTAACTGTTACTAAAAGTAAAAAACATGTTGCCTGACCTGTGGTGGTGCAGTGGATAAAGCGTCAACCTGGAAATGCTGAGGTCACCGGTTCGAAACCCTGGGCTTGCCTGGTCAAGACACGTATGGGAGTTGATGCTTCCAGCTCCTCTCCCCTTCTCTCTCTCTGTCTCTTTCTCCTCTCTCTCTCTCTCTCCTCTCTAAAAATGAATAAATAAAATAAAAATGAAAAAAAATCCCAATAGAAAAAAAAACATGTTATCTATCAATTAGAAGTGTTACTAATAAGAAACTGGTTTTATAAGAAAGGAAGCACATAGAAGAAATAGGTCTAAAACTCATCTAAGAACAGAGTCCAGGAGTTTGAGATCCCAAGATGGTGACAGAGTAGGCAGATGAATGTCCCACTTGTCTCCTCCCAGGACCAAACTGAAGTTATAACTAAATTTAAGAACAATCATCCTGAAAAACCAACTTAAGACTAAAAGAAGAGAAGTCTATAACTAAGGAATGACAGAAGAAGCCACAACAAGATTCCTAGGAAGTGCAGAGATTGAAAAATGGTCTATAACTAAGGGTTGACAGAAGAAACCACAACATAATTCCTAGGAAGTGTAGAGATGCAAAAATGGCTTTCTCCACTTCCAGGAGGGAGCAGGTGCTGGGAAGTTTTTTCCTGAGAGGTATGGGTCCTAGATCCCAAGCCAGGTGCCTCAGCCTAGAGCACCAGAGCCTAGAAGAGATGCCCACATAGCATTTGAGCTGACATTCTGGTCTGCAAGAAAGAGGCAGGAGATCTCAGAGAAGCAGGCACACTCTTAAAGGGCCAACTCAGAAAATCTCATTCAGAGCCACTTACCCTGGACTGTAGCAAAGTGAGGGCTGAGAGGACTAGAGTCACATGAGGAGAGTGTGAAATGACCCCAGGGAGAAACACTGTGGGGGAAAGCCTTTGAAACACCTGTGCTGAGTCATTCTTCAAAACTGCAGTCACCATCTTTCTTGGGTGGAGCAGTCCCCTCCATGCAGCATTTGCCTGGGAAAAAGCAATTGCCCTACCCTCAGGAATCTCTCTTATCCCACCTTCTGGATATTGGGTCCTGCTGAAAAGTAAGCAACCTTGGTCAAGACGCAAGGGGCTGAAAAGACACAGGGGATGACAGTGACTCATTTGTCTGGGTCGAGACCAGAGCTTTTCTACCCACTTTCCTAAGAATATTACTAGTGCTTACACCCCACAGGAGATACAGTAGAAAATTTCTGGACTGAAGGCAGAACAAATTTCTAGGTTTCAGAGGCCACACCCACTGGACTTCTAGTGGTTACGCCATACTGAGGTCTGTGAAAAAGTTCAGAACAGACTTGACATCTGGGGCTTTGGGGTAAGAACCACACCCACCACCTTTCCTAATTTCTGAATTGTCCCAGCCTCTATACTCTACCAGAAGTTTTTACAGGGGTTGAGCCCAAAGCAGCCAATAGACAGAAGCAGCAGGAGGTGATCTCAGGGAACCTTGGGCCTTTTATTGACTATTCCCTTGTCCTGAGGGTGGTAAAACCATTGTAGAGGTTCAGCTTGGTGCTCCAATGTGCATCTAAGCCCAGCAGAGGTAACCACAAATCTGGATTGCTTATAATTCTGAAAAGGTTGCTGAAGGCTGCTCATGGGCAGTGTCTTACACTGGTCTGCATCAGGTTCCCTCCTAGAAGCCCAGAAGCAACACAACCAGTGGCCAGCTACAGAGAACATCAGAGCAGGACCCAACTACTTTTACTAGTAGCATATCCAAAGGGAGAGCTCAACAGGAGCTAAACCCAACTGAGAAAAATTCTTTCTGTGGTCAACACCTGCACAGAGATCACACACTTGACCAAGATAAAATTTTACAGTGATAGTCAGCTGGCCCAAGGCCAGGATATTCTGCCCTGCTTGGCTAAAATCCACTGAGGGAAGGTAGAGAGGCTTAGAGCACAGACATGCAAATTGTGAGTTACCTGGAGACTGTTGTTGGAACTGGTAAAATGGCTTAGCTATCTTCTATGGAGGTACAATCAGCCACAGTGGAAGACTCTCAATCTTTCTCCCTGAGAACAGGGACTCTCTTGATGAAAGAACTTCAGCAGTGGGGACAGTAGGCCCCACCCAGTCTGAACATGCTGCTCACCTTGCTGGGGAGAAATAGAGTTGGAGTACCCAGCAGTGGCTGTGAGATAGGGCACTGGTATAGGGTCCAATTTTTCCATAATGAGCCCCTGACCAAGAGACCTATAATAAGGGATCCCACTAATGGTGTCATCTAGGCTGCAGCTGCCCTAACCCACCAAGTTTGCAAGCTGTGGATGGGCTGGGTGGAAAGAGGCCAGTCTCAGCCCACTCTATATTCTTTCTACAGAAGACTCTGTAGGAAGAAAAAGCAGCTTCAAGAGGAGGTGGAGCATCTGAAAAGTGGAGGGAAATCAAAGAACTAGGGCCCTTTTATTAAGGGGCTGTCAGCTCTAAGCAGGAGGAAGTAAATTCTTATACATAGGTTGGCTCCTCCCTCACACACCCAGGCACAGAAAACACAGACACAAATAGTGAACAGAGCAGTAGCTCCAGACAGGTAGCCATGGTGAATTACAAACAACTGCTGATGCCAATCCAAGAGGACCCAGAACCAACATAACAGTATTGGTGGCAGACTGCACCAACACTAGACTCAGCTAGTTACACAAATGGGATGCCCAAAGGAGGAGTCTCTCAAGCACCAGACATTACAAAGAATAAATATGCCCAACAGGACAGACATTGCACAGTGTCTAATACCCATGATCAGCATTGACCCTTAGAGCCAGCCAGCCTGAAGGGATAACCCTTCCCACAAAAGGAACAACTGTATTCAGTACTCACATACAACATGAGGGTAAATATTACCCTCAAGAAGCATCCCTTGAGCAAGGAACTCAGGTGGCCTGGGGGCAGTACCACTGAGCCCATCTTCCTCACAAAGACATCACAACAAATTTGAAAGTCAAAGCAGAGCTATCTAATCCATAGGCAAAAATGGGCAGACAAAGAAATATGTCCCAAATGAATCAACAAGAGAAATCCCTAGAAAAAATTAAATGAAATGGAAGTAACTAAATTAACAGATGCAGAGTTTAAAATAATGGTTATTAGGATGCTCAAGGATCTTAGAGTAAGAATGGACGATCACAATGAGAACTTAAACAAAGAGATAGTAAGTATTAAAAAACACATTGAAACCATAAAGAAGAACCAGTAAGAAATGGCAAATATAATATCTGAAATGAAGACTGCACTAGAAGCAATCAACAGCAGGCTGGATGAAGTGGAAAATCAAGCCAGCAATTTAGAGGACAAGATAAACCTGACAGAAGCAGAGCAACAAAAAGAAACAGCTGACGATACTCTAAGCTCAAAATAGCTGACGATACTCTAAGAGACCACTGTGACAAAATGAAACAAAACATCTGCTTCATAGGGGTTCCAGAAGGGGAAGAGAACAAACAAGGGATAGAAAACTTGTTTGAAATAATCATAGCTGTAAAATTCCCTACATTGATGAAGGAAAAAGTCACACAAGTTCAAGAAGCACAGTGTCCCATCAAAGAGGCCCAAACCAAGTCACATCATAATTACAATGCCAAAGATAAGAGACAAAGAAAGAATACTAAAAGCTGCAAGAGAAAAGCAATTAATTACTTACAAAGGAACCTGCATAAAGTTGACATATGTCTTCTCAAAGGAACAGTTCAGGCAAGAAGGGATTGGCAAGAAATATTCAAAGTGATGCAAAACAAGAACCTACAACAAAGACTATTCTATCCAGCAAAGCTATCACTTAAAATTGAAGGAGAAATAGTGAACTTCCCATACCTCCCCAAAAAAAGACTCAAAGAGTGTATTACTACCAAGCCACCCAGAAATGTTAAAAGGACTGCTATAAAAAGAGGAAAGGGGGAAAAATTGAGAGAATAAAGATTATAGGTTTAAAGAATAAAATGGCAATAAATAAGTACATATTAATCTCTTAAATGTAAAGAGATTAAGTGTTTTAATCAAACATAGGATAGCTGCATGGATAAGAAAAACAAGATTCATATACATGCTGTCTATAAGAGACCCACCTCAGGACAAAAGATACACATAGACTGAAAGTGAAGGGATGAAAAATATATTCCATGCAAATAGAAATGAAAGAAAAGCTAGGGTAACATACTTATATCTGACAAAATAGCCTTTAAAACAGTGGTTCTCAACCTGTGGGTCGTGACCCCGGTGGGGGTTGAACGACCAAAACACAGGGGTCGCCTAAAGCCATCGATGACCCCTGTGTTTTGGTCATTTGACCCCCACCGGGGTCGCGACCCACAGGTTGAGAACCACTGCTTTAAAACAAAAGCTATGGTAAGGAACAAAGAATGTCACTACATAATGATAAAGAGAGCAATACAATAAAAGTATATAACCATTGTAAATATTTATGCACCCAATATAGAAGCGCCTAAATATATAAAACAGATGCTGATGGACATAAAGAAATAGATAAAAAACAATACAATAATAATAGAAGATTTTAACACCCCAATAAAAATGATAGATCCTCCAGACATAAATCAACAAAGAAACAATGGCCTTAAACAACACACTAAATCTACTGGATTTAATTGGTATCTTCAGAAAATTTTACCCCAAAGCAGCAGAATATATGTTCTTTTCAAGTGCTCATGGTACATTTTCTAAGATAGACCACATGTCAGGACACAAAATAAGTCTCAATAAATTTAAGAGATTGAAATCATATCAAGCATCTTCTCTGAGCACAATAGCATGAGACTAGAAATCAACTACAACAGAAAAACTGAAAAACATTCAAACACTTGGAGACTAAATAACATGTTATTAAATAACAAATGGGTTAACGATGAGATCAAGGAAGAAATAAAAAATTTCCTTGCACCAATTGAAAATGAACATACAACAACCCAAAATCTATGGGACACAGCAAAAGCAGTCCTGAGAGGGAAGTTCATAGCATTACAGGCATACCTGAAGAAACAAGAAAAAAACTGAAATAAACAACTTAACCCTTAGCCTTAAAGAACTAGAAAAAGAACAACAAATAATGCCCCAAGGAAGTAGAAGGAAGGAAATAATAAAGATCAGAGTGGAAATAGATTACATAGAGGCTGAAAAAATAATACAAAATATCCATGAATCCAAAAGCTGGCTCTTTGAAAAAGTCAACTAGATTGACAAACCTTTAACCAGACTCATCAAGAAAAAAAGGAGAGGATCCAAACAAATAAAATTAGAAATGAAAGAGAAGTAATGACTGACATTACAGAAATACAAAGGATTGTAAGGAAATACTATGAAGAACTATATGCCAAAAATAAATACATTTTAAAAAATGGACATCCTGGGCAAAATGGATAAATTCCTAGAAACATACAGTCTTCCAAAACTGAATCTGGAAGAATCAGAAAACCTAAGCAGACCAATTACAATAAATAAGATTGAAATGTTTATCAATAAACTCCCAGCAAACAAAAGTCCTAGACTAGATGGCTTCACAGGCAAATTTTACCAAGCATCCAAAGAAGAACTAACACCTATCCTTCTCAAGCTACTCCAAAAAATTCAAAAGGAGGGAAGACTTCCAAGTTTATTTTATGAGGCAAGCATTATTCCCATTCCAAAACCAGGCAAAAACACTACAAAGAAAGAAAACTATAGGCCAATATCCCTGATGAACATAGATGCTAAAATTCTCCACAAAATATTAGCAAACTGGATCCAGCAATATATTAAAAAGATCATACATCATGACTAAGTGGGGTTTATTCTGGAGAGGCAAGGCTGTGACCATATTCACAAATCAATAAATGTGATTTATCACATAAACAAAATGAAGGATAAAAATCACATGATTATAGCCTGACCAGGCAGTGGTACAGTGGATAGAGCATCGGACTGGGATGCGGAGGACCAAGGTTTGAAACCGCAAGGTCCTCGGCTTGAGTGTGGGCTCATCTGGTTTGAGCAAAGTTTGCCAGCTTGAGCCCAAGGTCACTGGCCTGAGCAAGGGGTCACTCACTCTGCTGTAACACCCCCCCCCCCCGTCAAGGCACATATGAAAAAGCAATCAATGAACAACTAGGTTGCTGCAATGAAGAATTGATGCTTCTCATCTCTCTCCCTTCCTGTCTGTCTGTCCCTCTCTCTGTCTCTGTCACACATACACACATACACACACACACACACACACACTAATAATAATAATAAAGATTTTCTTAATGCTCTTTTTTCTCTAGCTTACTTTATTGTAAGAATACAATATATAATACATATAACATATAAAACATGGTAAACATTCCAGTCAACAATAGGCTATTAGGTGTAGTTAAGTTTTTTGGAAGTCAAAAGTTATACTTGGATTTTCAACTGTGCAGGTAATTGGCACCCCTAATTCCCATGCTGTTCAAAGGTTAGCTGTAAATATATTCAGCATACAAGTCCTTTGTTAGATAGATACATTATTAATATTTTCTCTTAGTGTGTGGCTTGTCATTTTATTTTCTTTTATTTTACTTTCTTAAAATATTTTCATTATTGATTTTTAGAGAGAGGAGAGGAGAGTGAGAAAGAGAGAGGGGAGAGAAGCTGGAAGCATCAGCTCATAGTAGTTGCTTCTTGTATGTGCCTTGACCAGGCAAACCCAGGTATTCGAACCAGTGACTTCAGTGTGCCAGGTAGATGCTTTGATCTACTGTGCCACCACAGTTCAGGCTCATTTTATTTTCTTAATGCTACTTTTTGAAAAGCAAATGTTTTAATTTTGTTTAAGCCCATTTTCTCAAATGATTTTCTATTGTGGTTGGTGTTTTTGGTTTCCTGTCTAAGAAATCTTTATCTTAAAACTGAGAATTGTCTCTAATTCTTTTGCCTGACGTTTTATAGTTTTAGCTCTAATGTTAAGGTCTTTGAGCCATTTCAAGTTATTTTTTGTGTATGCTATCAACTAAAGGAAGAAGGGTTCATCTTTTTCCATCCATCTTTTTACCTTCTATCAATTTTAGGTTTATTGGCTAGTACCCTGTAAGTAGACTAACTAAAGACAGATTAACAAGAGAAAAACAAGTAGATGTTTATAGTATATACATTACACATATACACAGGAGCACTCAGGGATGAGTAACTGAAAGGGGTTGTTAGAGCTTGGGTTTGTATAGCATCTTTTTTTTTGAGAGAGAGAGAGAGAAAGAGAGAGACAGGAAGGGAGAAAGAGAGGGCGAGAGAAAGAGTGAGAAGCATCAAGTCATAGTTGCTTTCACTTTAGTTGTGCATTGATTGTATCTTAACCGGGTATCAGACCTCAGGCTCAAGCCCAGCCAGCGACCCTGTGCTCAAGCCGATAAGCCCACACTTTCCCTGTCAACCTCAGGGTTTCAAACTGATGTCCTCAGCATCCAGGATGACACTTTATCCACTGAGCCACCTCCGGTCAAGCTGTATAGCATCTTAACAAAAAAAATATGTTTTTCGAGACATAACAATACAAAGGCAAAGGACTTTGAGTTTCTAGGGTGGCAATTTGTAGGAAGGTAAATATATGGGGGCAACTAATAATGGAAAAGAATAAGATCTAGTTAGTAAAGATTGATATGTAGATTCCTTTGGTGATGTGTCTGGGCTGATAAGGATCTAGAGTTGTTTCCAGTGATTACCTTTTGTCCTTATACAAATGTATATCCTGCTTAAAAGGCAAATGGGGGAGGTCAGAGAGCTTGTCTTGTAATTGCTTCTTCTCAGTTGCCTTTAATTAAAAATTATCCATATACCACAGTGGCATATTTTGGGGTGGCACATTCTGCTATTTTTCAGCATTTAGTGTTTCTATTATAACTAACTGCCCTTCACATATTTTATTCCCTGCACTTCATCCTGAGGTCCTCAAGGGTAGGAACTATTTCTTTTTATCTCTAATACCTAGTTCAGTGCCTGAAACACTGTTGGTAATGAATTGAACTTTATTTTAAAATTATTTCACTTCAACCTTACTCCACAAATGCCAGAAAATGAGTGCCCAAAGAAAATTATTCTCAGTTAGGATCTAGAGACCATGGTCCCTAATACAGTCTTTTATTCATACTTTATTTTTCATTGTGTAGTGTATTTGTGTGAAGCAAGAATTCATAGCTAATCTCTGACAGACTGATTTATGTTACAGCAAATTGTATCCCCACTCTGAGATTATTTACATTTAAAAGTGAAGGCTGAAAAAAAGAATTCTTTTTGCCAAAGAGGAATTCTAAGCATCTGTTCCTGGCCAATGAAGTGAATTTTTTTTGAAGGGGCCAGAAACTGCTTGGGGGAACAACTACCAGATCATCCCACAGAAGGAAGTGATTTTATTTTAGTCATACTAGCAAGAAGAACTATACAGAAGACTTTAACAAAGTTCTTAAGGTGGCCCAAATTTGGAAAGACAAGGAGAATGCACTGGCAGTTACAGAGTTAAAGAGAAATCATGTTCCTGCCAGCAGTTTCTTGGATTCTGTCCAAACAGCATGCTGTCAGCAGCATCAGCCAGCAGGAACACATAATCTCCCACCCTTTGGTTTTAGTGGGTAATATTAGCTAAGAAAACACTCCAGATTTTTGGTGTTCATATGGTGTAACTCACTTCAGACATGCTACTTTCTCCAATAGTTACCTCCTACACTTAAGAAAATTTCTTTTCTCCTTTCTTTCTTTCCTTCTTTCTTCCTCTTTCTTTCTTTTCTCTTTCTTTCTTTCTTTCTTTCTTTCTTTTCCTTCCTTCCTTCCTTCCTTCTTTCCTTCCTCTTTCTTTCTTTCTTTCTTTCTTTCTTTCTTTCTTTCTTTCTTTCTTTCTTTCTTTCTTTCTTTCTCCTTCCCCCCCCTCCAATACAGGGTTCAATTTGGGGAACCAATCAGCACCTCCCAGAACAAAAAGGCAGGTTTTCAGACTATAAAAGTCACTTTTCTTTCATTGCCATGATATTTTGAGTCAGAGGGACACAGTGGCCTCAGGTTTTAACATTTCTAAGATTAAATGTGCTATCTAATTCTCCCCTGCCACTAAAAAGCTCTTATTAAGTTGATAGTCAACTAATGAATGACTCATGGCATTTTAGGCTGGAAGAAAGATATGCCCCAGAAATGCCCTCAACTGTCATTATCTTTCTCCTGCTGAGGAAAATGCTGCTTGGATCAGGAGTCTTCCCCATCTCTGCTGAGAAATAAAGCAAAACAAACATTTCATGCACTACATTATAACTTAGTTCAAATAAACAAAATTTATTGAAGATTTATTACATGCAAAACTCCATGGTGAATATAGAGCTGAATAATTTAAATCAACCAAAGCTTAAATGGAGCCAGCACT
Source organism: Saccopteryx bilineata (assembly GCF_036850765.1). Lineage (NCBI taxonomy): Eukaryota > Metazoa > Chordata > Mammalia > Chiroptera > Emballonuridae > Saccopteryx > Saccopteryx bilineata. The sequence continues at coordinate 90,294,342 of NC_089502.1, forward strand.
AAAATTACCAAGAATAAATCATGACCCCTATGTTGAGTAGCTCAATGTGTCAGAGAGACAGACTACAAGCAATTAGGAAACAATAATGATAAACACTACAGTGGAAGCTCAGAGGAAGAAATAATAAAAATTTTGTGTGGAGTACTGTGGTAGCTTTCAAAGCCTTTGCTTTGTCCCGCAGTAAGTAATATATGATATATACATTTAAAACATTTTATTTATTCATTTTAGAGAGGAGAGAGAAAGAGAGGGGAAAGAGGAGCAGGAGGCACTCCCATATGTGCCTTGACCAGGGAAGCCAGGGTTTTGAACTGGTGACCTCAGTTCCAGGTTGACACTTTATCCACTATGCCACCACAGAGCAGGCCAAGTAATACATATTCTACTTGAAGTTTTTATTGAAATAACTATAGATTCACATGCAGTTTTAAGAAATAACAGAGAGATCACAGATATACTTATCCCAGTTTCCACCAATTGAAATATTTTGGAAAACTATATTACAATATCACAACTAAGATGTTGATATTGTTACAATCCACTGATATTATTCAGATTTCCCTAGTTTCACTTGTACTTGTGTGTGTGTTAAGTTCCATATAATAGTGTCACCTTTATAGGCTCATCTATCCACTACCATAGACAGTGAAGATACTGAACAGTTCCATCACCATAGGGACCTTCTTGTTGCTCTTTTATATACACTCACTTCCCTCTCACCTCTGGCCCTGAAGCCCTGCAATCATTAATTTGTCCTACATTTCTAAAACTTTGTCATTTCAAAAATGTTATACAGAGAGGCAGCAAGATGGTAATGGAGTAGGCGGACGCACCAACTTCCACCTCCCAGAACCAAAGTGGATTACAACTTAATTTTAAGAACCATCATCTGGAAAAACCAACTTTGGACTAAACTAAGAGGACTCTTTAACCAAGGAACACTGAAGAAGCCACACAGACTGGTAGGAAAAGCAAAAACGCGAAGAGGGCTGCCCAGCTCCCGGGAGCGAATGGCAGCCTGGAGAGACTCGTGAGGTGGGAAGTGAGTTTAGTGGAGAGGGGGAAGGTCCTGGGCCCCAGGAACAAAGCCCCAGCCTGCAGTCCCAAAGCCTAGAAGAAGTGTATGAACAGTATTTAGCTGTGAAACAAGTCAGGATACTGTTTGTGAGAAAGAGACAGATTTCTCAGACCCAGGATTCTTCTTAAAGGGACCATGAAGGAAACCTCTTTCACAACCACTCACCCGGGGCTCCGGGGGATGGGGAGAGATGAGAGGACCAGAGTAGCAGGAAGAGTATAATATAGGAGGCACAGGGAGAAACACTTTGAGGGACAGCCACCCTAACCCCTTGGCTGAGTCACCCCCCCAAATCTAAAATGAATATTTCCCTTGGAACCAGCAATAACAGCAAAGGGAAGCAGGACACCAGCCAAACAAGCTCTCCTGTGGCACTCAGAGCAGAGTTGCTTAGAAGGAGGGAACTTCAGGAATACAGTATTGAGTGCTTAGGTCTGAGCTGCAATGCCCCTACCAACACTGCTGATGGCTCCCTGGAGGGCAGGCGGGCGGCAGCAGGATGCAGAAACACGGTCCTGTTGGCGGGAGCAGAAGCCAGGCTGGCCACGACTGAGGCCCGGCGTGAGCTCAGTCTCGGCTGCTGAGGGCGGAGGGAACGCATGAAAGTGGCCCAGCCTGGCTGCAGGGCCAGGTGAGCAAGAACAGTCTGGCCTGCAATCCTGCCCACAGGGCAAAGGTGAAAGCCTGGGAACTGCAGAGACCTGAGGCTGAGTGTGGGTGAGCAGTCCCACCCAGCCTGTGGAGCTAGGGCTGACCCCCTGATGTGCATGTGCAGCTCCGCCCATGGGGGTGGGGCAAAAGCCAGAAAACAGGCAGAGACTCAAAGCTGAGCACAGGCATGCAGCCCTGCCCAGCCAGTGGAGCTGGGCTTGTGGCCCATCATAGGAGCACAGCTTTACCCTGGGGGCGAGGCAAAGGCTGAGACCAACTGAGGCTTGTAGACCTGGGCACATGAACACAGCTTTCTGTGGAGAGGCGGAAAATGCAGCAACAGCCACAGCAGGTCTGCACCGGAGCGCATACATGAATGCCTGAAGCAGTAGCAGAGGGGGTGGTGGGCCTGAAGACAGAAGACACCTAGGGAACACAGAGGCCACACTCTTCTTATACACAGACAAAATAAGAAGGCAGAGAAATGAAACCCAAATGAATCAAGAGAAATCCCCAGAAAAGGACTTGAATGAGTCAGATATAACCAAATTACCGGATCCAGAGTTTAAAATAATGATTGTTAAAATGCTCTAAGATCTTAGAATAACAATAGATGGACATAAAAAACACCTAAATAAAGAAATAGCAAGTATTAAAAAGGACATTGAAATAATAAAAAATAATCAGTCAGAAATGAAAATACAATATCTAAAATGAAGATTACAATGGAAGAAATTAAAAGCAGGATGAATGAAGCTGAGGATCGAATCAATGGGTTAGAGGACAAGATAAATGAAGGCACAGAAGCAGAACAGCAAAAAGAAAAGAGACTCAAAAAGTCTGAGGAAACTCTTAGAGAGCTCTGTGACAACATGAAAAGAAAACATCCACATCATAGGAGTTTCTGAAGAAGAAGAGAAAGAACAAGGGACAGAGACTTTGTTCAATCAAATCATAGCAAAACCTTCCCTAAATTGATGCAGGAAAAAGTCACACAAATTCAAGAAGCACAGAGAAGTCCATTAAAGAGAAACCCAAAGAAATTTACACCAAGTCACATCATAATTAAAATACCAAAGCTAAGAGATAAAGAGAAACTATTAAAAGCTGCTAGAGAAAAAGAAGGCTATCACCTACAAAGGAGCCCCCATAGGGATGACATTGACATCTCAACAGAAACACTTGAAGCCAGAAGGGAATGGCAAGAAATATTCAAAGTAATGCAGAACAAGAACCTACAACCAAGACTTCTTTATCCTGCAAGGCTATCATTTAAAATTGAAGGAGAAATGAAAAGCTTCCCAGACAAAAAAACAACAACAAACATTCAAGGAATTCATTACAAGCAAACCAATGCTGCAAGAAATGTTAAGGGGCCTGTTGTAAACAGATCAACGGGGGAAAAGAATATAGCAAAAGAGGAATACAGCTTTAAAAAATAAAATGGCAATAAACAACTACATATCAATAATAACCTTAAATGTAAATGAATCTAATGATTTAATCAAAAGATATAAGTTAGCTGAATGGATAAGAAAAAAGGACCCTTGTGCTTGCTTTGGCAGCACATATACTAGAAAACAGGACCCATACATATGCTGTCTACAAGAGACACACCTTAAAACAAAAGATACACATAGACCGAAAGCAAAAGGATAGAAAAAAATATTGCATGCAAATGGAATTGAAAAAAAAGCTGGGGTAGCAATACTTATATCAGACAAAATGGATTTTAAAACAAAAACTATAATAGGAGATAAAAAAAAATGTCACTACATAATGATAAAGGGAACAACCCAACAGGAAGATATAACCATTATAAATATCTACGCACCTAATATAGGAGCACCTAAATATATAAAGCAGACCCTGATGGATATAAAGGGTGAGATCAATAGCAATACTATAATAATAAGGATTTCAATACCCCACTAACATCACTAGATAGATCCTCAAAAAGGAAATTAACAAAGAAATAGCAGACTTAAAGAACACACTAGATCAACTCGATTTAATAGATATCTTCAGAACCTTTCACCCTAAAGCAGCAGAATATACATTCTTTTCAAGTGCTCATGGTACATTCTCTAGGATAGACCACATGCTAGGGCACAAAAGTGGTCTCAAAAAAAATTAAAAAGATTGAAATCATATGAAGCATCTTCTCTGATCACAATGGCATGAAACTAGAAATCAACCACAACAGAAAAACTGAAAAATACTCAAACACTTGGAAACTAAATAGCATGTTATTAAATAACAAATGGGTTAACAATGAGGTCAAGGAAGAAATAAAAAAATTCCTAGAAACTAATGATAATGAGCATACAACAACTCAAAATTTATGGGACACAGCAAAAGCAATCCTGAGAGGAAAGTTGATAGCATTACAGGCATACCTCAAGAAGCTAGAAAAAGCTCAAATAAACAACTTGACCTTGCATCTAAAAGAACTAGAAAAATAACAGCAAGTAAAGTCCAGAAGTAGTAGAATGTAGGAAATAATAAAGATCAGAGCAGAAATAAATGACATAGAGGCTAAAGAAACAATACAGAGGATTAATGAAACCAGGAGCTGGTTCTTTGAAAAGGTAAACAAGATTGATGAACCTTTAACCAAACTCACCAAGAAAAAAAGAGAGAGGACTCAAATAAATAAAATTAGAAATGAGAGTGGAGAAATATCAACTGACACAACAGAAATACAAAGGACTGTAAGAAAATACTATGAAGAACTGTATGCCAAAAAATTAAACAACCTAGGTGAAATGGACAAATTCCTTGAAACATATAATCTTCCAAAAATCAATCTGGAAGAATCAGAAAACCTAAACAGACTGATTACAACAAAAGAGATTGAAACATTTATCAAAAAGCTCCCAGAAAACAAAACTTCTGGGCCCGATGGCTTCACTGGTGAATTTTACCAAACATTCAAAGAAGAACTAACTCCTATCCTTCTCAAACTATTTCAAAAAATTCAGGAGGAAGGAAGACTTCCAAGTTCTTTTTATGAGGCGAGTATAATTCTGATTCCAAAACCAGGCAAAGACAACACAAAGAAAGAAAATTATAGGCCAATATCCCCGATGAACTTAGATGCTAAAATCCTCAACAAAATATTAGCAAATGGGATCCAGCAATATATGGAAAAATCATACATCATGATCAAGTGGGATTTATTCTGGTGAGGCAAGGATGGTACATCATTTGTAAATCAATGAATGTGATTCACCACATAAACAAAAGGAAGGAGAAAAACCACATGATAATTTCCATAGATGCAGAAAAAGCATTTGATAAAATCCAGCACCCATTTATGATCAAAACTCTTAGCAAAGTGGGAATACAGGGAACATACCTCAACATGATAAAGGCCATCTATGACAAACCCACAGCCAACATTATAATTAATGGACAAAAATGAAAAGCAATTCCCCTAAAATCAGGAACAAGGCAGGGGTGCCCCCTTTCACCACTCTGATTCAACATAGTACTGGAAGTCCTAGCTACAACAATCAGACTAGAAGAAGAAATAAAAAGTATCCAAATTGGAAAAGAAGAAGTAAAACTATCTTTTTTGCAGATGATATGATACTGTATATAGAAAAAACTTAAGTCTCAGTGAAAAAACTGCTGGACCTAATAAACGAGTTAAGCAAAGTGACAGGATATAAAATTAATACACAGAAACCAGAGGCATTTTTATACATAAACAATGAACTGTCAGAAAGAGAAATTAAGGAAACAATCCCCTTCACTATTGCAACAACAACAAAAAAAGTACCTAGGAGTAAATTTAACCAAGGAAGTTAAAGACTTGTACTCAGAAAATTATAAAACATTGATAAAAGAAATCAAGGAAGACACAAACAACTGGAAGCATATACCGTGCTCATGGATATGAAGAATAAACATAATTAAAATGTCTATATTACCCAAAGCAATTTATAAATTCAGTGCAATACCAATTAAAATACCAATGACATACTTCAAAGATATAGAACACATATTCCAAAAATTTATATGGAACCAAAAAAGAACACGAATAGCCTCAACAATCTTGAAAAAGAAGAATAAAGTGGGAGGTATCACACTTCCTGATATCAAGTTATACTACAAGGCCATTGTACTCAAAACAGCGTGGTAATGGCATAAGAACAGACATATAGATCAATGGAACAGAACAGAGAACCCAGAAATAAACCCACATCTTTATGGACTATTGATATTTGACAAAGGAGGTAAGAGCACACAATGGAGTAAAGAGTTTCTTTAATAAATGGTGTTGGGAAAATTGGACAGTTACCTGCAAAAAAATGAAACTAGACCACCAACTTACACCATGCACAAAAATAAACTCAAAATGGATAAAGGACTTAAATGTAAATCGTGAAACCATAAGTATCCTAGAAGAAAACTTAGGCAGTAAGCTCACCGACATCTATTGAAGCAATATCTTTGCTGATTTATCTCCACAGGCAAATGAAATAAAAGACAGGATAAACAAATGGGACTATATCAAAGTAAAAAGCTTTTGCACAGCTAAAGACAATATGAACAGAATAAAAAGACAAACCACACAATGGGAGAACATATTCGACAATACATCTGATAAGGGATTAATAACCAAAATTTATAAATAACTTGTAAAACTCAACACCAGGAAGACAAACAATCCAATCAAAAAATGGGCAAAAGAAATGAATAGACGCTTCTCCAAAGAGGACATACAGATGGCCAATAGACAAATGAAAAAATGTTCAACATCACTAATCATTAGAGAAATGCAAATTAAAACCACAATGAGATACCTCCACACACCAGTCAGAATGGCACTCATTAACAAAACAACACAGGATAGGTGCTGGCGAGGATGTGGAGAAAGGGGAACCCTCCTGCACTGCTGGTGGGAATGCAAACTGGTGCAGCCACTGTGGAAAACAGTATGGAGATTCCTCAAAAAATTAGAAATAGGCCTGACCTGTGGTGGTGCAGTGGATAAAGCGTCGACCTGGAAATGCTGAGGTCACCGGTTCGAAACCCTGTGCTTGCCTGGTCAAGGCACATATGGGAGTTGATGCTTCCAGCTCCTCCCCCCGTCTCTCTCCTCTCTCTCTCTCTCTCTCTCTCTCTCTCTCTCTCTCTCTCTTTCTGTCTCTCTCTCCTTTCTAAAATGAATAAATTTTAAAAAATAAAATAAATAAATAAAAATTAGAAATAAAACTGCCCTTTGACCCAGCCATCCCACTTATAGAAATATATCCCAAGGACACCATATCACCAACTGAAAAAAGAAATGCACCCCCATGTTTATGGCAACATTGTTCATAATAGAGAAGGTCTGGAAACAGCTCAAGTGTACATCAGTGGACGAGTGGATTAAAAAGCAGTGGTACATATATACAATGGAATACTATGGGGCCATGAAAAAGAAGGAAATCTTACCTTTTGCAACAACATGGATGGACCTGGAAACTATTATGTTAAGTGAAATAAGCCAGGCAGAGAAAGATAAATATCATTTGACCTCACTTATTTGAGGAATCCAATGAACAATAAGAACTAAGGAACAGAACTGAGACAGAGGAGAGATCAAAGGGACCAGAGGAGAAGAGGACAGAGGGAAGGGGGATGATAGGATGGGATAAACCTGAAGGGAAGAGAAGAGGGTGCTATGGGGAGGGGGGCAAGGGAGATGTTGAGGTGAATACAGGGGAGGGGGGATGCATTTGGGGCAACAGTAGAATCTATGTAAACACAATAAATTAAAATCAATAAAAAAAGAAGACAAAATAATGTTATACAGAGTCACATAGTATATAACTTTTTGGAATTGGCTTTTTTCACTTAGCATAATTCTCTAGAGATTCATCCAGATTGTTTTGTGTATCAATTCATTTCTTTTTATAGCTAAGTAGTATCCATGATAGGAATGTCACACAGTATGGAATTACATAATATGGAATACCACAATTTCTTTAACCATTCATCTGTTGAAGAGGCCAGGCTGATGCTCATTTTAGGTTATTACAAAAAAAGTTGCTATGAACACTCATGTACAGATTTTTGTGTGGATGTAAATTTTCACTTCTCTGGGATAAATGCCCAGGAGTGCAATTGCTGGGTTTTATAGTAGCTGCATGTTTAATTTTTAAAGAAACTGATACACTATTTTCCAGAGTGCCTGTACCATTTTACAGTCCCACCAGCAATATATGGGTGATCCAGTTTCTCTGTATCTTCTTCAACATTTGGTGTTGTAACTATATTTAATTTATAGACATTCAGATGTATGTGTAGTTATATGTCATTGTGGTCTTAATTTGAATTTTGCTAATGGCTTATGACGCTTAGTATCTTTTCATGTGCCTATGTGCCATCTTTATAGCCTCTTCAGTGAAGTATCTCTTCATATCTTTTGCCCATTTTCTTTTTTTTAAGTTTTAAAATTTATTTATTGATTTTAGTAAAGAGGAAGGGAGAGAGAGAGAGAGAGAGAGAGAGAGAGAGAGAGAGAGGAATATAAATCTGTTCTTGTATGTGCCCTGACCAGGGATCAAACCAGCAACATCTGCACTTCAGGATGATGCTCTAACCAACTGAGCTATCCAGCCAGGGCTATTTGCCCATTTTCTAATTGGATTGTTATCTTACCATTGGGGTTTGAGACTTTTAAAAAATATTCTACATGGTAGTACTTTGTTAGATATGTGGTTTGCAAATATTTCCTCCTAGCTGTAGCTCATCTTTTCATCCTCTTCATGTAGACTTCCAGAGAAAAAGTTTTAAATTTTGATGAGGTCCAATTAATTAATATTAGCTTTTATGGATCATGATCTTGGTGCCAAATTTAAGAATTCTTTGCCTAGCCATAGATCCCAAAGATCTTATCCTATATTATTTTTTTCAATTTTTTAAAATTTATTCATTTTGAGAGAGAGAGAGAAAAATGGGGGAGGAGCAGGAAGTATCAACTCCCCATATGTGCCTTGACCAGGCAAGCCTGGGATTTCAAACCAGCGACCTCAGTGTTCCAGGTTGATGCTTTATCCACTGTGCCACCCCAGGCCAGGCCTATATTCTTTTTTTTAAAGTGTAATTCACAAAGCCTTTTACTAATTTTAGAGAAATCATACTGGAGCTTCAGGTAGAATTTAATAAGAATGCTACAGTAGTGTACTCAGGATGCCATAGAAAATACCAGAGACTAGGTGACTTAGACAACAGAAATTTATTATTTATTTATTTATTTAGTATTTTTCTGAAGCTGGAAACAGGGAGAGACAGACAGACTCCCGCATGCGCCCGACCGGGATCCACCCGGCACGCCCACCAGGGGCAATGCTCTGCCCACCAGGGGGCATTGCTCTGCCCCTCGGGGGCATCGCTCTGGCATGACCAGAGCCACTCTAGCGCCTGGGGCAGAGGCCAAGGAGCCATCCCCAGCGCCTGGGCCATCTTTGCTCCAATGGAGCCTTGGCTGCGGGAGGGGAAGAGAGAGACAGAGAGGAAGGAGGGGGGGTGGAGAAGCAAATGGGCGCTTCTCCTGTGTGCCCTGGCCGGGAATCGAACCCGGGTCCCCCGCACGCCAGGCCGATGCTCTACCGCTGAGCCAACCGGCCAGGGCCAACAGAAATTTATTTTCTCAAAGTTCTAGAGGCTGAAAGTCCAAAATCAAGATGCTGTCAGGGTTGATTTCTAGTGAGATCTCTTTTCCTTGCTTGTAGAAAGCCTTTTTCTTGCCATGTTTTCACATGGCCTTTCTCTTGTGCAAGTGCTGAGAAAGTGAGCGCTCTCTTCCTAATGTCTCTTCCTCTTCTTGAAAGGGCACCAGTCCTATTGGATTAGATCCCACCCTTCTGACCTCATTTAACCTTAATTGCCTTCCTAAAAGCCTTATCTTCAAATATAGTCACATTGCAGTTTGGGGCTTCAACATGAGTTTGGAAGGGAGGTGGGGAATGGCACAAAACCTTCTATAACAAACACAGCCTAGAGTGTTGTACCACCTGTGCTGGTTTCTATAAACCACCTGTACTATTGTCATGGACAGCATTACATGTGGGCAGCATAGGTGTTCGTGGCAGCCTGGTTTCAGAAGTCCCACTGAACTAGTGCCAGTTAGTTTATGTGCCTGTCTGCTTAGTGTATTCCTATTCCCCTCATCTCTCTGGTTTTCTGGGAATCACCCCTGCCTTCCTGCTCTGGTAATGAGGTTCTCACCCTCAGAACTGCTGACTTAGTACAATGTGCCCATGGTGCCCTGGGCACAGTTGATTAGTCCGGGAAAGGGTCTAGGTGCAAAGTGGGTCAATCACAATCCTTCTCTGGGAATTTTGACTCTTAAGACTGAAACTCACTTTGGCTGCTTTATCAAACTAAATAAATCTAAGTGTGGGGACCCTTGGTGCAGGCCATTTTCTGCCATGTGGACTAGGAAACAGCAATGATGAGTTTTCCGTGAGAAATGAAGCAGATGCAAAGAAGCAGGATCAAGGCGCGGAGAACAACCCCGCTCCTGCTTGGGTTCCAGGAAACACCCCAAAATAAATTGCCTTTTTTGCTATGAGAAATTTGAAGGGGGTAGGGAAGTATGGGAAAGAGAAAGCAGCCCCAAAAAGCTCCTGCCCAATATCTTCTCCCCACTTTCAGTTCCTTCAGAACTGACCTTTTAGGTTGTCAGACACTTTAGAGCAGCTCTACCCATAAAACATAATGCAAGCCACATATGCAATTTTTAGTTTTTGCAACCACATTTTTAAAAACAAAAATAAATAGGTGAAATAAATTTTGATAATACATTTTATTAAACCCAGCATATATATGCAAAATATTATTCTTTCATCATGTAATTGTTCAATGTGCAATTCTGAATTTTTAAAATTGCTCCACTATTATTAACAAGACAGGTAATAGCAAATATTGGAGAGGCTGTGGAGAAAAAGGAACCCTCATTCACTGTTGGTGGGAATGTAAAGTAGTACAACCATTATGGAAGAAAGTATGGTGGTTCCTCAAAAAACTGAAAATAGAACTACCTTATGACCAGCAATCCCTCTACTGGGTATATACCCCTAAAACTCAGAGACATTGATACGTAAAGACACATACAGCCCAATGTTCATTGCAGCATTGTTCACAGTGGCCAAGACATGGAAACAACCAAAAAGCCCTTCCATAGATGACTGGATAAAGAAGATGTGGCACATATACACTATGGAATACTACTCAGTCATAAGAAATGATGACATCGGATCATTTACAACAAAATGGTGGGATCTTGATAACATTATACGGAGTGAAATAAGTAAATCAGAAAAAAACAAGAACTGCTTTATTCCATACGTAGGTGGGACATAAAAATGAGACTAAGAGACATTGGCAAGAGTGTGGTGGTTACAGGGGGCGGAGGGAGGAAAGGAGAGGGGAAGGGGGAGGGGGAGGGGCACAAAGAAAACTAGATAGAAGGTGACAGAGGACAATCTGACTTTGGGTGATGGGTATGCATCATAATTGATTGACAAGATAACCTGGACATGTTTTCTTTGAACATATGTACCCTGATTTATTGATGTCACCCCAGTAAAATTAATAATGAAAATTTAAAAAATAAAAATAAAATTTCTCCAGGCAATTCTCATTCAAAAGACTTAGGAAATGTGTACTGTTGGTTGCCTCAAGAAGCCTAGAAATTTCTCTTAAGATTGGGGGCTGAAAGAGGATCTATGGCCAGGATAACCCCTAGGCTTCTCCATGGTTGCTCTGTTTCCTGGGAGCTAGAGCCACCATGTAAGAATTCTTGGTTTTGATTTGCAACCAACTTGACCACCTCCCTAAGGCCTTCTAAATAAGTCTGTGATTCTAGTTAACACCCTAAAAATTCAGGGTAGGGATTTTTTTTTATGAGCACTATGTCTATCTACTTATGTATCTATATCTGTCATCTATCATCAGATGAGCTCTGGAATCAGAAATCTCTGTATTTGAGTCTTGCCTCTGTGCCTCCTATTAGCTCTGTGACCTTGGGTAAGTTATCTCAGCTTCTCTGTATCTTCTTTCCACACCTGTGAAATGGAGACAATGACAGTACTCATCTACCATTCTTAGGGTGAGGATTCAATGAGTGAAATATGAAAAATGTGAAAAGGATGGAAAGCACAGTAGCATATGTGAAGTTCTCCATAATTGGTAGCTACTATTATGAGCTGGATGTTACCTAATCTTCCAAACCTAAACCTAGACACGCATAGCAGTTTTCCATTATAAAACAGAAGCAGAATATATGAAACCAGGCCCAAGCATGTCAGGAAAGCAAGAGAAAACTGCACAAGCAGGTGGCTCAGATATCCACGGTAGCTAATTTTTACTGCTACTCTGCTTCTTATTCATTTATACCTATGGCCTCATGGCCTCCATCCCTCGTGATCTGTTATCAGAGGAGGAAAAAGCCTGGGCCCACTTCCCTACTGGGTCTGCATGCTGTGCTGGCATCAACCATAAGTGAATGATTGCTGTGCTACACTCTATTCAGCAGTGGCCCTGAAAATGATGATGAAGGAAAATTCTCCTAGCAGGCAGAACATTAGGTTGTTTACTTTGTTGGGACTGAGATGGCCAGGCTACTGAACCCACTCTGCCTTGTGGGCAATGACTAACAGGTTTTCTGACTGGTCGGGGACTTGGAAAGATGTGGATGGACCTCTGAGACTAAGATCAAAATATGAAAGTATTCATATCCATGTAAATATCCACCAGAGGGCATCTACTGAGGAGGAGGCTCTCAATAATTAGGTGGACTAGGCAATCAATCCTTGGTGTCAGTCAGCCCTTTTTTTTTTTAGCTATCCTGGTGCTTCCTCAATGATGTTGTGTGCTCAATGTCACAGCATCCACAGTACAGGCTTCCCTCACCAACCCACTGCTGGATGCCAGACCAGCTAAGAGCAGAGGCCAACTTTGTGTGTTTGGTATGGCACCATTTCCCCAAGGGGTCCAGGTTTGTGCAATAGACATGACTAGGACTTGAAGTATGGAGTCAGTCTGGCAGATCTGAGCCCAGCCTAAATCAGCTGAACTACAACCAACCCACAGAACTGTGTATTAGAAACAAGATGTTTGCTCTGTTAAGCCACTGAGGTATGGTACTGTTTGTTATGCGGCAGAAACCTAATATAGTCCTTTTATTAATCCTCATTGAATCATCCTAATTTGATTGTACCATCTGTTTTCTTTTAGAACCCTGACTGAATCATTGCCTTTTTGCAGATGATGCAAGGACACATAGATCTCTAGCTCAGACCTCCCCTCTCAGCCCCAGACACATAGATAATCAGTGGTCTGCTAGATATCTCCTCTTAAATATCATAAAGGTATCTGAAATTCAACACTCAGTCCTTTGTCACAAACCTGGTCCTCTTTCAACGGTCTCCACCTCACTGAAGAGCACCACCCATTGAAAAAACCTATGAACTCTCCTTGATACCCACCTCCCTGTCACTCTGCATTCAAACTATCACAAAATCATGTTGATTTAAGCTCCTAAATATCTCTCAGATCTGTCCCCTTCTTTTTATCACCACCAGTACCACCCTAGCCCAAGCCATCGACATCTCTTACCTAAAATAATCTCCCAATTAGCCCCTCTCCTAATTGGTCCTCCATACAACAGTCAAAAATATTATTTTGAAAATTCAATTTCAATTGTGTCCATGCCCCAGTTGAAGCCCCTCAATGGCTTCCCATTACTTTTGGGACAAATAAGTCTACATGGCTTTCTTTATTTTCTCTGTACCATCTTATACCCCTGTTCTCTCTCCCTGCAAAGGTCTTTCTCCTCTTTTGTCTTGGTAACATCTAATCTTGTTTATATTGATATATCAGCCCATGCATCATCTTTTTCAGGAAGCCCTCTCTAACCTCCCTAAGTCTGGTTCACACATGGTGTATTTTACATTTGTATGATTGCTTGATTAATACTGGCCACCCCACCCACTCACTATAATGTGATCTTCAAGAGGGCAGAGACTATGTCTGGTTTCGGTCATCACTGTATTCCCAGAACAGAGTGTGGCGTATACGAGGTACTTGGCACCTAATTTGGTAAATCAGGTGTTACGCTGCAATGTCTCTAGTGTTCATGTCAGCTCTAACCTTCCAGCCTTTCTTTTCAGGTCCTTCCAGTACGATACAGGGGTCATGGGGAAAGCAGCCAATTGGGGTGAAATAACAACCCCCACGCAGTCAAAGCCAATGGTTAGAACTAGAAGAAATCCTTTTCCTACTTCAAAGTTCCTGCTAAGAACAATGTAGCAGGTGCCAGCACTCTACTGGCCAGACAATTCTCAAGGAATGCTTACCACAGGCCAGAAGAGGAATGCCAGCAACCCTGGGCAGAGCCTTTTGCCAGGTTCTCTGACCTAATGAGCAGAACTGAGAGAGAGAAATGGCTCTAAATGCTACTGATTAATCAACAAGGGTGATTCTCAGCCATTCCAACCCTCTGCTTTTCCTTGTCTAGTCTCACCCGTCTGCCCCTTCTGGAAAGACCTAAAGTAATTTGTCTTGATATCTCCTCAGATGGTTGGTTTGGCTCATGCCCAAATATGTCTTTTCTTATACTGAGGTATTGAGGAAGGAGAAAGGGACAAGTTACTCTCCTAGCTCTTAACATTGTATGATTCTGTTATTTAAAATCCTGAAGATTCCTTTTCCCTTTTAAAGAGTGAATTAATTACATGTTGACAGCATGACTTGGACTTCATCCAGGGGAAAGAAATAGGAAATTCCAGGTACATGAGTCATCCTGCCACCAGGGATGGAGGCAGTTCTTCAGTCCTTATCCCATGGCAAGGACAAACTCTCTCTCAAGGTCAGATAATGTTCTGAATCCATACTCACCAGGCAGCCTGCCATTTCTGACAAGGCTTCTCCAAGGCTGGGAGGAAGGGCTTAGATGAGGGACCTGGACAATTTGGCCCTTAGAAAAGGTGTTGCTCTGGTTGTGAATTAAGACTAATGTCCCAGTGTGAGGCAGGAAAAAGGAGTGAGTGCATGGCTGGGTCCTGAGTTTGGCTGGTAGAAAAGATGTGTTTATTTATAAGGTGCAATACTCTACAGTAGTTAAAATGGATGATCCAGAGCCACATTATTGACATAGATTAATCTTTAAAACATAATGTTGGGCCCTGGCCGGTTGGCTCAGCGGTAGAGCGTCGGCCTGGCGTGCGGAGGACCCAGGTTCGATTCCCGGCCAGGGCACACAGGAGAAGCGCCCATTTGCTTCTCCACCCCACCCCCTCCTTCCTCTCTGTCTCTCTCTTCCCCTCCCGCAGCCAAGGCTCCATTGGAGCAAAGATGGCCCGGGCGCTGGGGATGGCTCCTTGGCCTCTGCCCCAGGCGCTAGAGTGGCTCTGGTTGCGGCAGAGCGTCGCCCCTGGTGGGCGTGCCGGGTGGATCCCGGTCGGGCACATGCGGGAGTCTGTCTGACTGTCTCTCCCCGTTTCCAGCTTCAGAAAAGAAAAAACAAAAACAAAAACATAATGTTGGAAGGAAAAAGCAACTTGCTACATAGAATGTGCTATAATTTATTAAGTGTTAAAATATGTGAAAATTTATAAATCATTTAGTTTAAATATATATCCTTAATGATATATAATAGGATATAACATAGGATTTATAATATGTGTTATATATATGTGTAAGTATGTATAAATAAATATACATATTACAATATGTATATATATGTGTGTGTGTGACATATATGTACTAAAAATATAAAAGTACACATGAAGGCTGACACAGGTGGTGCAGTGAATAGAGCGTTGATCTGGGAAGCTGAGGTCCCAGGTTTAAAACCTGGAGGTTGGCCCTGGCCAGATGGCTCAGTGGTAGAGTGTCAGCCTGGTGTGCAGGAGTCCTGGGTTCGATTCCCGGCCAGGGCACACAGGAGGGGCGCCCATCTGCTTCTTCACCCCTCCCCCTCTCCTTCCTCTCTGTCTCTCTCTTCCCCTCCCGCAGCCGAGGCTCCATTGGAGCAAAGTTTGCCCGGGCGCTGAGGATGGCTCTATGGCCTCTGCCTTAGGTGCTAGAATGGCTCTGGTTGCAATAGAGCAATGCCCCAGATGGGCAGAGGATCGCCCCCCTGGTGGGCAGGCCGGGTGGATCCCAGTCGGGTGCATGCGGGAGTCTGTCAGACTGCCTCCCCGTTTCCAACTTCAGAAAAATACAAAAAAAAAAAAACCCAAAAAAACAAAACCTGCAGGTTCCTGGCTCAAGCACAGGCTCACCAACATGAGTGTGGGGTCATCGACATAATCCCATGGTCTCTGACTGGAGCCGAAAGGTTGCAGACTTGAAGCCCAAGGCCACTGCTTTGAGACCAAGGTCTCTGGCTTGAGCAAGGGGTCACTATTTTGGCTGGAGCCTCCTGGTCAAGGCACGTATGAGAAGCAATCAGTGAACAACTAAAGTGCCACAACTACAAGTTGATGCTTCTCATCTCTCTCCCTAGCTCTCTCTTTCTCTCTCTCTCTCTCTCAAAAAGAAAAGAAAAAAGAAAGAAAAGAAACCACATGAAAACTATAACATCAAATTTGTGGTTGTCTCAGGGGTAGAGAGAATAAGAGTGAGAAGGGGCACACAGAGGACTCCAGCTATATCTGAAATGTTTTAGAACTGAATCTGGGTGTTTGTTATATTGTTCTGTATACCTTTTGTATATCTGAAATATTTTGTGATGATTTTTCTAACTTCTTGAGTAGTACAGACGTTCATGTACATCCTTGTGCCTCCTGACCATCCAGAGTACGATTGATTTATTTTTTAAATGTTTAAAGCAACATTTAAAAAAAGGCAAATGTATATTCTTCTTGTTTCCATAAATTGATTATCAAACAAACATGATTTTAAGTAAATAAAAGTGTAACTGGAACTAATTTCATTTTTTGGAAAAAAACCACAAAAACTCCTGGTGGTCAGCAAGCATGAAAAAAACCTCACTACTCAAAGGGTTAAAAACAAAAAGAAAGGTTAGGTTCCAGGGCAGTTGAGTACAATGTCAAGCCACTGACTTGTGTATTGACTGGGACAGTCCCTCAGTTATGACCACCTAAGTTGCTGATGTCCTATGAGCAAAACTACACCTGAGCCCAGGGACTTTCCTCAGGATTGTAACTGAAGCTGTAGATATTCCCATCTCCACTGTTGCATCCATTGCTGGGCTGTCGTGTTCCTTCTTCGTCTGTCACTGCTGGGAAGCCCCTGCCTCCTCTCACAGCATACTGGACATCTTCCCACTCCTTTTCCTGCCCTGTATTCCTCAATCTCCCAAGCTCTAGGAACTCTCAATTCTGACTACAGAATGGAGTAGGGAAGAGACAAGGCAAGTTGCATTTCTGTTCTCCTAAGTTGGAACTTAGAGGGGATTTTCATGGGGAAATAACACTCAACCCAATAACTGGTTTCCTGATTATCATTATTACTACAGTCTTGCTTCATTTTGGGTGACATAGACTCTGGTGGCTGCTTGGGAACCAAAGTCATTCAAAATGAACTGAGGAAATATGTTGAATTCTAAGACAGAGTTTCCAACAAACTTGGGACGACACCAATTTTTAAGTTGTCAGTTCCCAATAAAAACCCTAGGGGCCCAAGCTAAATTTTCCTTGGCTAAAGGAACACGAGGAACCAAGGTTGCTGATGGGTGAAGTAAGACAGAGAACTTCAGGGGAACTCCAAAAGAATTTCCTGAGAAACAAAATTACATCACAGTTCACCTGCCCAGTTGCCTGAGTTCCTTCGAATGTTCATGCTTCCATTGAAAAAATTCTCTCTGCAGCCTCACATTTTAAATATGAACAGTATAATAATGAACTCCAGTGAGGTGGTCTCATAATTTGCCACACAAAGTGATTTCTAATTGCAGGATAATACTGCACAATGGAATAATTTCTTACCCAGTAAAAGTTATTTCTCTGCCTGAGTGATAATATCCTGTTGAAATATAATGCTGTTCCAGACAGTGACTACATAATGTTTGGAGTATTTTTTAAAAATATAACCTTTAAATGCTAAGCATTAGGAACAAGGCAGTAGCACACAATAAAGCATGCTCCCAGATGAAGAGAATTCTTTGGGTCTATGTTAGAATCTTCCAATTACCCACTGTCCTTGGATAAAATATTGAGTCAATAAATTACAATTCACAGACAGTCTTTGCTCTGTTCCTTTAGAGAACATCAGTTGTGTGACAAGAATGGAAATGAATTTTCTCATAATAAAGTTAGTATGCAATATAACATCTGTATTTGGATAGGCACACATACCATGTTGTTAATTTTAATGCACCAATTTAGTCCTCAGTTATGTGCATCTTCAGACCCATAAAAGCAGGTTTTTCTTTTTCTTTTTTCTTTTTTTAAAAGATTTTATTTACTGATTTTATAGAGAGAGGAAAGAGGGGGGGGTGGAAGAGCAAGAAGTATCAACTCATAGAAGTTTCACTTTAGTTGTTCATTGATTGCCTGTCATATGTACCTTGACCGGGCAAGCCCAGGTCTTCAAACCAGAGACCTCAGCATTCCAGGTCAACACTTTATGCACTGTGGTGACAGACCAGGAAAAGCAGGTTTTTGTTTACAAAATGAAATTTCAAGACATTTGTCAACCAGTAACCTATGAACCAATAGGTGTGTAGAGAAGACCTGGCCCCTGTTCTCAATGTTAGAACACAGGTAATTTAAAGTTCAGAACAAAAAGGAGCCACACATCAGGAAGATGAGAAAAGTGAGTCTCAGAAAGGGAAAATGACCTTCCAAAGTTACACAACCATGGAATAGAATTGTTCAGATGAAAACCAGGACATAACTGGAGCCCAAATGTTAGCCTCTTCATTACCAGCCTGTCCCAACACCCATGTTGAAACAGGACCAATACAGATTCAAACGTTTCTGTAGTCCAGATTGTGTTCCTGGGCACAAGGCTTCTTCCACGGGGCTCTGGGGAGGCACCCTTGCTGGGTCTCTCTGACTGCAGCTCATCAACTCATCAACTCAGTATGATACCGTACACTGTTCTCCAATTGTCACTTCCCTTTTAGTCCCTAGCTCTGGGACTGAGGTGAGAGGGTGGGGGTACGGACGCTACCCAGACTCTCATTGTTGAATCCACAATCTCTTCAAGAAGTCTTGTTTTTTTTTTTAATAAATAAATTTTTATTTAAATGGGGTGACATCAATAAATCAGGGTACATATATTCAAAGAAAACATTTCCAGGTTATTTTGTCATTTAGTTCTGTTGCATACCCATCACCCAAAGAGAGATCATCCTCCGTCACCCTCTATCCAGTTCTTTTTGTACCCCTCCCCCTCCCCCTCCCTCCGGCCCTCCCCCCACCCCCCGTAACCACCACACTCCTGTCCATGTCTCTTAGTCTCACTTTTATGTCCCACCAATGTATGGAATCCTGCAGTTCTTGTTTTTTTCTGATTCGCTTATTTCACTCTGCATAATGTTATCAAGATTCCATCAATCTGCTGTAAGTGATCCGATGTCATCGTTTCTTCTATCTGACTAGTATACCATGGTGTATATGTGCCCCCATCTTCTTTATCCAGCCTTCTATTTTTTTTTTACAGTGATTAAAAGCCTTTAAGCAAACTCTTGGCCCATACAGCAAGAATCCAAAAAAGAGTAGTGTCCTTAACATGTTCACCAAGTCCAAGTTGGCCCCATCACCATGTCAAATCCCTGGAAAATGCAACCCAACCACAGTTCAGTCTGTTAAGATCTGTCACAGGGAGCAGGAGTCCAGGAAAAGTCCACATCCAGGAAAAGTGCGTATGGCACTGGAATTGTTGTCACCATTCTATACTTTGCAGCTCATGTCCAAGTCCCAGTGACTGCTGCTTCTAGCTGGTAATGATTCAGGTAGACTGGAGAAGCCATTTGCAGCATGCATGGATATGGAGCTTCTGTTCTCCTCTGCCTGGAGAGATGAGACCAGGTAGCTTTTCCCTGGAGCTCTGTGACTGTGGCATGGTAAAGAAAACCTTGGGATACACTAAGCTGGGTGGCAAAGGTAGATTCATAATAGAAGTTGGCAAAAGGGGGAAAGAGAGCTCTAAATGAGGAGTAGGTCCCAGCCTGAAATATGAATGGGGCATTGAGATAGGAGGGATAAAGGAAACACTATATATTAAGCAAAGCAGCAGAACATAGGACTATCAACACCCACAACAGAGATCTTTGAGGGAAGAATAACAAACCTGACTATTCAGGCAAAACATAGTTAAGTGGCCCTTGTGCAAATGAGATCAGTTTACCTGCTTCTTGGAAGAAATACCCTGGGCTAGTCCACAGTGTCGTAGATGGGGCCAATGGCCCTGGGCACCTTCAGCCTTCAGTGGCAAACCCCAGCTTTCTGGGCAAGGTTAGGTCATAGGTGGCTGGAGCAGGGCTGGAAGAGACTGAACCCTCCCTTAGAGGAGCAAGGGGGAAGCCTACCTTCCAGTGTCCCTGTTTCCTCACAGTAGAGGCATGTGAGCCTGGCAGGCTTTAGCTCAATGACCTTCCTTTCCACTATGGAAGCAGGACCCAGATGGCATCCTAGGAGACACCTTTGGGGCATTGGAGTCTTTAAGGGCGTATCCTAAAAGCTGGTAGTTTTCCTGATCTCTATTGGGCTTTTTCAACCTCTAGGTATCTTAAAAGCCATGCTCAGAAGATCTTGTTGAGGGGTTTGAGGATCCCCATCTGCCTATATAAATCTTTTCCATATATCTGGAGCTATTTGGAAAAAGACAAAACAGTGTTATTAGCTGGATCTAATAAAGAAGGTAGTAGTTTGCAGGCAAAAAAGATTTGGTGTCTCCTGTTCATCAGCATTCAAAAGAAATGTAAAAATATATATATATATATATATATATATATATATATATATATATATATATATATATATATATATATTTTTTTTTTTTTTAGTAAAAAGCATGATATGGTAGACCCGTACGAGTTCCAGGATATGACTACCCTCTTTAAATTGTTTTTTTTTTAATTGACCTTAAAATGTTTGCTGAGTACACTTTAATAATACCTTAACTTTAAAGATTGTAAGCATGACAAAATACAGTAAATGCTTTTGCTCCATATGCAGGAGCATTTTCAGTTAAGCCAGTTTAGGAAATCCAATAATAGAACAATGCATACAGACCATGAGCTATAGCATGCTTAGCAGCCTCTCCTGTTCTGATAGGGGTTACTATAGATCCGGAATATGAAGCCACTGTAATGTGGACATACGACTGTTTGCCAAATGAAGGTATATGAGTAACATCCATCTGCCAAAGTTGTCCTGGTAAGGGTCCTTGAGGGTTAACTCCAAATGAGGGGGCAGTATAGGACCCCTTGGACAGGATTTCCCAATTTGCCGTGCTGCTTCCCGAGAAAGTTGAGACTGTTTACACCGGGCTGCAGCGTTCTGGGGACGAATAGTATGAGACTGACTTGCTCAGTCTGTCATGGTTGCTCCATATAATTTTCATTTGGGTAGCTTGATCAACAAGGGCATTCCTAGGCCCTGGCTGGTTGGCTCAGTGGTAGAGCATTGGCCTGGTGTGCAGGATTCCTGGGCCAGAGCACACAGGAGAAGCGCCCATCTACTTCTCCACCCCTCCCCCTCTCCCTCCTCTCCGTCTCTCTCCTCCACTCCCACAGCCAAGACTCCACCGGAGCAAAGCCACCCCGGGCACTAAGGATGGCCCCATGGCCTCTGCCTCAGTTGTTAGAATGGCTCTGGTTGAAACAGAGCAACACCCCAGATGGGCAGAGCATTCCCCCCTGGTAGGCATGCCAGGTGGATCACAGTTAGGTGCATGCGGGAGTCTGTCTGACTGCCATCCCATTTCCATCTTCAGAAAAATACAAAAAATAAATAAATAAAAGAAAAAATACAACAACAACAAAAAAGAAAAAAAAAAAGAAAAGTAAAAAAAAAAAAAGGGTATTCCTTTGTGTTAAAGCTCCAGGGAGCATGGAATGAGCTTGAGTATGTCCTATGAAACATGGAGCTCTATGTTGACATATAAGTCTTTGAAGAAGGAGGAACTGCTAAAATAGTTCATCAGCATTTGTCCCTAAGACAGTAGTCTTTATAGTGGAAACATCATAAGTAAATATTTGCTGTCTGTCTATAGATTAAGGGGGGAATATGGCAAATGCTGAAAAGCCATGATCTTTGTGCCCCTCCCCTCCCCCAACCCGCTCCCTCTCCTTCCCCAACCCTGTTGTCCATGTCTTTGAGTCTCATCTTTATGTCCCACCTATGTATGGAATCATATAGTTCTTAGTTTTTTCTGATTTACTTCTTTCACTCAGTATAATGTTATCAAGGCCCATCCATGTTGTTGTAAAAGATCCTATGTCATCATTTCTTATGGCTGAGTAGTAAGTATTCCATAGTATATATATACCAAAGCTTCTTAATCCACTCGTCCTCTGATGGACACTTGGGCTGTTTCCAGATCTTTGCTATTGTCAACAATGCTGCCATAAACATGGGGGTGCATTTCTTCTTTTCAAACAGTGCTATGGTGTTCTTGGGGTATATTCCTAACAGCGGTATAGCTGGGTCAAAAGGCAGTTCGATTTTTAATTTCTTGAGAAATCTCCATACTGTTTTCCACAGTGGCTGCACCAGTCTGCATTCCCACCAGCAGTGCAGGAGGGTTCCCTTTTCTCCACATCCTCGCCAGCACTTATTCTGTGTTGTTTTATTGATGAGCGCCATTCTGACTGGTGTGAGATGATATCTCATTGTGGTTTTAATTTGCATTTCTCTAATCATTAGTGATGTTGAACATTTTTTCATATGCCTATTGGCCATCTGTGTGTCCTCTTTGGAGAAGTGTCTATTCATTTCTTTTGCCCATTTTTGGATTGGATTGTTTGTCTTTCTGGTATTAAGTTTTACAAGTTCTTTATAAATTTTGGTTATTAACCTCTTATCAGACGCAATGTCAAATATATTCTCCCATTGTGTAGTTTGTCTTTTTATTCTGTTCTTATTGTCTTTAGCTGTGCAGAAGCTTTTTAGTTTGATAAAGTCCCATTTGTTTATCCTGTCTTTTATTTCACTTGCCTGTGGAGACAAATCAGCAAATATATTGCTGCAAGAGATGTCAGAGAGCTTACTGCCTATGTTTTCTTTTAAGATGCTTATGGTTTCACGGCTTACATTTAAGTCTTTTATCCATTTTGAGTTTATTTTTGTGAGTGGTGTAAGTTGGTGGTCTAGTTTCATTTTTTTGCAGGTAGCTGTCCAATTTTCCCAACATCATTTGTTGAAGAGGCTATCTTTACTCCATTGTATTTTCTAACCTCCTTTGTCAAATATCAGTTGTCCATAGAGCTGTGGATTTATTTCTGGGTTCTCTGTTCTGTTCCATTGATCTATGTGCCAGTTCTTATGCCAGTACCATGCTGTTTTGAGTACAATGGCCTTATAATATAACTTGTTATCTGGAAGTGTGATCCCTCCTGCTTTATTCTTCCTTTTCAAGATTGCTGAGGCTATTCGTGTTCTCTTTTGGTTCCATATAAATTTTTGGAATATGTGTTCTATATCTTTGAAGTAAGTCATTGGTATTTTAATTGGTATTGCATTGAATTTATAAATTGCTTTGGGTAATATAGACATTTTAATGATGTTTATTCTTCCTAACCATGAGCACGGTATATGCCTCCACTTATTCGTATCTTCCCTGATTTCTTTTATCAATGTTTTATAATTTTCTGGGTACAAGTCTTTAATCTTCTTGGTTAGATTTATTCCTAGGTACTTTATTTTTTTGGTTGCAATGGTAAAGGGGATTGATTCCTTGATTTCTCTTTCTGACAGTTCATTATTAGTGTATAAAAATGCCTCTGATTTCTGAGTATTGATTTTATACCCTGCCACCTTGCCGAATTCATTTATCAGGTCTAGTAGTTTTTTGACTGAGACTTTAGGGTTTTCTATGTACAATATCATATCATCTGCAAATAATGATAGTTTTGGCCCTGGCCGGTTGGCTCAGCGGTAGAGCTTCGGCCTGGCGTGTGGGGACCCTGGTTCGATTCCCGGCCAGGGTACATAGGAGAAGTGCCCATTTGCTTCTCCACCCCCCCTCCTTCCTCTCTGTCTCTCTCTTCCCCTCCCGCAGCCAAGGGTCCATTGGAGCAAAGATGGCCCGGGTGCTTGGGACGGCTCCTTGGCCTCTGCCCCAGGTGCTGGAGTGGCTCTGGTCGCAGCAGAGCGACGCCCTGGAGGGGCAAGAGCATCGCCCCCTGGTGGGCAGAGTGTCGCCCCCTGGTGGGCGTGCCGGGTGGATCCCGGTTGGGCGCTTGCAGGAGTCTGTCTGACTGTCTCTCCTCGTTTCCAGCTTCAGAAAAATACAAAAAAAAATAATGATAGTTTTACTTCTCTTTTCCAATTTAGATGCCTTTTATTCCTTTTTCTTGTCTGATTGCTGTGGCTAGGACTTCCAGAACTATGTTGAATAAGATTGGTGAAAGGGGGCACCCCTGCCTTGTTCCTGATCTTAAGGTGTTTGCTTTTAATTTTTGCCCATTGAGTATGATGTTGGCTGTGGGTTTGTCATAGATGGCCTTTATCATGTTGAGGTATGTTCCCTGTATTCCCACTTTGCTGAGAGTTTTGATCATGAATGGGTGCTGGACTTTATCAAAGGCTTTTTCTGCATCTATTGAAATTATCATGTGGTTTTTCTCCTTCCTTTTGTTTATGTGATGAATCACATTGATTGATTTGCGAATATTGTACCAGCCTTGCCTCCCAAGAATAAATCCCACTTGATCATGGTGTATGATTATTTTCATATATTGCTGGATCCGGTTTGCTAATATTTTGTTGAGGATTTTTGCATCTAAGTTCATCAGGGATATTGGCCTATAATTTTTTTTCTTTGTGTTGTCTCTGCCTGGTTTTGGAATCAGAATTATGCTCGCCTCATAAAAGGGGTTTGGAAGTCTTCCTTCCTCTTGAATTTTTTGAAATAGCTTGACAAGGATAGGAGTTAGTTCTTCTTTGAATGTTTGGTAGAATTCACTTGTGAAGCCATCAGGCCCAGGACTTTTCTTTTTTGGGAGTTTTTGATAGCTGTTTCAATCTCATTTGTTGTAATTGTTCTGTTTAGGTTTTCTGATTCTTCCAGATTGATATTTGGAAGATTATGATTCAAGAATTTGTCCATTTCATCTAGTTTGTCTAGTTTTTTGGCGTACAGTTCTTCATAGTATTTTCTTACAATATTTTGTATTTCTGTTGTGTCAGTTGTTATTTCTCCACTCTCGTTTCTAATTTTATTTATTTGAGTCCTCTCTCTTTTTTCTTGGTGAGTCTCGTTAAAGGTTCATCAATCTTGTTTACCTTTTCAAAGAACCAGCTCCTGGTTTCATTGATCCTCTGTATTGTTTCTTTAGCCTCTATGTCATTTATTTCTGCTATGATCTTTATTATTTCCTTCCTTCTACTAGCTCTGGGCTTTACTTGCTGTTATTTTTCTAGTTCTTTTAGATGCAGGGTTAAGTTGTTTATTTGAGCTTTTTCTAGCTTCTTGAGGTATGCCTGTAATGCTATCAACTTCCCTCTCAGGACTGCTTTTGCTGTGTCCCATAAATTTTGAGTTGATGTATGCTCATTATCGTTTGTTTTTAGGAATTTTTTAATTTCTTCTTTGATCTCAATTTTAGCCCATTTGTTATTTAATAACATGCTACTTAGTTTCCAAGTGTTTAAATGTTTTTCAATTTTTCTATTGCGGTTGATTTCTAGTTTAATGCCATTGTGATTAGAGAAAGTGCTCGATATGATTTCAATCTTCTTAAATTTGTTGAGACCACTTTTGTGCCCTAACATGTGGTCTATTCTAGAGAATGTACCATGAGCACTTGAAAAAAATGTATATGCTGCTGTTTCAGGGTGAAAGGTTCTGAAGATATCTATTAAATCAAGTTGATCTACTGTGTCCTTTAAGTCTGCTGTTTCTTTGTTAATTTTCTTTCTTGAGGATCCATCTAATGATGTTAATGGGGTATTGAAATCCCCTACTATTATAGTATTGCTGTGGATCTCACCCTTTAAGTCCATCAAAGTCTGCTTTATATATTTAGGTGCTCCTATATTAGGTACATAGATATTTATAATGGTTATATCTTCCTTTTGGATTGCTCCCTTTATCATTATGTAGTGACCTTCTTTATCTCTAACTATGGTCTTTGTTTTAAAGTCCATTTTGTCTGATATAAGTATTGCTACCCCAGCTTTTTTTTCATTTCCATTTGCGTGAAATATTTTTTTCCATTCTTTTATCTTCAGTCTGTGTGCATCTTTTGATTTAAGGTGTGTCTCTTGTAGACAGCATATGTATGGGTCCTGTTTTCTTATCCACGCAGCTACCCTATTTCTCTTGATCGGATCATTTAGTCCATTAACATTTAAGGTTATTACTGATATGTAATTGTTTATTGCCATTTTTTTTCTTTAAAACTGTATTTCTCCTTTGCTATATTCTTTTTTTCCTTTGATCTGTTTACAACAGGTCCCTTAGCATTTCTTGCAGCCTTGGTTTGGTTGCAGTGAATTCTTTAAATTTTTTTTGTCTTAAAGCTTTTTATTTCTCCTTCAATTTTAAATGATATCCTTGCTGGATAAAGTAGTCTTGGTTGTAGGTTCTTGTTCTGCATTACTTTGAATATTTCTTGCCATTCCCTTCTGGCCTCAAGTGTTTCTGCTGAGAAGTCAGAAGTCATCCTTATGGGGGCTCCTTTGTAGGTTATAGTCTTTTTTTCTCTAGCAGCTTTTAATATTTTCTCTTTATCATTTAGCTTTCGTATTTTAATTATGATGTGTCTTGGTGTTGGTTTCTTTGGGTTTCTCCTTAATGGAGTTCTCTGTGCTTCCTGAACATGTGTGATGTTTTCCTGCCTTAATTGGGGGAAGTTTTCCGCTATGATTTGTTTGAACAAAATCTCTATCCCTTGTTCTTTCTCTTCTTCTTCAGGAACCCCTGTGGTGCAGATGTTATTTCTCTTCATGTTGTCACAGAGCTCTCTTAGAGTTTCCTCAGACTTTTTGAGTCTCTTTTCTTTTTTCTGCTCTGCTTCTGTGCCTTTATTTATTGTGTCCTCTAACTCACTCATTCGATTCTCTGCTTCATCCATCCTTCTTTTAATTCCTTCCATTGTATTCTTTATTTCAGATATTGTATTTGTCATTTCTGACTGATTCTTTTTTATTATTTCAATGTCCTTTTTTATATTTGTTATCTCTTCATTTAGGTTTTCGTAATGGCCATCTATGGTTGTTCTGATATCTTTGAGCATCCTAACAATCGTTATTTTAAAGTCTGCATCTGGTAATTTGGTTATATCTGATTCACTTAGGTCCTTTTCTGGGGATTTCTCTTGGTTTATTTGTGTTGTATTTCTCTGCCTCCGCATTTTCTCTTCACGGGAGTGGCTGTGATCACGCGCTCGGGTGTACAAGCATTGGTCGCCTTGGCCTTTCCCCCGCCCCTGTGTGTGATGTTATGCTCGGTCCTGAGGGCACTGGTGAGCACCTTTGCTCAGCTGTGGGTCTCTGCCTGTTTCTGCACTTTCACCCTGCCCTTGCAGGAGGAGTCCGCTCGAGTAACGGCTGCTAGCCTTGGCTCTGCCACTGGGCAGGAATGCGTGCCCAAGTTCAGCTCAGTAGCGGAACTCCGTCTCTTCTGGTCTTTTGGCTCCACCCCCGTGGGAGGAGCCGTCTACCAAGTCAGACCGCAAGCCTGGGTTGCACGGGTGGGCAGGGCAAGGCTGTGCTCCTCTGCCCTTGCCCCGGGGCTTGTCTCCACCCTTTCTGGGGTTCCGGCCCTTCTCCCGCAGGCTGGATTACAGGCTGCCGGCTGCTGAGTTTGACCGCTTTTGCACGCCCCCTTCCCCCAGCCAGGCAAGATTGAGCTCACACCTGAGCCCAGTGGTGGCCAGCTGGCTTCCGCCCCTGCCAGCAGAACCATGCTTTCGTCTCCCGCTGCCGCCGGCCCTCCGGGGAGCCCTCAGCCACGTGGGTGGGGGCATTGCAGCTTGGACCCTAAGACTCACTGCTGTAGACCCAAAAGCTCCCTCCTTCTATGCAACTCTGTTCTGAGTGCTGTGGTGGAGCTTGTTTGGCTGCTCTCCTGCTTCCCTTTGCTGGTATTGCTGTTTCCAGGGGAAATATTCACTTCAGCTTTGGGGAGTGACTCGTCCCAGGGGTTAAGGTGGCTATCTCTCAAAATGTTTCTCCCTGTGCCTCCTAGATTACACTCTCTTCATGTTACTCTGGTCCTCTCCTTTCTCCCTCCGTCCCCAGGAGCCCCGGGTGAGGGTTTGTGAGAGAGATGTTCTGCGCCGTTCCTTTAAGAAGGATCCTGGGTCTGAGAAATCAGACTCTTTCTCACAAACAGTATCCTGACTTATTTCCAGCTAAATACTGTCCTTATGCCTCTTCTGGGCTCTGGGGCTGCAGGCTGGGGCTTTGTTCCTGGGGCTCAGGACCCTTCCCCCTCTGCTAAACTCACTTCCTGCCACACGAGTCTCTCCCTGCTGCCGTTTGCTCTGGGGAGCTGGGCAGCCCTCTCTGCATTTCTGCTTTTCCTACCAGTCTTGGTGTGGCTTCTTCAGTGTTCCTTGGTTGAAGAGTCCTCTTAGTTTAGTCCAAAGTTGGTTTTTCCAGATGATAGTTCTAAAAATTAGTTTGTATTCCACTTTGGTTCTGGGAGGTAGATGTTGGTACATCCACCTACTCCAGCACCATCTTGTCTCTCCAAGAAGTCTTCTTGAGCAAGACTTTAAACTGCTTCACATTTGACAAATACCACCCCTAATGACCATGAAACCCCACTGCTAGGTATATCCACAAAAGAAATGTGTATATATATGTTTACCACAAGACATGCTAGAATGTTCATAGCTATTTATAATGGTCCCAGATTGGAAACTAGTCAAATGCCTAGCAACTGTAGAATATATAAATAAATTGTAGCATATTCACACAATGGAATGCTATACAACAGTGAGAATAATCTCCAACTACATACAACAATATGATAAATCTCAAATATAACATTGAACACATGAAGTCGGGCATTAAATGGTACCTACTGTATGCTTCCATTTATATAAAGAACAAAAAGAGGCAAAACTACTCTATGCTATCAGAGGTCAGGATTGTGGTTACTTTTGGGTAGTAGTAGTGACTGAAGGGGAGC
Source organism: Saccopteryx bilineata (assembly GCF_036850765.1). Classification (NCBI taxonomy): domain Eukaryota; kingdom Metazoa; phylum Chordata; class Mammalia; order Chiroptera; family Emballonuridae; genus Saccopteryx; species Saccopteryx bilineata. The sequence continues at coordinate 90,323,356 of NC_089502.1, forward strand.
ACATGGGGCTTATGGGATGTTGGTAATTAATGTTCTAGTTCCCTGGGAATGTTTAGTTGATGAAAATTCATCAAGCTATAAACCTGCTATTTGTGAACATTTTAGTATGTATCTTGCATTTCCAAAAAGGTCAACAAAAGAAGACTCCTGCCTGACTCTTTGTCAGTCTTGGTTCCCGCATACAGGAGTGCTGGCTGGTCCAGCACAGCCCCTCTTGCCCACTGCCGCAAACTGTCTTCCCTCAGGCCCCTGTGCTGCCTCCCCAACCACAGGGAACACATAGCAACCTCTTTAAGGGGTCTCATTAATGCCTCCGTCATGAGGCTGGAGATTAGAGAGCAGTTCTCCCTCTCCCACCATCCTAATCTGGGAAACTAGGGTGTGATGGATACTCATACCATAGCAAAAATCTTCTTCAAAGAATTCTCTTCACAAATCCTTCTCTCTCCTCTTTTTTGATGCATTTAAAATCTAAATTGTTGAGGGCATTGGAGAGTCCCTGAACATGTCTTGTAAAGTCTGTCCCTGTGCACCTGTCCACACTCATTTTGGAATATGATTTATTTTGTATTGGTGCAAAAAAGACTCAGGAAGGTCCCATTTTAATATCTTGTTGTGTAGATAAATAGTAAATCCATCCACAATGCTGGCTTACCATATTCACGTAGTACTTGGAGTTTATAAAGAGAATTCAGATCTCTTTTATTACCTTGTTTAATTTTCACACAACCTACGAGGTAGATGTTTTCATTACTCATATGTTAGAAGTAAGAGCACATATTCTTTTAAAGCCTATGCTGACCAGGCCATAGCTCAGTGGATAGAGCATCAGATTGGGATGCAGAGGATCCAGGTTCAAAATCCTGAGGTTGCCAGCTTGAGCGCAGGGTCGCTGGCTTGAGTGTGGGATCATAGATATGACCCCATGGTAGCTGGCTTGAGCCCAGGGTCGCTGGCTTGAGCAAAGGGTCATTCGCTCTGCTGTAGCCCCCGCCCCCCTGGTCAAGGCACATATGAGAAAGCAATCAATGAACAACTAAGGTGCCACAACAAAGAATTGATGCTTCTCATCTCTCTCCTTTCCTGCCTTTCTGTTCCTATCTGTTCCTCTCTCTGTCTCTCTCTCTCACACACACACAAAAGCCTGTGCTAGGTATTTCATGTGTTTATTGTATTTGATTTTCACAAGAACCATAAAAGTAGATATTATCATCCAAGGTTAGAGAAGTGAGACAACTGAACTCTAAATCAAATAGTAGATTGGATAAAGTGACATGCCCTGCCTGAGATCACATAGGTACAACTGCATGAGGACACTGAGACCCCAAGGTATTCTGATTCAAGATTTATTCTCCTTCATCCCACCAAGCGAAGACCAAGGTGAGACTGTACCAAAGCAGAGAGAGAAAAGTCTGGGAAACTTCTTCCTGCTGGTCTGGGATATGAGCTTTGAAAGAGACAAGCTTGGGTTTGTGTGGCAACTCTACTACTTCATTTAGAGTTAGCTATTTCATCTCTCTGGACTTGGATGACATTGTGTATTTCTGATGGCTCTTGTGAAAAGCAAATAAAATAGCTATGTGAAACACCTAGCACAAGGACTTTAATGGGTACTGGTTTTCTTCCTATTTGTACAAAGTCCTCTGGTCTAAGGAAGTATAGATGGGAAAGGGAAGTAAGCATTAACAAAAGAGAGAATGGTTCTGCTTAGTTGATAAGCATTGTGGTGGCACACTGGGAAGAGTGAGACAATAAAACATGGCCTCTCATCAAGTCAGGGCAGAATTTATTCCTCCATAACACTGTTTAGTCTGTTTAGTATTTGGAATAAAACTATTTAACCCGAATGGCATATTAAGCTACAGTCCAAGCTGTAGTACCCAGTAGCCAGGTGTCTGGAGTAAGAGAGGTATGTTCAGAGAACTTACAAGAACACATGAGGCTTTGCATGTCAAAAGTTAGAAATTATTCCACGAAGGAATCAGGAAAACTAGCCAAGGGATTTCCCTCACTTTTACCTCTTTTCAAGTATTTTCAGCACTGTTTTGTTTTTGCAGTAGTTCAGTATTACCAAATATAGCAGACACTGTTAGTGACCTATTCAAATCTGTTTCTCCTTCTATGGTCATGTGCTCATGGAAAATATACCCCTCACTCCCAGACAATTAGAGCAATTTCATTTCTTTTGCCTGATGAGTTTAGGCATGGATATAAGACCCAAACTTAGCTATTGATATCTGAAGGGCTGTCAGTAGATGAGTGTATAAAAAAGCTGTGGTACAGTTACATAACAGAATACTATTCAGCCATAAAGAAGAAGAAAATCTTATTTTTTGCAACAGCATGGATGGACCTGGAGATTATTATGTTAAGTGAAATAAGCCAGTCAGAAAAAGACAAGTACCATACGATTTCCTTATATGTAGAATCTAATGAACAAAATAAACTAACAAAGTAGAAACAGACTCAAAGATACAGCAAACAGAATGACAGCTATCAGAGGGGGTGGGGGTTGGGGGAACTGGTGAAAAAGGTGAAGGGATTAAGCAAAAACAAAACAAAATAAAACAAAAACCTCAGACACAGACAACAGCATGGTGATTACCAGAGGGAAAGAGGGATAGGGGAGGTAGAAGAGGGTTTGGGGGATAAATGGTGATGGAAGAAGACTTGACTTGGGGTGGTGAGAATACACTACAATATACAGATGATGTATTATAGAATTGTATACCTGAAACCTATATAATTTTATTAACCAATGTCACTGGTTAAATTAATAAATTTAACAAATTCAATACAATAAATTCAATACACAAATAAATCTGAGGAGAAGTCTGTTGGGGAAATTTCAAAAAAAGTTTTGTGCACTCTTGGAAAGGAACACAAGACAGAAAACACTGCCCCTTTTTAGCCCCTCCCCATCTTATTTTGTGAGGATGGAATGCTTAAAACCACAGGCATCTTGTGATCATGAAGAAAAAAGAGAAGATAAAACCCAACATACTAAACATATGGAAACAGTAAGAAAAAAACTATTTGAATCCTTAATAATGTTATGGCGCTGCATTAGACAATTCTGGAACCACCTACCTCTAGACCAGGGGTCCCCAAACTACGGCCCGCGGGCCGCATGCGGCCCCCTGAGGCCATTTATCCGGCCCCCGCCGCACTTCTGGAAGGGCACCTCTTTCATTGGTGGTCAGTGAGAGGAGCATAGTTCCCATTGAAATACTGGTCAGTTTGTTTATTTAAATTTCCTTGTTCTTTATTTTAAATATTGTATTTGTTCCCGTTTTATTTTTTTACTTTAAAATAAGATATGTGCAGTGTGCATAAGAATTTGTTCATAGTTTCTTTTATAGTCCAGCCCTCCAACGGTCTGAGGGACAGTGAACTGGCCCCCTGTGTAAAAAGTTTGGGGACCCCTGCTCTAGACATATATGAGTTAATAAATACCATTATGTTCAAGCCAATTTTAGCCAAGTATTCTCTCCTTGCAACCAAAATCATATTAACTAACATAGCAAACATTTTAGTACCATATTGTTCTTTATAACATTATTAATCCTCATTTATTAGATGATGTAGCAAAATACCAATCAGAGGAGAGAGAACACAGGGTTCTCCTTCAGAGAAAGACAAATGAGGTTCTATAAATAGAGTGAGTAGGTGACCAAAAAAGGATGGGAAGGTAGAGGGAATTCCCTTCTCCAGATTGGAGATGGAGCTAGAGAAAGCTCTAAGTATGCTAAAGCGCAGTAAGCTGCATGCAGTACGTTTCCCTCACATATAGAATTGCATGGACATTTTATGGATTAGATTTTCTCCATGGAAGAAGTTATACTCTTTCAGTGTGCAACCACAAGCTAAGGAAAAAACCCACAACACTAAGCATTAAAGATCAGCAATCCTTCTTATACTTAGTATCACTGAAATTATCTGTTTGGTTCTCTTGTTCATTTTTTCCCGTTAATGTGGCAGATACCTAGGGATAAATACTTGTTAAAAAGGTTTGGATTTATTGGGTGATCATTCTTTGCCAGACACTGAGCTAGGGCTCTATAAATATTGTCTATTTTAATCCTTATGGCAACTATGGTAGATGCTGTTAGTGGCCTATATATACTGTCCATTTTGCCCATCACATGGCAATTGCCCTCTCCAAAGAATTCTCTTCACAAATCATCCTTCCTTACACAGCTCTGGTTTTGTTCACAGTGACAATATGTCCAGGTAATGATATCACCTTTCCAGACCTGGCTGGGTAGCTCAGTTGATTAGAGCATTGTCCCAATACACCAAGGTTGCAGGTTCGATCCCTAGTCAGGGCAAATAAAAGAAATCAATCAATGAATGCATAAATAAGTGGAACAACAATTGAGATCTCTCTCTTCCATCACCTCCACTCTAAAATCAATCAATAAAATAAAATAATTTCATATATCATCTTTCTAGACTTCTTTGGGGTGGCCTGTGACAGAGTCTTAGATGATGAGAAGTGAGCAAAGTTGCTGCTTGAGCCATTCAGGAAAGTTATTTTATTGTTTTTACATTTCTTTTTTTTTATAAATAAATTTTTATTTTAATGAGGTGACATCAATAAATCAGGGTACATATAGTCAAAGAAAACATTTCCATGTTATCTTGTCATTTAGTTCTGTTGCATACCCATCACCCAAAGAGAGATCGTCCTCCGTCACTGTCTATCCAGGTTTTTTGTACCCCTCCCCCTCCCCTTACCCCTCTCCCCCTTCCCTCCCCCCACCCCCCGTAACCACGACACTCCTGTCCATGTCTCTTAGTCTCGCTTTTATGTCCCACCAATGTATGGAATCCTGCAGTTCTTGATTTTTTCCGATTCGCTTATTTCACTCCGCATAATGTTATTAAGGTTCCACCATTCTGCTGTAAGTGATCCGATGTCATCGTTCCTTCTAGCTGAATAGTATACCATGGTGTATATGTGCCCCATCCTCTTTATCCAGTCTTCTATTTTTTTTACAGTGATTAAAAGCCTTTAAGCAAACTCTTGGACAATACAGCAAGAATCCATAAAAGAGTAGTGTCCTTAACCTGTTCACCAAGTCCAAATTGGCCCCATCACCATGCCAAATAACTGAAAAATGCAACCCAACCACAGTTCAGTCTGTTAGGAGCTGTCACAGGGAGCAGGAGTCCAGGAAAAGTCCGCATGGCACTGGAATTGTTGTCACCATTCTATATTTTGCAGCTCATGTCCAAGTCCCAATGACTGCTGCTTCTAGCTGGTAATGATTCAGGTAGACTGGAAAAGCCATTTGCAGCATGCGTGGATATGGAGCTTCTGTTCTCCTCTGCCTGGAGAGTTGAGACCAGGTTGCTTTTCCCTGGAGCTCTGCAACTGTGGCATGGTAAAGAAAACCTTGGGATACACTAAGCTGGGTGGTAAAGTTAAATTCATAATAGAAGTTGGCAAAAGGGGGAAAGAGAGCTCTAAATTAGGAGTAGGTCCCAGCCTGAAAAAATGATTGGGACATTGAAGTAGGAGGGATAAAGGAAACACTATATATTAAGCAAAGCAGCAGAAAATAGGACTATCAACACCCACAACAGAGATCTTTGAGGGAAGAATAACAAACCTGACTATTCAGGCAAAACATAGTTAAGTGGCCCTTGTGCAAATGAGATCAGTTTACCTGCTTCATGGTAGAAATACCCTAGGCTCGTCCACAGTGTCATAGATGGGGCCAACGGCCCTGGGCACCTTCAGCCTTCAGTGGCAAACCGCAGGTTTCTGGGCAAGGTTAGGTCATAGGTGGCTGGAGCAGAGCTGGAAGAGACTGAACCCTCCCTTAGAGGAGCAAGGGGGAAGCCTACCTTCCAGTGTCCCTGTTTCCTCACAGCAGAGGCATGTAAGTCTAGCAGGCTTTAGCTCAATGACCTTCCTTTCCACTATTGAAGCAGGACCCAGATGGCATCCTATGAGACCCCTTTGGGGCATTGGAGCATTTAAGGGTGTATCCTAAAAGCTGGTCGTTCCCCTGATCTCTATTGGGCTTTTTCTGCCTCTAGGTATTTTAAAAGCCATGCTCAGAAGATCTTGCTGAGGGGTTTGAGGATCCCCATCTGCCTATAAAAATCTTTTCCATATATATGGAGCTATTTGGAAAAAGACAAAACAGTGTTATTAGCTGGATCTAATAAAGAAGGTAGTAGTTTGCAGGCGAAAAAGATTTGGTGTCTCCTGTTCATCAGCATTCAAAAGAAATGTAATTTTTTTTTTAAGTAAAAAGCATGATATGGTAGACCCGTAGGAGTCATTGGCCTGGTGTGCAGGATTCCCGGGTTCGATTCCTGGCCAGAGCACCCAGGAGAAGCGCCCATCTACTTCTCCACCCCTCCCCCTCTCCCTCCTCTCCGTCTCTTACTTCCCCTCCCGCAGCCAAGGCTCCACCAGAGCAAAGCCACCCCGGACACTAAGGATGGCCCCATGGCCTCTGTCCCAGTTGCTAGAATGGCTCTGGTTGTAATAGAGCAATACCCCAGATGGGCAGAGCATTCTCCCCTGGTAGGCATGCCAGGTGGATCCTGGTCAGGCGCATGCGGGAGTCTGTCTGACTGCCTCCCCATTTCCATCCTCAGAAAATACAAAAAATAAATAAATAAAAGAAATAATACAACAACAACAAAAAAGGGCATTCCCTTGTGTTAAAGCTCCAGGGAGCATGGAGTGAGCTTGAGTATGTCCTATGAAACATGGAGCTCTATGTTGACATTTAAGTCTTTGAAGAAGGAGGAACTGCTGAAATAGTTCATCAGCATTTGTCCCTAAGACAGCAGTCTTTATAGTGGAAACACCATAAGTAAATATTTGCTGTCTGTCTATAGATTAAAGGGGGAATATGGCAAATGCTGAAAAGCCATGCTTTTTGTGCCCCTCCCCTCCCCCAACCCCCTCCCTCTCCTCCCTCCACCCTGTACCCCCAACACTGTTTTCCATGTCTCTGAGTCTCATCTTTATGTCCCACCTATGTATGGGATCATATAGTTCTTAGTTTTTTCTGATTTACTTCTTTCGCTCAGTATAATGTTATCAAGGCCCATCCATGTTGGTGTAAAAGATCCTATGTCATCATTTCTTATGGCTGAGTAGTATTCCATAGTATATATATACCAAAGCTTTTTAATCCACTCGTCCTCTGATGGACACTTGGGCTGTTTCCACATCTTTGCTATTGTGAACAATGCTGCCATAAACATGGGGGTGCATTTCTTCTTTTCAAACAGTGCTATGGTGTTCTTGGGGTATATTCCTAACAGTGGTATAGCTGGGTCAAAAGGCAGTTCGATTTTTAATTTTTTGAGAAATCTCCATACTGTTTTCCACAGTGGCTGCACCAGTCTGCATTCCCACCAGCAGTGCAGGAGGGTTCCCTTTTCTCCACATCCTCGCCAGCACTTATTCTGTGTTGTTTTATTGATGAGCGCCATTCTGACTGGTGTGAGGTGATATCTCATTGTGGTTTTAATTTGCATTTCTCTAATCATTAGTGATGTTGAACATTTTTTCATATGCCTATTGGCCATCTGTGTGTCCTCTTTGGAGAAGTGTCTATTCATTTCTTTTGCCCATTTTTGGATTGGATTGTTTGTCTTCCTGGTATTAAGTTTTACAAGTTCTTTATAAATTTTGGTTATTAACCCCTTATCAGGTGCAATGTCAAATATATTCTCCCATTGTGTAGTTTGTCTTTCTATTCTGTTCTTATTGTCTTTAGCTGTGCAGAAGCTTTTTAGTTTCATAAAGTCCCATTTGTTTATCCTGTCTTTTATTTCACTTGCCTGTGGAGACAAATCAGCAAATATATTGCTGCAACAGATGTCAGAGAGCTTACTGCCTGTGTTTTCTTCTAATATGCTTATGGTTTCACGGTTTACATTTAAGTCTTTTATCCATTTTGAGTTTATTTTTGTGAGTGGTGTAAGTTGGTGGTCTAGTTTCATTTTTTTGCAGGTAGCTGTCCAATTTTCCCAACACCATTTGTTGAAGAGGCTGTCTTTACTCCATTGTATTTCCTTACCTCCTTTGTCAAATATCAGTTTTCCATAGAACTGTGGGTTTATTTCTGGGTTCTCTGTTCTGTTCCATTGATCTATGTGCCTGTTCTTATGCCAGTACCATGCTGTTTTGAGTACAATGGCCTTATAATATAACATGATTTCCGGAAGTGTGATACCTCCCACTTTATTCTTCCTTTTCAAGATTGCTGAGGCTATTTGTGTTCTCTTTTGCTTCCATATAAATTTTTGGAATATGTGTTCTATATCTTTGAAGTAAGTCATCGGTATTTTAATCGGTATTGCATTGAATTTAGAGATTGCTTTGGGTAATATAGACATTTTAATGATGTTTATTCTTCCAAACTATGAGCACGGTATATGCCTCCACTTATTCGTATCTTCCCTGATTACTTTTATCAATGTTTTATAATTTTCCGAGTACAAGTCTTTAATCTCCTTGGTTAGATTTATTCCTAGGTACTTTATTTTTTTGGTTGCAATGGTAAAGGGGAATGATTCGTTGATTTCTCTTTCTGACAGTTCATTATTAGTGTATAAAAATGCCTCTGATTTTTGGGTATTGATTTTATATCCTGCCCCCTTGCCGAATTCATTTATCAGGTCTAGCAGTTTTTTGACTGAGACTTTAGGGTTTTCTATATACAATATCATATCATCTGCAAATAATGATAGTTTTACTTCTTCTTTTCCAATTTGGATGCTTTTTATTTCTTTTTCTTGTCTGATTGCTGTGGCTAGGACTTCCAGAACTATGTTGGATAAGAGTGGTGAAAGGGGGCACCCCTGCCTTGTTTCTGATCTTAAGGTGTTTGCTTTTAATTTTTGCCCATTGAGTATGATGTTGGCTGTGGGTTTGTCATAGATGGCCTTTATCATGTTGAGGTATGTTCCCTGTATTTCCACTTTGCTGAGAGTTTTGATCATGAATGGGTGCTGGACTTTATCAAATGCTTTTTCTGCATCTATCAAAATTATCATCTGGTTTTTCTCTTTTCTTTTGTTTATGTGATGAATCACATTGATTGATTTGCGAATATTGTACCAACCTTGCCTCCCAAAAATTAAATCCCACTTGATCATGGTGTATGATTTTTTTCATATATTGCTGGATCCGGTTTGCTAATATTTTGTTGAGGATTTTTGCATCTAAGTTCATCAGGGATATTGGCCTATAATTTTCTTTCTTTGTGTTGTCTTTGCCTGGTTTTGGAATCAGAATTATGCTCGCCTCATAAAAGGAGTTTGGAAGTCTTCCTTCCTCTTGAATTTTTTGAAATAGCTTGAGAAGGATAGGAGTTAGTTCTTCTTTGAATATTTGGTAGAATTCACTTGTGAAGCCATCAGGCCCAGGACTTTTCTTTTTTGGAAGTTTTTTGATAGCTGTTTCAATCTCATTTGTTTTAATTTGTCTGTTTAGGTTTTCTGATTCTTCCCGATTGATTTTTGGAAGATTATATGATTCAAGGAATTTGTCCATTTCACCTAGGTTGTCTAGTTTTTTGGTGTACAGTTCTTCATAGTATTTTCTTACAATATTTTGTATTTCTGTTGTGTCAGTTGTTATTTCTCCACTCTTGTTTCTAATTTTGTTTATTTGAGTCCTCTCTCTTTTTTTCTTGGTGAGGCTCGTTAAAGGTTCATCGATCTTGTTTACCTTTTCAAAGAACCAGCTCCTGGTTTCATTGCTCCTCTGTATTGTTTCTTTAGTCTCTGTTTCATTTATTTCTGCTCTGATCTTTATTATTTTCTTCCTTCTACTAGCTCTCAGCTTTACCTGCTGTTCTTTTTCTAGTTCTTTTAGATGCAGGGTTAAGTTGTTTATTTGAGCTTTTTCTAGCTTCTTGAGGTATGCCTGTAATGCTATCAACTTCCCTTTCAGGACTGCTTTTGCTGTGTCCCATAAATTTTGAGTTGATGTATGCTCATTATTGTTTGTTTCTAGGAATTTTTAAAATTTCTTCTTTGATCTCAATGTTAACCCATTTGTTATTTAATAATGTGCTATTTAGTTTCCAAGTGTTTGAATGTTTTTCAATTTTTCTATTGTGGTTGATTTCTAGTTTAATGCCATTGTGATCAGAGAAAGTGCTTGATATGATTTCAATCTTCTTAAATTTGTTGAGACGGCTTTTGTGCCCTAACATGTGGTCTATTCTAGAGAATGTACCATGAGTGCTTGAAAAGAATGTATATTCTGGCCCTCGCTGGTTGGCTCAGCGGTAGAGCGTCGGCCTGGCGTGCAGGGGACCTGGGTTCGATTCCCGGCCAGGGCACATAGGAGAAGCGCCCATTTGCTTCTCCACCCCCCCTCCTTCTTCTCTGTCTCTCTCCCCCTCCCGCAGCAAAGGCTCTATTGTAGCAAAGATGACCTGGGCGCTGGGGATGGCTTCTTGGCCTCTGCCCTAGGCTCTAGAGTGGCTCTGGTCGCGGCAGAACGATGCCCCAGAGGGGCAGAGCATCGCCCCCTGGTGGGCAGAGCGTCGCCCCTGGTGGGCGTGCCGGGTGGATCCTGGTCAGGCGCATGCGGGAGTCTGTGTGACTGTCTCTCCCCGTTTCCAGCTTCAGAAAAATAGAAAAAAAAAGAATGTATATTCTGCTGTTTTAGGGTGAAAGGTTCTGAAGATATCTATTAAATCGAGTTGATCTAATATGTCCTTTAAGTCTGCTGTTTCTTTGTTAATTTTCTTTCTTGAGGATCTATCTAATGATGTTAATGGGGTATTGAAATCCCCTACTATTATAGTATTGCTGTTGATCTCGCCCTTTAAGTTCATCAAAGTCTGCTTTATATATTTAGGTGCTCCTATATTAGGTGCGTAGATATTTATAATGGTTATATCTTCCTTTTGGATTGCTCCCTTTATCATTATGTAGTGACCTTCTTTATCTCTAACTATGGTCTTTGTTTTAAAGTCCATTTTGTCTGATGTAAGTATTGCTACTCCAGCTTTTTTTTCATTTCCATTTGCGTGAAATATTTTTTTTCCATCCTTTTATCTTCAATCTATGTGCATCTTTTGATTTAAGGTGTGTCTCTTGTAGACAGCATATGTATGGGTCCTGTTTTCTTATCCATGCACCTACCCTATGTCTCTTGATCAGATCATTTATTCCATTAACATTTAAGGTTATTACTGATATGTAATTGTATTGCCATTTTTTTCCTTGAAACTGTATTCCTCTTTTGCTATATTCTTTTTTTCCTTTGATCTGTTTACAACAGGTCCCTTAGCATTTCTTCCAGCCTTGGTTTGGTTGCAGTGAATTCCTTGAGTTTTGTTTTTTTTTTTGTCTGTAAAGCTTTTTATTTCTCCTTCAATTTTAAATGATAGCCTTGCTGGATAAAGTAGTCTTGTTTGTAGGTTCTTGTTCTGCATTACTTTGAATATTTCTTGCCATTCCCTTCTGGCCTCAAGTGTTTCTGTTGAGAAGTCAGAAGTCATCCTTATGGGGGCTCCTTTGTAGGTGATAGTCTTTTTTTCTCTAGCAGCTTTTAATATTTTCTCTTTATCATTTAGCTTTCGTATTTTAATTATGATGTGTCTTGGTGTTGGTTTCTTTGGGTTTCTCCTTAATGGAGTTCTCTGTGCTTCCTGAACATGTGTGATGTTTTCCTGCCTTAATTAGGGGAAGTTTTCCGCTATGATTTGTTTGAACAAAATCTCTATCCCTTGTTCTTTCTCTTCTTCTTCAGGAACCCCTGTGGTGCAGATGTTATTTCTCTTCATGTTGTCACAGAGCTCTCTTAGAGTTTCCTCAGACTTTTTGAGTCTCTTTTCTTTTTTCTGCTCTGCTTCTGTGCCTTTATTTATTGTGTCCTCTAACTCACTCATTCGATTCTCTGCTTCATCCATCCTTCTTTTAATTCCTTCCATTGTATTCTTTATTTCAGATATTGTATTTGTCATTTCTGACTGATTCTTTTTTATTATTTCAATGTCCTTTTTTATATTTGTTATCTCTTCATTTAGGTTTTCATAATGGCCATCTATGGTTGTTCTGATATCTTTGAGCATCCTAACAATCGTTATTTTAAAGTCTGCATCTGGTAATTTGGTTATATCTGATTCACTTAGGTCCTTTTCTGGGGATTTCTCTTGGTTTATTTGTGTTGTATTTCTCTGCCTCCGCATTTTCTCTTCACGGGAGTGGCTGTGATCACGCGCTCGGGTGTACAAACATTGGTGGCCTTGGCCTTTCCCCCACCCCTGTGTGTGACGTTATGCTCGGTCCTGAGGGCACTGGTGAGCACCTTTGCTCAGCTGCGGGGCTCTGCCTATTTCCGGCCTTTCGCCCTGCCTTTGCAGGAGGAGCCCACTCAAGGAACAGCTGCTAGCCATGGCTCTACCGCCAAGCAGGACTGTGTTCCCAAGCTCAGCTCAGTAGCGGAACTCTGCCTCTTCTGGGCTTTTGGCTCCACCCCCGCAGGAGGAGCTGGCTACCAAGTCAGACTGCAAGCCTCGGTTGCACGGGCGGGGCAAGGCTGTGCTCCTCTGCCCTTGCTCAGGGGCTGGTCTCCACCCTTTCCGGTGTTCCCATCCTTTTCCCCACAGGCTGGATTACAGGCTGCTGGCAGCTGAGCTTGACCGCTTTTGCACGCCCCCTTCTCCCCAGCCGGGCAAGATTGAGCTCACACCTGAGCCGAGTTGTGGCCAGCTGGTTTCCGCCCCTTCCAGGAGAACCGCGCTTTTGTCTCCTGCTGCCGTCCGCCCTCCAGCGCGCCCTCAGCTGCGTGGGTGGGGGCGTTGCTGCTCAGACCCTAAGACTCACTACTGTAGACCCAAAAGCTCCCTCCTTCTATGCGACTCTGCTCTGAATGCCGCAGGGGAGCTTGTTTGGCTGCTCTCCTGCTTCCCTTTGCTGGTATTGCTGTTTCCGGGGGAAATATTCACTTCAGCTTTGGGGAGTGACTCATTCCAGGGGTTAGGGTGGCTATCTCCCAAAATGTTTCTCCCTGTGCCTCCTAGATTACACTCTCTTCCTGTTACTCTGGTCCTCTCCTCTCTCCCCCCGTTCTCATGAGCCCCGGGTGGGTGGTTATGAGAGAGATGTTCTGCACGGTCCCTTTAAGAAGGATCCTGGGTCTGAGAAATCAGACACTTTCTCAAAAACAGTATCCCGACTTTTTTCCAGCTAAATACTGTCCTTACACCTCTTCTGGGCTCTGTGGCTGCAAGCTGGGGCTTTGTTCCTGGGGCTCAGGACCCTTCCCCCTCTGCTAAACTCACTTTCTGCCACGTGAGTCTCTCCCTGCTGCTGTTCGCTCCGGGGAGCTGGGCAGCCCTCTCCGCGTTTTCCTGTTTCCGCTTTTTCCTACCAGTCTCTGTGTGGCTTCTTCAGCATTCCTTGGTTGAAGAGTCCTCTTAGTTTAGACCAAAGTTGGTTTTTCCAGATGATAGTTCATAAAATTAGTTTTTAATCCACTTTGGTTCTGGGAGGTAGATGTTGGTACATCCGCCTACTCCAGCACCATCTTGTCTCTCCTCTACTTTTCTTTTCTTTTCTTTTCTTTTCTTTTCTTTTCTTTTCTTTTCTTTTTTTGCCTGACCAGACAGGGGTGCAGTGGATAGAGCATTGGCTTGGGATGCTGGGGACCCAGGTTTGAAACCACAAGCTTGCCAGCTTGAGTGTGGAATCATAGCGGTTACCCAGTGGTCACTGGCTTGAGCCCAAAGGTCACTGTCTTGAAGCCCAAGGTCTCTGACTTGAGCCCAAGGTAGTTGGCTTGAGCAAGGTATCACTGGCTTGGCTGGAGCCCCCCAGTCAAGGAACATACGAAAAAGCAATGAACAACTAAGGTGACACAACTATGAGTTGATACTTCTCATCTCTCGCACCCTTTCTGTCTATCTCTCTGCTGTCTCTCTCTGTCTCTCACTAAAAATAATTTTTTTAAGTGAGAAGAGGGGAGATAGATAGACTCCAGCATATGCTCCAACTGGGTTCCACCCAGCAACCCTAATATGGGGCCAATGTTCAGACAAAGCTATCCTTAGCATTTGAAGCCAACACTTGGACCCACCAAGCTATCCTCAGCACCTGGAGCCATGCTCAAACCAATCAAGCCACTGGCTGTGAGAGAGGAAGAGGGAGAGAAGGGGGAGAGGGAGGGGAAGAGAAGCAGATGGTCGCTTCTCATGTGTGCCTTGACCAGGTATCAAACCCAGGACTTCTGTACACTGACTGATCCACGGAGCCACTGAGCCAGCAGGCCAGGGCCTTTTTTCTTTAAACATTTCAAAAGAGCACCAAAATATGTATGAAATGTTTGTATTTGCCTCCTAGTAATGTTCAGAGAGAGGGCACACACTACATAGATCTTGTTTATAAGAAAAAAAATGGGGCTACTTGGAACTCCATTACCCAGTTTTCATGGGCACACATTTAGGGAGACTTATATATGCAAATTTTGCAGATGCTTATGACATAATTTTAAAAATATGACAATAAATATGTAAGATCATATTCTGCCTTTATATTGTGACTTAATATTGGTCATAGCACAGGTAATAGCAAATGTTGGAGAGGCTGTGGAGAAAAAGGAACCCTCATCCACTGTTGGTGGGAATGTAAAGTAGTACAACCATTATGGAAGAAAGTATGGTGGTTCCTCAAAAAACTGAAAATAGAACTACCTTATGACTCATCAATCCCTCTACTGGGTATATACCCCCAAAACTCAGAAACACTGATACGTAAAGACACATGCAGCCCCATGTTCATTGCAGCATTGTTCACAGTGGCCAGGACATGGAAACAACCAAAAAGCCCGTCAATAGATGACTGGATAAAGAAGATGTGGCACATATACACTATGGAATACTACTCAGCCATAAGAAATGATGACATTGGATCATTTACAGCAAAATGGTGGGATCTTGATAACATTATACGAAGTTAATGTTATCAGAAAAAAAACAGGAACTGCATTATTCCATACGTAGGTGGGACATAAATGTGAGACTAAGAGACATTGATAAGAGTGTGGTGGTTGGCCCTGGCCGGTTGGCTCAGTGGTAGAGCGTCGGCCTGGCGTGCAGAAGTCCCGGGTTCGATTCCCGGCCAGGGCATACAGGAGAGGCGCTCATCTGCTTTTCCACCCCTCCCCCTCTCCTTCCTCTCTGTCTCTCTCTTCCCCTCCTGCAGCTGAGGCTCCATAGGAGCAAAGATGGCCCGGGCGCTGGGGATGGCTCCTTGGCTTCTGCCCCAGGCGCTAGAGTGGCTCTGGTCGCGGCAGAGCGACGCCTGGAGGGGCAGAGCATTGCCCCCTGGTGGGCGTGCCGGGTGGATCCTGGTCGGGCGCATGCGGGAGTCTGTCTGACTGTCTCTCCCCGTTTCTAGCTTCAGAAAAATACAAAAAAAAAAAAGAGTGTAGTGATTACGAGGGGGGAGGGGGGAGAGGGAGAGGGAAAGGGGAGGGGGAGGGGCACAAAGAAAACTAGATAGAAGGTGACAGAGGACAATCTGACTTTGGGTGATGGGTATGCAACATAATTGAACGACAAGATAACCTGGACATGTTTTCTTTGAATATATGTATCCTGATTTATTGATGTCACTCCATTAAAAAAATAAAATTATAATAGAAAAAAATATTGGTCATAACAGTGCCTTTGCTCTTCTGTATTGATAACACAGAGCTAAGACACACAGGGTCAAGCATAGTTTGTGAGACAGTTACACACATTTCATTCTATAACATGGACACATTATAGTAGATAACCTGAGGGCGAGGACATCTTGCAAATAGGGCTGGGGGCTGATAAGCCATTTTAATCATCCATAAATGTAAAGTTCTTTAATTAAACACACCAAAATGGTCTCATTTTTTTCATACACTTTTCCCCAGACTTTAGTTTTCACTTTTTATTTTATCATAAATAGCTTTTAATCATGATTTAAACATGAGGACCTGGTTTCACTTTTGTTTTTAACTTCACTATTGATTTATTTTAAACTGAGATGTAATTGACACATAACATAATATTAGTTTCATGTGTACAAGGAATGCTTCTTAAATGGGGGCCAACTTGGTTAGCTTGTCTCTTTGCCCTTTGTCCTTTGCCATCCTTCCTGGAATACAGATGTGATACTCAGAGGTGAAGCAGCCATGTAAGAAGCATAAAGACAAAAGCCAAGCATGATCTTACCCAAAGCTAAGAGGAGCCTAGTTGCCCATGGCACTGTGGAGATATTATATTGCCTTCCTCTAATCTTTATTATGGGGCAAAAATATACTCGTGTTTGGCTGAACCTCTGAGGTCAATTTTCTATTCTATGCAGCTGAATACACACTAACTGATAACAGCTATGTGCTGAAGTTTACTGATTCGAAATTGTGAAATTTATCATGCACAGACTATTGAAACTCATATATAGGATTTAGAAATAGAGTAAAAGAAGTCCCCAATTGCCTCCTCCCGGATCCTGCTCCATTCTTCTTCCCCAGAGGAGACAACCACCCTGACTTTTTGTGGCAATATTTTCTCCAAGTTTGTATTCATTCCCTTTAAAAATTAGCCTCTTGTTTTTATTTTTAAAAGCAATAAGTTTTCTCCCCCAAATTTCATTATGACAATAAACAGGATTTTTTCAAAAGCAAAACTCTACAGGGACAAAGAGATTGGCAGAGAAAACAACAACATTTTAGAAGTAAGCAAGCAGTTACTAACCCAGTAGACCAGAAGAGGCCAATTCTTAATTTTCTCAAGAGGGAGGCCAGGAAGCAAGCTAATTTCTGGTGTGAGACTCCAGAAAGACCCAGAATTTGGAGGCAACTCACACCTCTGAAAGTGGGGTATAAGTTGGGCTGGAAAAAAAAACAAAGAAGAATTTCATTGAAAGTGGGTATTCAGCCTGACCTGTGGTGGCGCAGTGGATGGAGTGTCGACCTGGTATGCTGAGATCGCTGGTTCAAGGCCCCGAGCTTGCCCAGTCAGGGCACATGTAGGAGTTGATGCTTCCTGCTCCTACCCCCCTTCTCTCTCTCTCTGTCTCCTCACTAGAATAAATAAATGAACAAATCTTAAAGTTAATAAAAAAAAGTGGGTATTCAGTCACAATCTAGTCAGGAGACAAAAACCACACAATTATTTCAACAAAAGAATTTAATATAAAGAACTCTTGACTAGGCATAAAGTTGTTAACTAGGTAACTGAAGGGCAAAAAGAGAACTCTAAGATATCACTCCCAGGGCTGAAAAAAGAAAGGAAAAAGGGTGGAATTATTAGACCCTTAGAGCTTGGAGGAGGAGCCCATGGGGCTGGGACCCAGACCTCTGAGAAGTGGTAGCATCGCTAGTGTGGGAGCATGATGAGGCTGGTTCAGTGGGTGTTGGAAAAACTGCAAACTGACTTCAACTGTTGCTGCAGGAAGGACCTGCTGCTGCAGTAAAGCATTGCTGGGTGCCGCTCACAGCCGTAGGAAGAAAACAGGAAGTAGCTTGCCCTTCTTGTTTCCCAGCCTTCCAGTTTCCCTCTGTTGCCCTCTAGGGGCAGAGCCTCACAGGGAACAGCTGGAAAAATTACTGCGTTTTCAGACTGCCAACTGCAGTGTTGCAAAACTGAGTAGAAAAGATTTGGGCTTAGAGCTAGAAGACAATAACATAATAACCAGCAGTACTGATACTAGAAGCAAGTTTAAACCCGTATCTCCAACCTCAGTTACGCAACTGCTGTTCCTTCCACGTATACCATGCTGAGGTGTTTTCTCTGGAGGGTAGAAGGTCTCTGCACTGGAGACATTAAGCACTGTTGAGAGTGGGAGCATATATTGAAAATAGGGATTAAGTGAAGGTTTACTAAACATCAAGACCTCAGCCATCTCCTCCCAAATGACCGCCACTGAAAATCAGATATACATCCTCCAAGCAGGGAATTGGAAGCTTCTTCTCTGAGAATCTGACAGCCCAAGACAAAAGACCTATAATAGACTAGCTAGTTTCCCAGGAAACTCAAAGGTCCAAAGCAGAGACCAAAATATTGAAAAAAAGGAACTTGGAGGAAACCATGCTGAAAAATGTCATCTTTGGTACTTCACATTTTCTGAGAATGAGAGAAGATACTGCAACCAAATAAAAAGAAAACATTTAGAGAATGGGAGAGAATTCTCAGAAATAAAAATAGGATAGCAGAAATTAAAAACTTAGTAAAAAGATTAGAACCTAGAGTTGAGGAAATCTCCCAGAATATGGAACAAAAAAGACAAAGAGATAGAAAATGGGAGATAAAAGATATAAAATCATTGGGTCAGTCAGGAAGTCTAATATGTGAATAATGAGTTTCAAAGTAAGAATACATGGAAAATGGGTGAAATCACCAAAGAAGTAATTCAAGAAGTTTTCCTACTTGAAGAGATTGAAAGAGCTTTGTCTTTCAAAGTGATATCTTAGCGTTCTCTTTTTACCGTTCAGTTACCTACTCAACAATTCTATGCCTAGTTAACAGTGTATAAGCTGAGGGGGAAAAAAAGAAGAACAAACTATAACCAGGCACATAATCATGAAGTTTTAAAGTGCAAGGGACAAAGGAAAGATCCTGTGAGCCGCATGGGAAAAAAATTAGGTACCAGTCTGGAGCCAATTTCAGGAAACTTTGTTAGAGACCTCAACTTGCTGCCCTAGTACTCTGGCAATAATTATATGCTACTATAATAAATAGTTATAATTTATTAATTACCAAAGACTTTATATCTGTCATCTCTTTTATTTCTTCCCTTTTATTGAATTTATTGGGGTGACACTGGTTTACAAAATTATACAGATTTTAGGTGCACAATTCTACAACACATCATCTGTACACTATATTGTATTTCACCATCCCAAGTCAGTTTCCACCTGTCACCCTTTATGCTCCCTATACCTTCTTCCCCTTCAGCAATCAGCACACTGTTGCCTGTGTCCATGAATTTTTTCTCTTTGTTGCTTAATCCCTCCACCCACCCCCTCCCAGCCCTTTGCCCCTTCGCCCTTCCCCCATATGAGTGAAATCATATGGTATTTGTCTTTCTGTGACTGGCTTATTTCACTTAGCATAATGTTCGCTGGGTCCATCCATGCTGTCGCAAAATGTAAGACAGGGGTCCCCAAACTTTTTACACAGGGGGCCAGTTCACTGTCCCTCAGACCGTTGGAGAGCCGGACTATAAAAAAAACTATGAACAAATCCCTATGCACACTGCACATATCTTATTTTAAAGTAAAAAAACAAAACAGGAACAAATACAATATTTAAAATAAAGAACAAGTAAATTTAAATCAACAAACTGACCAGTATTTCAATGGGAACTATGCTCCTCTCACTGACCACCAATGAAAGAGGTGCCCCTTCTGGAAGTGCAGTGGGGGCCGGATAAATGGCCTCAGGGGGTCGCATGTGGCCCGCGGGGCTGTAGTTTGGGGACCCCTGATGTAAGATTTCCTTCTTTTTTTATATAATATTTCATTGTGTAAATGTACCATAGCTTTTTTATCTACTCATCTACTGACGGACACTTGGGCTGCTTTTAGATCTTAGATCTTGGCTATTGTAAATAATGCTGCATTGAAAATAGGGCTGCATATATTTTTTTGAATTAGTGTTTTGGATCTCTTTGGATATATTTCCAGAAGTGGAATCTCTGGTTCATAAAGCAGTTCCATTTTTAATTTTTGGAGGTACTGTAACTTCATACTGCTTTCCACAGTGGCTGCACCAGTCTGCATTCCCATCAACAGGGCATGAGGGTTCCCCTTTCTCCACATCCTTGCCAGTACTTGTTTGTTGACTTATTGATGAAAGCCAATCTGACAGGTGTGAGGTGATATGTCATTGTGGTTTTAATTTACATTTTGCTGATGTTTAGTGACATTGAGCATCTTTTCATATGCCTATTGGCTATCTGTATGTCCTATTTGGAAAAGTGTCTATTCAAGTCCTTTACCCATTTTTAAATTGGATTATTTGTGGGGTGTTTTTGGTGTTGAGTTTTATAAGTTCTTTATAAATTTTGGATATTACTCTCTTATCAGATGTATTGGTGAATATGTTCTCCCATTCAGGGAGTTGTTTTTTCATTTTGATGGTTTTCTTTGCTGTGTAAAAACTTTTTAGTTTGATTTAGTCCCATTTGTTTATTTTTTTTGTTTCCCTTCCCTGAGGGGATATATAAGGAAAAGTATTGCTATTGCTATGAGAAAGTGGTGCAGTGAATAGAGTGTTGTCCTGTAGCACTGAGGTCACTGGCTCGTTCCTGGGGTCACAGATCCCAAGGTTGCTGACTTGATTCCAGGGTCACTGGCTCGACTCCAAGGTCACTGGTTAGAGCTCAGGTCAGAGCTTGACCCTGAGGGCACCAGCTCAATCCCAAGGTCACCAGCTGCAGTCCTGGTCAGGACACATATGAGAAACAATCAATGGATACAAAACTAAAGTGGAACAATGAATTGATGCTTCTCCCCCTCTCTCTTTTCCCCTTCCCTTTCAAAAAAAAAAGGAAGAAAGAAAAGAAGAAAGAAAGAAAGAAAGAAAGAAAGAAAGAAAGAAAGAAAGAAAGGGACCTTATCTCAAGCATGATTGTCCAAGCCAGGGTGACCTATTCCTTTTTGTCAATGATTGAATTAAAAGCTAATTGATGTAATTAGTTACATAGGGCTGTGCTCTGGCCAAAGATATGGGAAGGGAAGTCAGTAGAAATTTCTGTGAAAGGTTTTCTCACTTTATAATAGACACTACATATTTTAGTGTCTGGATGTGATATCTGGAACTGTGGCAGACATCTTATGACCATGAGGGGAGACAGCTTAGAAAAGCCAACAATGGCCCTGGCCGGTTGGCTCAGCGGTAGAGCATCAGCCTGGCGTGCGGGGGACCCGGGCTCAATTCCCGGCCAGGGCACATAGGAGAGGTGCCCATTTGCTTCTCCACCCCACCCCCTCCTTCCTCTCTGTCTCTCTCTTCCCCTCCCGCAGCCAAGGCTCCATTGGAGCAAAGATGGCCCGGGCACTGGGGATGGCACCTTGGCCTCTGCCCCAGGCGCTAGAGTGGCTCTGGTCGCGGCAGAGCGACGCCCCGGAGAGGCAGAGCATAACAGCCATAAAACTGTTGCATCAAAACAAGAGATAGAACCAAGAAAGACATGGAAACCAAGAAATAGGGAATGTAACTCAAGAAAGAGCTCCCAGGATTATAGAGCATCGCCCCCTGGTGGGCAGAGCATCGCCCCTGGTGGGCATGCCGGGTGGATCCCGGTCGGGTGCATGCGGGAGTCTGTCTGTCTCTCTCCGTTTCTAGCTTCAGAAAAATACAAAAAAAAAAAAAAAAAAAAAAAGGAAAAGCCAATAAGCTGATGTTGGAAGAGCATAAACAGGAAAGAATCTAGGCCTTTGATGAACTAACCAATCCTAAAATTTCCCTACTTTTGGACTTCTAATTATGGGAGAAAATTCTTACTATTTCAGAAAAAAGAATTAGTTACATAGGGTCATGTATCAGAATGGGTCTGAATTTATCAACAGCAGTATTTGGAATCTGGAAGACAATGGAGCATTCAGAATGCCAAGGAAAATGAATTCCAGCTTAGAGTTCTATACCGTCAAAACAATCAATTAATGTGAGGATAAATTGAACACATTTTCAGATATGCAAAGTCTCAAAACATGTACCTCCCATGTACCCAATTCTCTAAGCCACTAAAAACTGTTGCATCAAAACAAGAGATAGAACCAAGAAAGACATGGAAACCAAGAAATAGGGGATGTAACTCAAGAAAGAGCTCCCAGGATTATAGTGAATGGAAACTCCAAGACAGCAGCTGAACCCCAGGAGTAGAGAGCAGCAGATATAGATCAGACAGGGTCAGATATCTCCAGGAAAGAATTCTTCAAGAAGATGAAATTGATGGAATACTCAATGAATTTGAACATACCTAAAGGAGATTTAGACAAAGGAAGATTTGGGAATGAATTTATTACAATATATAGGAAATTATACAAATGAGAAAACCAAGAAAATTTAATTTAAAATTTAATTCTAGGAAAAAGAAAAAGTTAAACAAGCAAGGAAAAGTAATACCAGTGTACTACACAGCTTAGCCATAAATTCATATTTATATAATTATAGTAATATAAAGAATGAATATTGGTTTAGCCAAATTACAATATATTTGGAAGCTTGGGGAATGGAAAGTGTGGCTGTATGTGGTAAGCAAGGAGAAGAAAAAGTAATGAAAGAGCAAGAGTTGTCACTATAAGCATGTGATTTAGTGATATGAAGGTAAATACCAAAAGAAACAGCTAAGAGAGAAGCAAATGGTTGCCTTTAGGGAGTAGGGAATGGAGGCAATGGGGTTTAGAGAACTGTTTTTCATTATTAGCCTTGTAGTACTGATTGACTGTTTAGGAGTTTGAATAACTTTAGTAATAATAAACACTAAATTTAAGGCATAAGAAACCCCCCCCAAAAGTTAAAGAGCCAATTATCAACTCCAAGACGAGTAAGAGTTATGCAAGAAAGGAAAGAACATGAACTGTACTCGGCTGTGAATATGAGTTACATAATGTTAACTATGTTCTCTTTGCCTTCCAGATCTCTCTACCCTTCTCCATCAGTTCTGTGGCCAGGAGGCAGAGCTCTATGAACTCTGCCTACAGGCCCTTGTGCCCTCTGGCTTCTAGATGGAGTTCTGCCTGGAGAGAGCCATTGATTGCAGGGGATCAGAGGGAGGTAGAGGACATTTGGGTGTATAGCTTCTGGCTCTCTTCCTTGTGTGGTCACTTCAGGCTGCTGCACACCTTAACAGTTACAGCTGCTGTCAGGTGCTCTGTCTGTCCAGCTCTCGGTCTCCAGGTTCTTTGAGGCCTGTGAGTGACAATGGAACTCCAGTTTTGCTGGCCCTCTCCAATGGTTTCCCTATATCCTGGCCGCTTTTACAAATGGTTCCTCATTAACCTCTTCTCAAATTACCCAATTTGAGTGAGTCATCTGTTTCTTGCTAGGACCCTAACTGATACATACAACCATGATAATATAAACAGTGGATGTTGACTTAATAAAAAGTTCACAATATTTTGGGAACTAAGGAGGAAAAATATATGTATACAGTATTTGAAGAAGGGGCATGGGAGAAGGATGAATCTTCATTTTCCATAAGAATAAAATGGATTATCCATTTTAAAAGCCAAAGAAATAGTATATTCATATTATTTAGAAATAAAGAAGTAAGTCCCAGAATAGCAAAAAAAGTTGAGGAAATAAAGATGTTTCTAATTTATTATTTGAATATCTGAGGAATAGCTTTTAAAATTGTGTTTTTTTGGACTATGGTTCAAGACCCATTAGTAGGTTTTGAAATCTGTTTGGTATAAATTATTTCTTTTTATTTTTTAAAAGATCTTATTTATTCATTTGAGAGAGGAGAGAGAGAAAGAAAGAGAAGGGAGAGAGGGAGAGAGAGGCTGGGAAGATCAGGAACCATCAACTCCCATATATGCTTTTACCACGCAAGCCCAGGGTTTCAAAATGGTGACTTTAGTGTTCCAGGTTGATACTCCATCCACTGCACCACCACAGGCCAGGCAAAAAACAATTACCGGTATTTTGTTAATTAGACCATAGTAGATATTATCAGTGTTTATCACGGTAGTGAGAGTAACTATGGTTTTGTTAAGCTAAGCTTTATATTTGTGTGTGTGTGTGTGTGTGTGTGTGTGTTTGAGTTGTAAAATGTATGGGAGCTGGGCTCAAAAAACTTGAAAATCACTTTTCTATAAGATAGCATGGTGCTTGAAGACACGGGAGAGAAGTAAATATTCTAACCAAACTGTGTTAAAGGGTTGTATTCTTCTCTGTAGATGCAGCTACATTTCGAACGGCTGACTGGAGTAATAATTCACTGCACTTGTGTGTGGCTGTGCCAGGTTAACAGTCCCCCTTGCAGCTCTTATTATATTCACCCTGTGCATTATAATGTTCTTGGCTCACCAGCTAATAAAGAAATAAATCCAGAGCCTCCTTGTAGGGATGATACATTGCTTTATCATGGAAGCCACTACCTACAAGGAAATATAATTATTCAGGATGGGGATGGGGGAACACCACAGTGAGTCTAGCAAGCAAGAATAAAAATTACATCCAATATAGCAGGAAATGGGATGGAAATGCAGACCTATTTGCAATTAACTGATATTTAAACTACCAGCCAAATGATTCGGGCCTAAAGCTAACAGAATTCCTAGCATGTAAAAACAAAAATACCATCTCAGAAAAATAAGTATTTAACTCTCCTTTTGTTAGAAATATGGAAAATGAAGTCCAGATTGGTGAAACAGCTGGGAAAAGTGTACTGCTTTCCATCTAGGAAAGAAGTGAATTGAAATAAAGTCTTCCTGAAGAAATATGTTCATCATACATAGTTGAAACTCTGTAAATGATGGAATTCCAATTATTCTGTAATTTATGTAATTATACATATATATACATTGAGAGGAAAATAAAAAACTAAAGCGAATCACACCCTGAAAAACCAAGAATTCCCATGCACTAGAATGGTCCTCCATTTGAATTCTTCAGGGTTCTAAACACAAACGAGAAGTACAAAATATTTGTTCCTGACAATAAACCCGGATAAATGTTTTCAAGTATTTTTTTTCTACTGTAACCACTAATTGTGAATGGATTATCAATTGGAAGTTGGCCCTTACACAACTTTTTAATCCAGTGATATATTCAGGTAGCTGTGACAGTGTGAGGGTGAAAGGAAGTCTGAGGGTTTCTCCCTGGAGGCCTGGAGCCTCAGGAAACTGTCACCATTCCTCTGAGAATACAGAAGCGTGTGCTCACCAACATTATCACTTTCTCATTCTTCAGAGTGTGATAATGAACTGAGAGGGATAAAAAATAAAGGCTGCTTCTTACCCCCCATGGTCTTAAGTCCAGCAGTACACATTGCATGACTCCTCTGAGCCAGGCAACCCAGAGAGCCAAAAGAAGGACATGAGATTCTGCCCTTGAGGTGTTTTCAGTCTCATTAGGTACTCAGGAAACTAGAGCATGATATCAGCAGCATCTTAAAGAGATAAATTGTGCGAATTGAGTAATTCAGCTGAAGAGATCCACGTCCCTGATGCAATTCCATAGCTTGTTTGGAGAAGTCCTGTCACCTTTGAGTGGGCTGCTGAATAGGGCAAGGATCTCATTTTCTACAATGTGCTTGGCTGGGCCACCAAGTGAACGTAAGGGTCAACATGCACTTTTTAAAAAAAACCAAAAACTTTATTTATTCATTCATTTTAGAAAGGAGAGAGAGAGAGAGAGAAAGAGAGAAAGAGAGAGAGAAGAAAGGAGCAGAAAGCATCAACTCCCATATGTGCCTTGACCAGGCAAGCCCAGGGTTTTGAACCAGCGACCTCAGCATTCCAGGTCGAAGCTTTATCTACTGCGCCACCACAGGTCAGGATTTTTTTTTATTTATTCATTTTAGAGAGGAGAGGGAGAGACAGAGAGAGAGGAGAGACAGAGAGAGAGAAGGGGGGAGGAGCTGGAAGATCAACTTCCATATGTGCCTTGACCAGGCAAGCCCAGGGTTTTGAACCGGCAACCTCAGCATTTCCAGGTCGAACATGCACTTTTGAAACCTCTGCTGAAACCTGCTAATGTTAAGAGCTAAACATGCGGGCTCTCAAAATCCCAGATACCTGTGTGGCTATCTTGTACCCCCTGATAGACTATAGGAAGCTTGGTTACAAGAAGCAGATTTCAGAAAATCCAAGTCCCACAGGCTACCTGCCAGGTCTGTCTTCCTGAAGTAACCACTAGTAAGATGGTAATACAGAACCACACGGCAAGTGCATCAGGCAGATTCTGTGTTGCAAACAACATACATTTTGGTTGGTATTGAGAGGTAATAGAGGAGCTCACAAAAATTCTGGGACAGTGAGAGAACCAGGTTTATAAGCCAGAACTGTACCATCAGACTGCTTTCACTGCTAGGCATGAGCACTGCCGCTCACGTGACCAATGCTGGGCATAGGATGCTCCCACTAGGACCTTTGCCACTGCTAATCTCTGCCATTCTCACTAGAATGGATTGTATGCTGTGCTGCTACCTTGACTCTCTTCCAAATTAGGCTTTTTTGTGGGACCATCAATGTATACCCACGTTCTGGTTGCAAGTTAAGTCTGAGAAAGCAAGTTTCTGTCTTCTACCTTGGGAGGCAAATGTACAAAGTTATCCTAACATAGACATGGTGTGCAGAGGTACCAGGCAGCCAGAGGCATGGAAAAAATATTTAGTTGTTATGTGAGCCTAAGGCAGAAAGAACACAGAGTTCCAGAACTACATTGTTGTTGACCTCTGTATGCACCGCCGCAGGGACATTTGAAATATGGTATGTCTTGTTCGTTAGAACATAGTGACTCTCTTCTTGATATTTGAAGGTCATGGCATGCTTGTACAGGTAGGGTGACCCAGGGCAGAACAAACAACTGCAGACAAGTGATAAAGAGGGACACATGACTTAGAAAGTGCCTCCTGAAACACATACGCCAGTGATGTTCTGTGCTGATGTTAGTCACTGAGGAAAATCCTGAATTGTAGTCCAGATGCCCATTTGCCTGATAAAGCCACACACTGAAATAGGCCTTCAGTTTCTTCTTCAAAGCTGGAACATAAGGTCTCAGCAGGTGTTAGTGGTTATATGTGTCCTGTGGTTGCTATAACAAATGACCACAAACTGGATGGTTAAAAACAACACTCATTTGTTCCCTCACAGTTCCGGAGGCCAGAATTCGGAAATTGGTATCACTGGGCCAAAATCAAGATGTTGGCAGGGCCATGCTTCTTCGAGAGGCTCCTTACCTCTTCTAGCTTCTGTGGCTACAGGCATTCTTTGGCTTATGGCTGCATCAATACAATTTCTGTCTCCGTCTTCACATCAGTGTGTGTGTGTGTGTGTGTGTGTGTGTGTGTGTGTGATATCTCCCTCTGCCCTTCCCTCTTATAGGGACAGGTGTGTATAGTATTTAGGGCCCACCTGAATACTCTAGGATAATCTCTTAATGTCAAGATACTTAACTTAACTACATCTGCAAAGACACTTTTTCAAAATAAGGTCACATTCACGGGTTCTAGGGATTAGGACCTGATATATCTTTGGGCGACATTATTCAGTCTAGCACAGTGGTAGATGAGGGCTGTAGAATAAGATAGGACTAGAAGAATGAGGCAAAACAGGGGCCAATAAATTATTATATAGCCAAGTCCTATCTAAAACCTCCTCAGCCAACCTCTAGCATCCTCAGAATTTGGCAAAACTAAATGGCTGCTGCCGCTAGACTTAGTTCTTAGGGTGATTAATTCCTTTGACATAAAGTTGGCTTCAAATGTGAAACAAGTAAAGCAAAGCCACTTGGAAAGTAAAACAAAGGTTATTAGTTAAGAATATCTCTTGACAAGCATAGATACAATTCTAGGTTTGGTCTCTCGTATTTGTTTGGTAGTTACTTTAGACAGCTGAGTTTTGCTGGCTCAGGTATGGCTAACTACAAATAGCACCAAAAGCTGGTCTAGGATATTGTGTTTGAATTCTGCTCTGCCACCCATAATGGTTTGACTTTGGGCAAGTTCTTTATTTCTCTGTGCCTATTATGTTTAGAATAGGCATAATAATGTTACTTACCTCATGAACTTGTTATAAGACTAAAATGAGGCAGTTGTGTGTAGAGAATAGCATGTATGTTAGCCCTTATTGTTGCTTCTGTAATTGTTATTACAGTTCCCATGCTATTTTGTCCAATCCTTTTTATTGCAAATATGGTATATATAAGCCAAACCATATTAAAGCAGTCTTTAAAACAATACAAAATGAAAATAAAATACGAAGTGAGTTTACCAGTGACTCTCTATAAAAATAGAAACTTAAACAGTAAAGTTTGTTGAATTGAATGGTAGGAAAATAAAACCCCGAAGTTTTAGTATCAAATAGGCCTCAGATAATTAATATTGTTGTTCTTGGTATGCTACCACACTGATTCAAATACAATGGCAAAAACTTTTCTCCGTGTAAAAGGCTTTTACAGACATCAAACTGTGGAGTCTATCTTCCAGGCTTAAAATAGCTTCTTTTATAATGTTCTTAAACATATGCATTTTCATTCAGGACAGCAGGGACAGCTTTATTAGCAACATTTATCAGTTAAATAGTAAGGTGTCCCAAATATCTTGACTGCACATTTTACCCTAATCAGGTGAAACCAACAAGCAAATATATAACTTATATTTTTGTTTATGTATTCTTCAGTATTTATTTGTTCAATAAAGCCAACAATGTTGCTGGTAATTGGAAATGTTGACTGAACCAGGTTCCCTTATGCAAATCGCAAGACTTAAGAAATTTTGTCATAACTATGAGTCACAAAAGTTGTTTTAAGCAAATTCATGGCCACTGGTGGAAATAATCAAGCGGTCAACATGTCAATTAGCCATCTCACTAATTTCCCCCCTCTTCTTAGCACTTGGTCTTTCATCCTTCTATATTGCCATAGTTTTTTATAATTCAATATAGGATTATTTATTTGACTTTTTTGTTATGGCTTCATGGCATATTCTGACAGGTTTTAAAAACTACAACACACGAAAAGTTTCATTAAGCTTATTAGCATAATCAACACAAAACAAAACATATTGGTAGGATTTCTACTCTTCAGTGTTTAGAAAAGCAGCTTATTAAATTGAGAGAATATATATGAAGGATCATTTAAATATATTTTGCCTTTATTATGGCATCTTAAAATACGGTTGATAAAATCTTATGTTCTAGTGAGTTTAGATTTGCAAATGGAAAGAGCTAGGATTCCCCTAAAATCAGGTAACAGCTGTGTCTAAGTTTGAGTACAGAGAATTTAGAAAAGCAAATTTGGGCTCTTTCTAAGCTAATATCTTTTGGGGGGAGACATTTGGAGGGTTTTTAACCCCTCTAGAATAAAAGAGGGGGGGAGGCTTTGTTGCATGGTAAAGATGAGAAAACTCCGAGTGTTTATGATCCTGGAAGAGTTTTGCTTCTTTAAAGATTTAGTGTGTGGTTAAATACACATTCTTGTCAGGCCAGGAGAGTTGGTAATTACCAACCATTCCATTGTAGTGATTGTTAATTATTATTATTACTATTATTTTTATTTTTCCGAAGTGAGAAGTGGTGGGGAGGCAGACAGACAGACTCCTGCATGTGCCTGACCTGGATCCACCCAGCATGCCCACCAGGTGCCTGAGGTGGAGGCCATGGAGCTATCCTCAGCGCCCTGGCCAACTTTTTGCTCCAATGGAGCCTTGGCTGTGGGAGGAGAAGAGAGAGATAGAGAGAAAGGGGAGGAGGAAGGGTGGAGAAGCAGATGGCGCTTCTCCTGTATGCCCTAGCTGGGAATCAAACCTGGGATTTCCACACACCAGGCGACGCACAACCGCTGAGCCAACTGGCCAGAGCCTGTGATTGTTTTTTTATTTACACTTAGTTGTTTGTTTTTTTTTCAGATTTTCTGTGATCTTCATTTATATCTTAATTTGAGTTCCTACAGAAGCTGATTGTGAGACAAGGGTTCAAGATCAAGTAGTTTACTTGGAAGGTGAAGGAAAGCAAAGATAGGTGAAGTAGGAAAGTGAGTCCATAAAGAGAAGGCATTAAAGGGTGGATTACCCAGAAAGATTTAGCTGTGGAACACAGGAACCTACCTCCCACTGGGAAACTCGGGGAAACTGTGCAGGGCATGAGTCGCAAAGTCATCCCACTTTGCGAGTGAGGGAGCTGGGATATTTATACAGCAACAAGTTATAGTCTTTGGCTGAGGGCTGCTCATGGAGCTATTAACCCTTTGAGTAGTAGGAACGTTCATGTACGTCAGAGGTTCTCAACCTGTGGGTCGCGACCCCGGCGAGGGTCGAACGGGGGTCGAACGACCAAAACTCAGGGGTCGCCTAAAGCCATTGGAAAATACATATTTTATTTGGCTTTAGGCGACCCCTGTGTTTTGGTCGTTCGACCCCCGCTGGGGTCGTGACCCACAGGTTGAGAACCGCTGATGTACGTCCTCATGCCTCCTGACCATCCAGAGTACGATTGTACAAAAATTTTAATTTTAAAAATGTGTCAGGCAACATTAAAAAAACTCAAATGTATGTTTTTCTTGTTTCCATAAATTGATTATCAAACAAACATGATTTTAAGTTAATAAAACTGTAACTAATTTTGTTTTTTGAAAAATAACTCACTCTTGGGGGTCAGCGAACATGAAAAAAACTCACTACTCAAAGGGTTAAAATCCTGGTACTTCCAGTCAGCCATACTCTGGGAAGAGCCTTCAGGCAGACACAGGCAGGTGGGGCACTCAGTAGTGGTGGGGACCAAGAGCATCTGCTATAGATTACCACAGAGGATTTCTGTGGGGAATGAGTTATTGCAGATAGAGGATTAGGAATAATGCCTGGTATAGAGTAAGGATTCAGTGTTAGTTCCGTTGTTTTGATAATATTTTCTTGTTTTTTTTTGAGTATGTGATGAACCATTCTTCTTTTTTGTCCAAGAACTTCTCTTTCTGTGTCTGCACCATAAATGCTGGTGTTCCTCCCTTTCTTTATACTCTACATCCTCTTCCTGGGCCATCTCTTACTGTGTCATCCAGTGGTCACTTTTCTCCCTCATGCACATATCCAGACCAGGCCACTCCTTTATGTCCTAGATTCCCCCACACAACTACCAACAGGAGAGCTCTTCTGTGATCACACAGCTCCTCACACTCACCCTGCCCCATCTGAGATCCCATCCCCTGCTGCTGCAGGTCCCCTCCACCCTGTCAGTGGTATCTCCACCACCAGATACCCATTCTTCACCTTGGGCCTAAGCTCTTTCACAGCCCTCGGCTAGCCAAGCACCCAAGTGCTTGTCCCCACCCCTAGCTCCAGTGTGGTATGGGCCCCTGTTCCAGGGTCAGGCCTCACAAGATCAGGATGGCAGAGATCTGGAATCTGGAATGAGAAGGATCAGGAAGGCCAGGCACATTGGAGGGAAATTTTTTCCTTGAACT
This sequence comes from Saccopteryx bilineata, assembly GCF_036850765.1. NCBI lineage: Eukaryota > Metazoa > Chordata > Mammalia > Chiroptera > Emballonuridae > Saccopteryx > Saccopteryx bilineata. The sequence continues at coordinate 90,354,462 of NC_089502.1, forward strand.
GTCTGGATCAAAAGTAGGGAAATAATGGAGACCGTGCCCTCTAATTCTCCTGACATCCTGGGTGCTTGAATGAACCCTTCTGTGGCAATCATTTGAGGAGAAGATGGCCTCAAGTATCCCACCTCCCTTAGAGAGACAATGGAAGGCCCACAGCTCAATTATTGCAGGAAAAACCATGAACAAAGCCTTTTTGCCTAGCTTGAAAAAACAAACCTTTTTAAACAACAACAACAAAAAAAACAAAACAAACAACCACCAAAGCTTTTCCCAGAACAATGGGGCCTAGTAGCAGTATATTACATAGGAAAGGGAGACTAGTCAAAAATTCTTCAGGAAATAAGGGAAAAAATCTTTTTTAGGGGATTTTTCTATCCCTCTCTAGAGCTTGAAGGGATAAATTCTGATACAAAAGGAGAGGAAAAATAAATATGTAATCGTCTGTGGCTGGGCACTCTATCTGGGGGTATTTGTATCAGGTGCCCCATGATTCTTTTTTCTTTCTTAATCAAGAGAGATGCAGGGAGGCAGAGAGACAGACTCCCACATGCACTTCCACCAGTATCTGCCTGGCAACCTTCGTCTGAGGCTAATGTTCAAGCCCATCTATGGCCACTGCTCTGTTGCTTGGCAACCAAGCTATATTTAGCACCTAAGAGGAAGCCATGGAGCCATCCTCAGTGCCTAGGGCCAACTTGCTCATTCAAGCTATGGCTGTGGGAGGGGAAGAGAAAGTAGGGTATAGAAGGAGAGGTGGAGAAACAGATGGGCACTTCTCCTGTGTGCCCTGACTGGAAATCAAACCCGGGACTTCCACATGCCAGGCTGATGCTCAACCACTGAGCATACTGGCCAGGGCCCCATGATTCTAATGGAGCCTGGCCTAGACAGACATTCAGGAAACACTGGCCCAGGATAAGGGTCAAACCCTCAGGGTAACATCCAAAGCCTTCCAATGTCCAGTTCCTGCTCACCTCTTTAACCTTCCCTCCTGATGCTCTTGGCCTAAAAACATCAGCCAGAGCAGCACAAGAGCCTGGAAGGTCTTTTTACCCCTCCCTCTGCTCAGCCCCTTTCATCTGCTGACTCTTATTCACTCTTATGCAATGGTTTTCTTCATTTTAGCTTCAAGTTGAGTTAGATACCACTTCTCTGGGACCTCCTAATGCCTTATGCATGCCCTTAACATTGCCCTTATCTCATGTGTTATAATGATCTATTTAGGTCTATCTCCTGTGCTAACCTTGAGAGTAAGGACCAGGTAGTATTCATCTATGCATCTCCAGTATAGCTGGCCCAGAGTACAAAAAGAAGGAAGCAAGGGAGAGAGGAAGAAAAAGAAGAACTGTAATAGTTTGGGTTCTCAGAGAAGCAGATACAAAGATAGGATAAAACACACAAGAATTTTTTTAAGGAAATCAAGGTGAGATGGAAAAGACTGGGAAATCTAGCAGACCTCCATGCACATCTGACCTATGAAGGAGAGAGGATAGGAAGGAAGAAAGCATCTTAGACTGTAGTCGGGTCTAAGGAAGGTTTCACAAAGCTAAAAGGGAGTCCTTGAGCCAAAGTTGCCTGTCTCTGAGGAACGGGACAGCCTTAGTATTTGTGATGCATTTAATAGTTGGTGGGGAGCAGCCCATTGGAAGCATGGCCTCAGCCCCAGTTCTGTGCCAGATTTCAGAGGCTGCACCTGGGGCTCACATTCAATTACACTTCTGCTAGTCAGAGATCTGAGAGGTAAATTCTCATAAGGGTGGGAAGGAGGACATACTGAATCAGAATCTCTGCAGAAGAGGCCCGAGAATTTTATTTTTTAAAAAGCCTCAGAAGATTCTAAAGTATAACCACGCAGCAGGAAATAATCACAGCTCTTGAGGGCTGAACTTACTAACCCAGACCTAAAATGCATCAACAAACTATTACAGCTGGTCAGCACAGGGCTTAATTCTGGTTCCATCCTTGTGATTTACTTGATGGCTTACTCTGTGACATTTTCTAATCTCCCTCTTCAGTGTCCACATTAGGAAATGAATTCAAAAGAGATCCTCAAATAGAAGACTCATCTGACCCCCACCCTTAGTTCTTTCATCTGTGTGTTATAAGACTGTGCTTAATTAACTAGAAGAAACTCAACTAATTTCTTTCAAAGCATATTTTGTACTGTTATCGTTCTGTTTCTGTATGAGCACTGGCACAGTTCCCAGATGGTCTCTCAGACCACCCACGGTGCTGGATGACAGTTTCAGAGAACGGTTAGAGCCAAGAAGATTTAATTCATTAAATACACAGTAAAACAGTCCACAAATGCAGACATTTTGGTTGTACCAGTTCTTGCAAATTCATGAGCAAATTCAAGAATAGAAATCACAGTTTGTTGACAATTGTGTTTCTAGTCCTGTTCAGTCCTTGACACACAGTAGGTACTTAATGAATGTTTGTTAAAAAATGAGAATTTGGGAGCCCTATACCAATTTAATGTGGCCTGCCATGATGTAACAACACAACCAACACGAATAAGGTTTTTTCTCTTTTGCTTTGGTTTACTTGCAAAGGTATTTCATGCACCTTGTAATTAGTTAAAGCATAGGACACTTAAGAAAAACCTCTACCTCCCCACTGTGATCTTATCTCCTGAGATCATCGTGTTAAGTTTGGTTTATATTCTTTCACACCATTCTTTATGCTCATATAAATATAAATATAAAAATATAAATATATACAAATGCATATGTGTTAGTCAGGGTTCTCCAGAGAAACAGAACCAATAAGATATATATATATATATATATATATGTATAGATATATCTCTGTGTGTATATATATATCTGCATATAGATATATCTGCATATTCACATACATATGCACACACAGAAAGGGTGGCTTATTATAAGAATTGGCTTACATGATTGTGGAGACTGGCAAGTTTGCTATCTGCCAGAATGCTGGAAATTCAGGTAAGAGTTAATGTTGCAGTCTTGAGTGCAAATTCCACAGGGTAAGCCAAGCAAGCTGAAAATTCAGGCAGGATTTCTATGTTGCAGTTTTAAAGAGAATTCCTTCTTCAGAGAACCTCAGTTGTTTCTTGTAAGGCCTGCAATTGATTGAACAAGGCGCACCTATATTATGGAGGGTAATCTTTTGCTCAAAGACTGCTGATTTAAATGTTAGTTATATCTAAAAAATATCTTCATATCTCCTTTGTTCAGGCCCTTGCCCTATGTATCTCTTCTTCTGGCTGTTGATTCGTATCTTTTAATAGCATTTGTAATAAATCAGTATTCTAGCGAATATAGGGAATAAATGAATTTTTTTCTTGGATTCTGTGAGCTGCTCTAGCAAATTACTTGAACCAAAGGAGGATATTATTGGAACTTCCAATCTGTGGCCAGCCAATCGGAAGCATGGTAACCTGGGCTTGCATCTAGTGTCTGAAGTGTGTAGGGGTGGGAGGCAAGTCTTGTATGACTGAATGCTTAACCTGTGGAATCTGATGCTCTCTCCCAGTAGATAGTGTCAGAATTGAGTTTGATTCTCGAACAGCCTTCTGTTATCTGAGAATTATTTATTGGGGGTAAACCCTGCCAACATTAGAATTGAGTCCAGGAATCCATTTTATTTTATTTTTACTTTTCTAGCAAAAGAGAGACAGAGACAGACAGGAAGGAAGGAAGGAAGGAAGGAAGGAAGGAAGGAAGGAAGGAAGGAAGGAAGGAAGGGAGGGAGGGAGGGAGGGAGGGAGGAAGGAGGGAAGGAAGGAAGGAAGGAAGGAAGGAAGGAAGGAAGGAAGGAAGGAAGGAAGGAAGAGAGATGAGAAGCATCAACTCGTAGTTGCAGCACTTTTAGTTGTTCATTGATTGTTTCTCATATGTGCCTTGACCAGAGGACTCCAGCCATGCCAGTGACCTCTTGTTCAAGCCAGTGATCTTGGGCTTCAAGCCAGCGACTAAGGGATCATGTCAATAATTCCATGCTCAAGCTGGCAACCTTGGGATTTTGATCCTGGGACCTCTGAGTCCTGGGTTGATGCTTTATCCACTTTGCCACCATCGGTCAAGCTAATTTTCACTTTTATACATGAATATGTTTATGTATATGTATGTGTGTGTGTGTATATATATATATAAACATGTACTTATATATTGGTTATATACATTTTCTTTTCTATGAATTTTCTATTTATAATTTACAGTCTTCACTTTTTTTCTAATAGGTTCTTTGTTATTTACTTATCAGTATATGGAAGCTCTCTCCCCAAAATGTGTGTAAAAAAAAAAAAGCAAGCCCTATGTACTGAGTTGAAATACTGAAATTGCCATTATTTTTGGTCCTATACAGTTGATTATCAGCAATTTTACATAGTTCAATTGAATTTATAGATATTAATCCTTATCTAAAATTTCTTGCAACTATTTTTCACAGCATATTAGTTATCTTTTGGCTTTTTCCAGTGTCTTTTTTTTTTTTAAGGTGAGAGGAGGAGAGATAGTAAGGCAGACTTCCACATGAGCCCTGACTGGGATCCACCCAGCAACCCCCATCTGGGTCCAATGCTCGAATACCGAGCTTTGTATTCTTAGTGCCTAAGGCTAATGTGGTGAGACCAACTGAGATATCCTCAGTGCTGGGGGCCACGCTTGAACCAATTGAGCCACTGGCTGCAGAAGGGAAAGATGGGGAGAAGAAGGAAAGGGGAATGGAGAAGCAGATGGTCACTTCTCCTGTGCGCCCTAACTAGGATTCAAACCAGGGACGTCCATACACCAGGCCAACACTCTATCCACTGAACCACCGGCCAGGGCCTCCAGTGTCTTCTACCTTGGAAAATTTTAATTGTCAACATTATCAAATCTGTTTCATTTCCTTTATGCCTTTTGAGTTTCTTGTATTTTTTAAGAAGATCTCCCTACCTAAGTATTATATAAATATTCTCCTAAATTTACTTCCTCCTGTATGTTTGTTTAACATTTGCATCTAATCCATCCGTAACTAAAAAAAATAGGGGTCTGACTTTATCTTCCATGTAATAGGCAACTATTCTAGTGCCATTTATTTTTTATTTATTTTTATTTTTTTACAGGGACAGAGAGAGTCAGAGAGAGGGATGGATAGGGACAGACAGGAACGGAAAAAGATGAGAAGCATCAATCATCAGTTTTTCATTGCTGTTGCGACACCTTAGTTGTTCATTGATTGCCTTCTCATATGTGCCTTGACCGCGAGCCTTCAGCAGACCAAGTAACCCCTTGCTCAAGGCAGTGACCTTGGGTCCAAGCTGGTGAGCTTTTTGCTCAAGCCAGATGAGCCCACACTCAAGCTGGCAACCTTGGGGTCTCGAACCTGGGTCCTCTGCGTCCAAGTCCAACGCTCTATCCACTGCACCACCGCCTGGTCAGGCTAGTGCCATTTATTAAATAAACCATCACTGAATTGAAATGCCACCTTTATTATACACTGTATTAAGTTCCCATAAAAATCTATTTCTTTCTTCTCTATTCTATTTCACTGATCTATTTGTCTGTTTTTGTGCTAATGCCCTATGCTTTTGATTACAGTAAGTTTATAGCAAGTTTTAATAGCCATTAGGACAAGATACTTGTAGTCTTGTTTTTCAGAGTTTTATTAGCAATTATCACAAAGTTGTTGAGCTATTGTTGTTCACACAAATCTATAGGTATCCTCAGTTAACAGTTAAGTCACATATCTGGATATCTTCCTCCCCTCACAAAGCTAATCAGGTTCAAACTTAACCAACACTTACTGCTAGCCTCTTAGCTTTGTTCCCCTTGGAAGGCCAGTAACCAGAATTTGGGCAAACCTATTGGCTAAGAGGATGGAAAGGAGGGGAAGGAAGAAGCAAGTCTCTTCAGAAGCCCTCAGTATAGGTGTGTGGTTGTTCACAATTCTCTCCCTTTCTCCTCAGAAAGGCAGGCAGGATAGTAATGGATGATGGCACAGCAACAGAAACAAATTAAGTTCTTAGAACATTGGTTAGGAACAGCCTTCTCCTTAACAAATATTTAAATGACTTCTCAGTATAATAACTCCTCTGCCTGTTAGTCCATAACATCACTTATTAAATGAAATATGAAACTTCAATGCGACAGTGAGATCTCCCAGCAAGTGGTGGGGACATGCTGAGAGCCAATTAGTGGGATGCTGCCTGGACAGCATCCCAAAGCACCTACTCATGCAGGATGCCAGACCCATCATGAGAATAAATTATTTGAATACTAGTCAGGGCACACAGGAGAAGCGACCATCTGCTTCTCCACCCTTCTCCCTCCCCCTTTTCTCTCTGTCTCTCTGTCTTCCTCACACATGGATCGAATGAGCAAGTTGGCCCCAGGCACTGAGGATGGCTCCATGGCCTCACCTCAGGTGCTAAAATAGGTCGGGTTCATGAGTAACGGAGCAACGGCCCCAGATGGGCAGAGCATCAGCCCCAGACAGCAGTTGCCAGGTGGATTCTGGTCAGGGTGCATGCGGGAATCTGTATCTCCACCTCCCTGCCTCTCATTTGAGAAGAAATAAATGAAAGAAAGAAAAGTAAAGAAAAGAAAAGAAATCAAACAACCATGTCTCTACTCAGGTCTCCATACAAACTCCTGACATAGCTAAGGAAATGCACATGCTTCAACTACCCTTGAAGCAAGGGCTACTTGGAGCAGAAATCAGAAATCACTATTCAGTGACTTTGGCTGAGTTCTCATTGTCACTTTTGTTTTCTGTGTTCTGATTAACACTATGCTTCTATTATCCATATCATTTCAAAGTCACTGGTTAGGATTAGCCTCAATTCTTTTTTTTTTAATAATATTATACATTTTTAAAATAATGCATGAACTTAGTTTTAAAAAGCTTCAAATTGTAAAATGGACATAAAGAATAAAAATGGATATCTATAAAGAAAAATGGATAAAAAGAGTCTCTCATGTACTGTAGCCACCCCTACCCCCAATCTCTCCTCCTTAATTTCTCTCATGTCTTACTAACATGGAGCGAAGTTTTCTGTAAATAAACCAAGAATCCAGTGTTCTTAGATTTCTCATTATAAATAAACATCTGGGTTATTAAGTTATGAACTGGTTGGAGAGGATCCGACATTGCAGGCTAAGAATGAAGAAAAACTGAGCTGGAAGAGGAGAGGGAGGGGAGGCCAGCTGGGGCATGAGAGTGGAGAAATCACAAGTGGGCACCCCAGGGAGACAAACAGTCTAGATGAAGTCCTCACAGACACAGGGGAAGTGTGTACTGACCGCCAGAAGCCATTAGGAACCTGAGGGGATGAGGCAGGGGTGGGATCCTGTGCATTGGTCATGGAAGGGTTTTCTGGCAGCCCACTTGCAGAGGCAGCTCGTTACTCAGGGCATGACAGCGAACAAGAAACAGGGCTGGCAGGATGAATGCCTCCTGCCTAGAGGCAGAAGCCCACAGCAGGTACCCTCCTTACTGATAACATGACCTTTTATAAGCAGTGGAGGATGAATAGAGAAAATGCAAGAGCTCTAGGCAGAAGAGGACCATTTAGGCCAGTGGTCCCCAACCCCCGGTACCAGTCCGCAGAGAAAGAATAAATAACTTACATTATTTTCGTTTTATTTATATTTAGGTCTGAACGATGTTTTATTTTTAAAAAATGACCAGATTCCCTCTGTTACATCCGTCTAAGACTCACTCTTGACACTTGTCTCAGTCACGTGATACATTTATCCGTCCCACCCTAAAGGCTGGTCCGTGAAAATATTTTCTAACATTAAATCGGTCCGTGGCCCAAAAAAGGTTGAGGACCACTGATTTAGGCTGCCCCATCTCCTGCTAGAACTACTCTGGGAGGGAGAACACCCCAGCCCCCCTCAAATCCACCCCTATCCTTGGGAGTGCTGGTAGAAACCACCATGAGCAAAGCTGCAACATAGATTTTCCAAATGCAGACAGTAAGTCAGATAGATGGCTTCCTTTTGCCCCTTCAGATCCACTCCACTCTTCCTCATCCACTCTGCCCCTGCAAGCCAACCTCAACAGACTCTGTTAATGGGCTCCTATGCCCTCTGTCTTCCAGTTTGCCGTTGACCACCACTAGGAGATGGGAACCTGGGAGGAGAGAGTTCAGGGTATCTATTTCCCTCAAATGCTTATTACTGGTCCTCTGAGGGCTGGCTGGTGCATCCCTGAGCCGAAAGCCATCGCTCCTGTCTAGAAGCTCTCTTCACAGAATTCTCTCTTGAGGTTTCAGTAACCACTCCCACCTTCTCCTCCTTCTGGTCTGTGGTTTCCCTGGCCTACACCCTGATATGCCTTTGTAAATAGTCTATTAAACTCATCTCAATTTACCCAATCTAGGGTGCCATCTGTTTCCTGCCGGGATCTGGAATGATGCAGATGGTTTGTCTGGCAGGGCTTATTGATGGAGAGTCCAAGGACCCCTTATTGTTCTAAGCAGAGGTGGGGCAGCTTGTAGATAACTGGGGGTTACTACAGGCACCTGGAATGAAACTAGGAACTTGAACTTTCTGGAGGCAGGGATTGGATCTCACTGTTTATGCAGCCTCAGCACTATGGCAGGGCCTGTCTTTTAGTAGGGGCCTCTAAAAACAGGTTTCCTTCTAGAACTACCAAAATAAACTCAAAATGAATAAAGGACTTAAATGTAAATCGTGAAACCATAATTATCCTAGAAGAAAACTTAGGCAGTAAGCCCACCGACATCTATCGCAGCAATATCTTTGCTGAATTATCTCCACAGGCAAATGAAATAAAAGACTGGATAAACAAATGGGACTATATCAAACTAAAAAGCTTTTGCACAGCTAAAGACAATATGAACAGAATTAAAAGACAAACCACACAATGGGAGAACATATTCGACAATACATCTGATAAGGGATTAATAACCAAAATTTATAAAGAACTTGTAAATATCAACACGAGGAAAACAATCCAATCAAAAAATGGGCACAAGAAGTGAATAGACACTTCTCCAAAGAGGACATACAGGTGGCCAATAGGCATATGAAAAAATGCTCAACATCACTAATCATTAGAGAAATGCAAATTAAAACCACAATGAAATATCACCTCACACCAGCCAGAATGGCGCTCATCAACAAAACAACACAGAATAAGTGCTGGCAAGGATGTGGAGAAAAGGGAACCCTCCTGCACTGCTGGTGGGAATGCAGACTGGTGCAGCCACTGTGGAAAACAGTATGGAGATTACTCAAAAAACTGAAAATTGAACTGCCTTTTGACTCAGCTATCCCACTTTTAGAAATATACCCCAAGAACACCATAGAACTGCTCCAAAAGGAGAAATGCACCCCCATGTTTGTGGCAGCATTGTTCACAATAACGAAGATCTGGAAACAGCCCAAGTGTCTGTCAGAGGACGAGTTGATTAAAAAGCTTTGGTACATATATACTATGGAATACTACTCAGCCATAAGAAATGATAATATCAGATCATTTACAATAACATGGGTGGACCTTGATAACATTATACGGAGTAAAATAAGTAAATCAGAAAAAAACTAAGAACTATATAAATCCATACATTGATGGGACATAAAAATGAGACTCAGAGACATGAACAAGAATGTGATGGCAACAGGGGTGGGGGGGTGGGGTGAGGGGGGATGGGGCGAGGAAGAAGAGAGGGGTTGGGGGAGGGGAGGGGCACAAAGAAAACCAGATAGAAGGTGACAGAAGACAATTTGACTTTGGGTGAGGGGTATGCAGCACAATCAAAAGCATCTGGAGATGCTTTCTCTCAACATATGTACCCTGATTTATCAATGTCACTGCATTAAATTTAATAAATAAATTTAAAAAACCCACAATGAGATACCACCTCACACCAGTCAGAATGGCGCTCATTGACAAAACAACACAGGATAGGTGCTGGCGAGGATGTGGAGAAAAGGAACCCTCCTGCACTGCTGGTGGGAATGCAGACTGGTGCAGCCACTGTGGAAAACAGTATGGAGATCCCTCAAAAAATTAGAAATGGAACTGCCCTTTGACCCAGCCATCCCACTTATAGGAATATATCCCAAGGACACCATATCACCGACTGAAAAAAAGAAATGCATCCCCATGTTTATGGCAGCATTGTTCACAATAGCAAAGATCTGGAAACAGCCCAAGTGTCCATCAGTGGACGAGTGGATTAAAAAGCAGTGGTACATATATATAATGGATACTATGGGGCTATGAAAAAGAAGGAAATATTACCTTTTGCAACAATATGGAGGGACCTGGAAACTATTATGTTAAGTGAAATAAGCCAGGCAGAGAAAAAAAATATCATATGACCTCACTCATTTGAGGAATCCAAGGAATAATGAGAACTGAGGGACGGAATTGAGACAGAGGAGGGATCAAAAGGGACCAGAGGAAAAGAGTACAGAGGGAAAGGGGATGATAGGATGGGATAAACCTGACAGGAAGGGGAGAGGGCGCTGTAGGGAGGGGGTCAGGGGAGATGTTGAGGGGAATAGGGGGGAGGGGGATGCATTCCGGGTGACCCTAGAATCTATATAAACACAATGAATTAAATTTAAAAAAAATAAAGAAGAAAAAAAACAGGTTTCCTTTATTTGTTTAGTTCAGGAACATTTTTCTGTCTTAGAAGGATCCTCTTCTCAAATGACTGATGTCCCTGAGAGGTTGAACTCTGAATGATTTTCTGCTAAGATCAAAACAATCAGTGAGTCCTTGAGCAGGAACTAGATGCCAACACTCTGTAGAACAGGCCCCAGGAAGAGATAGCTGGAACAGATCTAGAGGAAGAATATACTCTAACCGTGAAAAATGGAAGGCTCCAGAGGCCTCCACCCATTTCAAAACTTTCCTCAAGGTCTAAGTTCTAGGCCTGGAAGAGGTGCTGATTCAGCCTAAGAGAAGCAGGAGAAAAACAAATGCTCCCACCAGGGTGCAGGTGAGTTTCCACCCCTCACCAGGTAGCAGGTATAGGCCCATTACCAGCAAATTTTGCAGTATAGAAATATGCTACTAATTATAAAACAATTATGTGCATGTGGGCTTTTAATAGCTTTTTGAAAGTCAAAGTATCCTATTTACAACTGTTAGAATCCATGGGAGTCCGAAAAGACCAGTGTAATAGGCTTTATTGTAAGGAAGAAAGGAACCCTGCCGGGCTGACTCCTAAGGGAGAGTGGAGCCAGGCACAGACAGGACCGTGCTTTTTTAATGGTTAAGGGAAGGGAAGTAGGAAGGGTTGTGGGGTTTTCAATCATCCAGGACTTCTTGGCTTGTGACATCAGACATTCCTTTGTGGTTGGTCATCTGCTGCGAGTCCTGAAACGAGACTTACTGGCAGGGTTAAAGAAATGAAACCTAAGAACAACTATGTCTAAATATATATGTATCTTGATAAAGACTAGAATACACATGAAAATATTTATTGTATTGAGTATTGAGGTTATCAAATAATTGAGTTTTTTTAGCTTTACTGGGGTATAATTGATATATAAAATAGCATATATTTAATGTATACATATTGATAGATTTGGACATAAGCATATACCTGTGATACAATTACCACAATCAAAGTACCAAACATATCCATCATGTTCAAAAACTTCCTTGTGTTCTTTTGTGGTGTTTTCTCTTTTGGTTTTATTTTTTGTTGTTTTATTTGTTTGAAGTTTTTTGGTAAGAACACATAACATGAGATCTAGCCTCTTAACATTTAACTGTAGATCTCTAGAATTTACTATCTTATATTTTACATAATTTTTCAATAAAAATTGTTAATCTCATAATATTATTCACATAATAAATGAAAATGAAGGAAAACACAAAAACCAGTATTTATATGAAATCAGGCAAGATGTTTTCTTTTAAGTCTTCTTTTCCTCATCTATGTGATGAGATAGATGTTCTCTGTAATCCATTCCAGATTTTACAAAATGTGATTCTCAACTGTTAAGATGAGTCATAAAAATGTGGATACAGAGAGAGAGATTTTGGTTATTTTAACATTCCCATAAAAATCAAGAAATAGATAGAATTGGCTTTGTCTCCACTGGGGACTGTGGTAACTGAAGTCTGTCTGTCCAGCATGGTTTCCCATTTCTTCCTCTGAGTCATTTGTAGATCCTTTCCATGACTCCACAGACCCTGGTCTGCAAGTCAGTCATAGTGCCCTGACCCCTCCTTGACAGGTATTTGTAGTCACAACCAAAGCACAGCCAATGAGAACCTTCTCTAAAATTGATACATGTACCAGGGAATTGTGTAGGGGATGAGGGAACAGGGACGCTCTCTTTTTCCTGGAACTGGCAAAACTTTCTTTTACTAGAGTGACCTTACACAAATCATTTAGCTTCTCTGAGCCTCAGTTTTCTCACTTTATTATTATTTTTAAAGATTTTATTTATTGATTTTAGAGAGAGAAAGAAAGAAGGGAGGGAGTAAGGGCAGGAAGTATCAACTCATACTAGTTGCTTCTTGTATGTGCCTTGACTGGGCAAGCCCAGGTCCTTAATCCTGCGACCTCAGCATTCCAGGTCAACGCTTTATCTACTGTACGACCACAGGCAGGTGATTTTCTCACTTTAAATGAGGATAATAATATAATCATCTTATAAAAACATACAAGGATCAAATGATATAAAGCATGAGAAAGGCTGTTATAAACTTTAAAGTATTTTGTAATATTATTATCAAATTTATTATTATTAAACAACTAAAATTTTATGATTATCCATTATAAGATGTTGGTCAATTGTGGGAAAATGGCTGGGGTGTAGACTGTGGTCCTGAGACAAGTCTTTTGTGCGGACTTTGGAACACCAGGTCCTGCGGGGGCAGAATGCTGCCCTTGCAAGCACTAGAAAAGATTGTTTAAAGGAAAACAGTTGATCCCTATGGCCTTTCCTTACATACCTGAAAGACATTAGTTAACTACCCTTCTATGCACCTGAACTCAGGCTCTGTTAATTTACCTAATGAGCAAAGAGGCCAATAAATATGATGAGGCTGCTGTGATCCGGGCTCTCAGTCCTAGAGGCTGGGAGTCCCCTGTACCCGTCTTTCTCTGTATGTTGTGTCTTGTGTATGTTTTTTCTTCAGTCCTACAGCACCTTCCTTTCATGCATGCCCATGACTGAGCTGGTCTCGGCAGTCAATGACATCTTTTTAAAAAAAATTTTCCCTAGCCGGTTGGCTCAGTGGTAGAGCATGGCCTGGTGTGTAGATGTTCTGGGTTTGATTCCCAGTCAGGGAACACAAGAGAAGCAACCATTTGCTTCTCCACCTTTACTTCTTCTCCTTCTTCTTCTTCTTCTTCTTCTTCTTCTTCTTCTTCTTCTTCTTCTTCTTCTTCTTCTTCTTCTTCTTCTTCTTCTTCTTCTTCTTCTTCTCTCTCTCTCTCTCTCTCTCTCACAGTCATGGCTGAATTGGTTCAAGTGCATTGGCCCCAAGCACTGAGGATAGCACCTCAGGCACTAAAAATCACTCGATTGCCAGCATGGCCCCAGATAGGCAGAGCATCAGCCCCAGATAGGGGTTGCTGGGTGGGTCTTCGTCAGGGCACATGTGGGAGTCTATTTCTCTATCTCCCTTCCTTTCACTTGGAAAAAAATAAATAAATAAAATTAAATAAATAAATAAATACATAAAAGTTTCTCTCTTTGTCTTTAACCTTTGCCATTTTAATTATGATGTGTCTTGGTGTGAGTCTCTTTGAATCCACCTTGTTTGGGACTCTCTGCTCTTCCTGGACTTGAGTGTCTTTTTCCTTCACCAGCTTAGAGAAGATTTTGGTCTTTATTTCTTCAAATAGGTTCTTGATCCCTGTTCTCTCTCTTCTTCTTATGCCTCTATGATATGGATGTTGTGCTTCTTCATGTTGTCTCAAAGGTCCCTTAAACTCTCCTCGTTCTTTTTAAATTTTTTTTTCTGCTCTGATTGGGTGTTTTTTTTTCTACCTTGTCTTCCAAATCACTGCTTCAATCCTCAGCTTCATCCTACCTACTATTTATTTATTTGTTTGTTCGTTTGTTTTTTATTTATTTTTTTTACAGAGACAGAGAGAGAGTCAGATTGAGGGATAGACAGGGACAGACAGACAGGAACAGAGAGATGAGAAGCATCAATCATTAGTTTTTCATTGCTCATTGCAACACCTTAGTTGTTCATTGATTACTTTCTCATACGTGCCTTGACTGCTGGCGTTCAGCAGACCAAATAACCCCTTGCTCAAGCCAGCGACCTTGGGTCCAAGCTGGTGAGCTCTGCTCAAACCAGATGAGCCCACGCTCAAGCTGGTGACCTCGGGGTCTCGAACCTGGGTCCTCGGCATCCCAGTCCGATGCTCTATCCACTGCACCACCGCCTGGTCAGGCCCTACCTACTATTTATTCCTTCCAGTGTATTCTCCATATCAGATATTATATTCTTTATTTATGACTGGTTCTTTTTTATGGTTTCTATGTTCTTTTTTATGCTGGCTAGCTCTTTGTTTTGTTTCTTGAGCATCCATATAACCATTACTTTGAACTCTATCTGATAAATTGCTTATCTCCATTTTGTTTAGCTCTTTTTCTAGAGATTTCTCTGGTTCTGACATTTAGGGCCTGTTTCTTTTTGTTCCCATTATGGCTGCCTCTTTATGTTTGAGTCTATGTATTAGATAGATCTGCTATGATTCCCAGTCGTCTTGGGGTGGCCTTTTGTAGTAGATGTTCTGCTGGGTCTAGTGCTGCCATCTCTTTAATCATCTGAGCTGAGTGTCCCAGGATTGACCCTTGTGTTGGGTTATGTGGACCCTCTTGTTGTAATTGGGCCTTGACTGCTATTGGACAGCTGTGCATCAGTTCAAGCCTCAGGCTGGCTGACTGGGAGACTCTACCCTGACCAAAGCATGTGACCTGCAGTGCAGGTGCTGACCAAAGGAAGCAGAATTCACCTCAGCTGGGTTTGGTGCCTGACAAAATCTCCCTTTGGGTATGCTGCTTATGAAGCTTATTGTATTCTGTTCTGATGTTGTCTGAAGCAGTCCACTGTATGTGATAGTTCTGGGTCTCTTGGGAGGAACCTGGTGCAGGACAATGTGAGATACTGCCTGTGATTGGCCATCCACAGCCTGTTCAAAGATATAAACAATCCACAGTTTGTGTCTACCTCTGCTGGGCTTAGGTGCATGTGGGAAAGACCAAGATGCACACTGTGGTCGGCTTTTACCAGCACTGGGCCCAGGAGCAGGTCAGCAAAAGACTCCAGCCACCCCTAGATCTGCCTCCAGGTGCCTCTACCCACTGCCTGCCCGTTAGTCTCAGTCACTAAAAGAGCATCTGGTGGGGTCAGGAGGATGGAGCCTAGTGGCTTTCCCTTGAAGGTGAGGTGCCTGTGAGGCTTCAGGGAAAGTGGTTGGTGCAGCTTCCACTCCAGAGCCTCTGGTCTCAGTCTGCCCCTTTGCAACCAGGAGGGTGCATTCACAGGAAAGTGGAGGGAATATCCCCCCACCATAACACCAGATAACTGAGTCATCATCACCCTCTGAGTCTGTCCAAACCTTTACTCTCTGGCCCAGGCTGCTGACTCCTCAACAGGGCCCAATCTCTGCAGGGTGGGGCAAGAGGCAATCCAGAGGGTGGGACAATTGGTTTCCTCCAGGCTGATGCAGTTCAGAGGGGAGTGCTCCAACCAAGAAAGATGGTGACCACAGCACTGGAGAATGACTCTGCACTGGAATCCTAATGGCTGTCCCCTCTTCCCTATCTTTTTCCAGAGCCACAAACCCCAGAGTCTCTCCACACACCTCTGGTTGAGCAACTTTTCTTCTAAAACCACAGAAAGTCCCAGCTCTGTGCCGTTCTCCTGTCTCCTTGCACATGGTGAATTCAGTCAAGCTTTCCTCCAGGTGGGGGCAAGGAAGAGTGCCAGCTGTGCACTGAAGATGGGGGAAACAGGTCCTTTTACAAAGCCTTATTGCCCAGTCACTGTATCTTCCCCACAAGCCTCCCCTGAGAGAAAGCATACCAAAAGTCACTGCTGGTTGGAGCCTGCAGACCCGTCTGCAGTACCAAGCATGGCAGAGCAGCCATGCCAGCAGTAGGGGTGGGGTGTGCTCTCCCCATGCTAGTACTATACCAATTGGAGGGTTCGCCCCTATGTAAGTGGCATTTGGGTGACCCAGGCCAGGCCAACTCAGTCTCCTCTGGGTTTTTTTCTTGTTTTGGTTTTTTTTTGGTATTTTTCTGAAGCTGGAAACAGGGAGAGACAGTCAGACAGACTGCCGCATGCGCCTGACCGGGATCCACCCGGCACGCCCACCAGGGGCGACGCTCTGCCCACCAGGGCCGATGCTCTGCCCACCAGGGGGCGATGCTCTGCCCTTCCGGGGCGTCGCTCTGCCGCTACCAGAGCCACTCCAGCGCCTGGGGCAGAGGCCAAGGAGCCATCCTCAGCGCCTGGGCCATCTTTGCTCCAATGGAGCCTTGGCTGCGGGAGGGGAAGAGAGAGATAGAGAGGAAGGGGGGAGGGGTGGAGAAGCAAATGGGCGCCTCTCCTATGTGCCCTGGCCGGGAATCAAACCCGGGTCCCCCGCACGCCAGGCCAACGCTCTACCGCTGAGCCAACCGGCCAGGGCCTCTCCTCTGGTTTTTACTAACAATTGCTTTGCAAGCTCCTCTTCCCATCTCTGCTGCTCTGGGCCAGGGATTCCTTCTTGGGGTTGAGAATCCCTGCTCCTTGGGGGAGGGAGTCCTGCTGCCACAGTCACCACACCTGGGCACAGGACCAGCACTTTCTGCATCTCCACCCTTCTTATTAGTCTCTATAATGCTTCTTCTGCAAATCCTTGGTTATAATATTTCTTCAGTTCAGCTATCCTACAGTTGGTGATTCAAGTCGGTTGCACTATAATTTAGCTGCAAATCTGGTTTGGGGCTTGGAGCAGGTGAGTGTAGAGTTCACTTACTCTATAGCCATCTTGGAAAATAGTTAATGACATTGCAAAGCATCTGATTTCCCAACGGTATTTTCATTTTAAACAGAACCCATTATATAAAATACAAAAACAGGTTGCAGTAATCTTTATTATCAGAAGTTTAGGCCTGACCTGTGGTGGCACAGTGGGTGAAGTGTGAACCTAGGATGGGAGTTGATGCTGCCTGCTCCTTCCCCACCCTTCTCTCTCTCTCTCTCTCTCTCTCTCTCTCTCTCTCTCTCTCTCTCTCTCGTCTCTAAAATGAATAAATAAATAAAAATAAGCTAGGAGAGTGGTTAATGTTGCAGGTGAAGCTAGTGTAAATCTTCTCCTGTGAAATGTCAGGATGTATGGCTAGGCAAAGTGAGGTTAGACTGACACCAAAAGCACAAGCAATAAAGGGAAAATGGACAGATTAAGCCTCAACAAAATAAAAAAAAAAACACTTTTGCTCTAGGAAAGATCCTGCTAAGAGAATGAAAAGACTGCAAGAAAATATTTGGAAACCAAATACCTGTCAAAGGTCTGGTACTTAAAATACATAAAGACCTCTCAAAACTCAATAGTTTAAAAAAACATTTTCCATTTAGAAAATGGATAAAAAACATGAAGAAACATTTCACCAAAGAGATTATACAAGTGGGAAATAAGCACACAAAAAGATGTTCAGGCCCTGGCCGGTTGGCTCAGTGGTAGAGCGTTGGCCTGGCGTGCAGGAGTCCTGGGTTCGATTCCCGGCCAGGGCACACAGAAGAAGTGCCCATCTGCTTCTCCACCCCACCCCCTCTACTTCCTCTCTGTTTCTCTCTTCCCCTCCCATAGCCAAGGCTCCACTGGAGCAAAGTTTGCCCAGGTGCTGAGGATGGCTCTGTGGCCTCTGCCTCAGGCGCTAGAATGGCTCTGATTGCGGCAGAGCGACGCCCCAAGATGGGCAGAGCATCGCCCCCTGGTGGGCATGCTGGGTGGATCCCGGTCGGGCGCATGTGGGAGTCTGTCTGACTGCCTTCTCGTTTCTAGCTTTGGAAAAGCACAAAAAAAAACAAACAAAACAAAACCAAAAAACAAAAAAAAACGATGTTCAACATCCTTAACCTTTAGGGAAATGCAAACCCAAATGCTAAAATAAAAAAATAATGACAACATCAAATGCTGCTGAGGATGCAATGTAACTAGATCCCTCATACCTTGTTTGGGGGAATGTAAAGTAAAACAGCCACTCTGGAAAACAATTCAGCAGTTTCCTACAAAAATAAATATGCACTTACAACAGGACCCAGCACTTGTACTTCTGGGCATTTATGTGAAAGAAATGAAAATGTATGTTCACACTAAAACATGCCCATAAATGTTTATAACAGCTTTATTCATAAAAGACCCAAACTGGAAACAACCCAGATGTCCTTCAACATGTGAATGGTTAAACAAATTGTGGTATATCCATACCATGAAATACCACTCAACAATGAAAAGAAAGCTATTGATATATATATATCACAACCTCGATGGATCTCCAGAGAATCATGTTGAATAAAGCTAATCTCTAAAGGTTACATACTGTGATTCCACTTATATCACTTTTTTTGACAAAATCATAGAAATGGAGAACAGATTAATCGTTTCCAGGAGTCAAAGAGGGGTAGAAGGGGAGGGAAGTGGATGTGGCCATGAAAGAGCAATATGAGGGATCCTTGTGATGATGGAACTATTCTGTACCTTGATTGTATCAGTGCCATTATCCTGGTTGTGATATTGTACTTTTTGCAAGGTGTTACCATTGGGGGAAACTAGGTAAAAGATACATGAAATCTCTGTATTATTTTTTACAACTGCATTTAAATTTACAGTGACCTCAAAATAAAATGTTTTTTTAAACTTTATTTATTCATTTCTAGAGATAATGGAGAGAGAGAGAGAGAGAGAGAAGTAGGGGAGGGGCAGGAAGCATCAACTCCCATATGTGACTTCACCAGGAAAGCCCAGGGTTTCAAACCAGCAACCTCAGCATTCCAGGTCATTTTATCCACTGTGCCACCACTGGTCAATAAAATGTTTAATTTCAAAATAAACATGGTAGCCTGATCAGTGGTTGTGCAGTGGATACAGTGTCAATCTGGGATGCTCAGGTCCCTGGTTCAAAGCCTCAAGGTCACCGGAATGGGTGGGTTCATCCAACTTGAGCGTGGGCTCAACAGTCTGAGTGCGGGGTCGCTGCCTTGAGCATGGGATTGCAGACATGATCCCGTGGTCACTGGCTTAAGCCCAAAGGTTGCTGGCATGAGCGAAGGGTCACTGGCTCAACTGGAACCCCCAGGTCAAGGCACGTATGAGAAGAAATCAATGAACAACTAAAGTGCCACAACTACGAGTTAATGTTTCTCGTTTCTCTCCCTTCCTGCCTGTTTGACTACCTGTCTGTCTGTCTTTCTCTCTCTCTAGCAAAATAAATACATAAATAAATATGGTAGGGGGACCCTTAAAGAGCCAAAAGCCCATAAGGCTAAAATGAAAGCATCTAACAATGTGATTTCAGGAATGGTTGCAAGTTAGTAGAAGATTACCTTTTGCCACATTCTATAAAGTTAAACCTAGCACCTAATATAGAGAAATATTAATATTTGCATATGGGTGATTTAAGGATGATTCTTTTTTTTTTTTTTTTTTTTTTTTGTATTTTTCCAAAGCTGGAAACAGGGAGAGACAGTCAGACAGACTCCCACATGCGCCCGACCGGGATCCACCCGGCACGCCCACCAGGGGCAACGCTCTGCCCACCAGGGGGCAATGCTCTGCCCCTCCGGGGCGTCGCTCTGCCGCGACCAGAGCCACTCTAGCGCCTGGGGCAGAGGCCAAGGAGCCATCCCCAGCGCCCGGGCCATCTTTGCTCCAATGGAGCCTTGGCTGCGGGAGGGGAAGAGAGAGACAGAGAGAAAGGAGGGGGTGGGGGTGGAGAAGCAAATGGGCGCTTCTCCTATGTGCCCTGGCCGGGAATCGAACCCGGGTCCCCCGCACGCCAGGCCGACGCTCTACCGCTGAGCCAACCGGCCAGGGCCAAGGATGATTCTTTATATATTACTTTTTGTAAAATTTGGAGTCATCAGTAAAGGCAAGACAAGAGTTTGTGCCTAATGTTTATCTGGTATTCTTAAAAGGACTTAAAAATCTCTCTTGGTGCTCTGCATGTTTGTGTAATTTAACTGTAGTGATTTACATATAAAATGACTGACACAGTTTTAATCTGCACTACATATAAAAAGACTGACACAGTTTTAATCTGCACCAAATAAGAATTTGCAAATGAAAACATCTCAGTCCTACCTAGGTAAATTTTCAAAATATCTCAGTTTTCTCAGAGAGAAAACAGCCATGGTCTCAGATATGGTTACCGGATAATAGTCTCCTGATGACTCATAAAATATTTCTTTTGGGCGAAAAATACCTCTAGCATTACAAATAGTGTTGCAAAAACTAAAAAGACAAGTTTCGTCAAGTCAGAAGTTTTTGGGGGTGGGGCATGCTGTGTAAACCCTGTTGTGGTGCTCTGGTGGGAAGGTTGGTAGAAAAGTGAGGGCTAGAGGGGTAGGAGTGCACAGGACAGACTGTTAAAGACTCTTAGAACCAGTATTTCTTTTTAGTAAGTCTAGGAGGTTTAGGAAATGTGTGTTAAATGGGAAAGAATTGTACTAATAATTTAGTCATTCATATTCTAATGAGAACTGTGTGAGGACCAAAATATCTGAGAGAAATACATTTTTAAAACACGACCATGAAGACATTAATGAATGGCATTAATGAATCAGGATGGGCCCCATCACGATTGAGTATTCAGAGAAAGAAGAGAAGCAGGAGCAGAGAGGTGTTTTGCATGGTTGGTAGTCATGGGCTTAGCATTTGGCCCCTGTCCTCTCCAGGGCTGACCTGGAGAGGTCCCCTACCCTGTCCCCTACCCCAGAAGGGCTGACCAGCCTTCATGCCTTGGTTGAGGTAGGGACATCTAACGCTGGAGGCAGGCAGCTGAGAGCCACTTGGTAAACAATTTGGTCTTTAGAAGACAATGTATATGCAGCCATCAATCAATAAACTGAGGTATAGTCTAGGCAAGGACCAAACAGGAGGGGCCCTGGTGCACACAAGGATGGAGAGGAGGTTACATGGAGCCCTGAACCAGGGACAGCTGCCAGATCAGCAGGAGTCAGAATACAAGCTGAAGCCAACAGCTGAGCAAAGCTGGGCTCAGAAATAAATGAAGGTGTGGTAGGCAAAAATCTAAGATGGTCCTCAGATTCCTGCCCCTGGTGTACACACTCTGTATCATCTCCTTCCCTTGAGCGTGGGAAGGATCTGTGAATATGGTGGAATAATCATTCCATCAATTAGGTTATGTTATAAAAGATTCTGTCAGAGCAGACTGGAGGGAGATTGTCCTGCCGACTTTGCAGATGTAGCTGGCATGTTATGAGAGGACCACATGGCTAGGACCTGAAGGCAGTCTATAGATGCTGAGAGAGATCCCCTTCTAATAGCTAGTAAGAAAATGGGGATCTCAATCCTACAACTTTAAGAAAATGAATTCTGCCAACAACCTAAATGAGTTTGAAAGAGGACTCCGAGCCTCAGATGAGATCACAGCCCTGTCTGGCTGGCACCTTGATTCAGCCTGGTGAGACCCTGAGCCTAGCTAACCTGTGCCAAGATTCTTCACCCACCAAACGGTGAGTAATAAATTCCTGTTGTTTTAAGCCACAAAATTTGTGGTAATTTGTTACACAGTCACAACAAACTAATGTAGGTCTGGCATGGATTCATGAATGTTGGGATCAGAGAGGGTTATTGACAGTGCCCAGCTTGGTAGATGGATCCCACAGTGCACTAACTTCAATTGAAGCAACTATAGAAGACATCCCACCTCTGCCACAGTTGTCTTTAAGAGGCCTTGGCCTCTTAAGCATTGCCATGCTAGGAGTGCAAACTGGCACAACCTTTAGAAAGTCAATTTAGCAATATCTATCAAAATTACAAGAGTATATAATTTTTGATCTAGTCATTTTACTTCTAGGAACTTATCCCACACATTAGCAGACATGGGAAATGATCCATTTATAAAGTTATACCTTTGAACATTTATCTGCTCACTCATTCATTCACTGAACACATGTGTATTGTTTATAGGAATAATTAAATAGTTTACTGTACAATGGAATATCATGTAGCTGAAATAAAAGAACCAGGAAGTGCCTGACTAGTGGTGGTGCAGTGGATAGAGCATCAACCTAGGACGCTGAGGTTGCAGGTTCGAAACCCCAAGGTTGCTGGCTTGACAGGCTCATCTGGCTTGAGCTTGGACTTGCCAGCTTAAGCCAGGGGTCACTGGCTTGAGTGCAGGATCATCAATATGATCCCAAGGTCGCTGACTTGAGCCCAAGGTCACTAGCCAGTGAGCAAGGGGTCATTGGCTTGGCTTGAGCCTCCAAGTCAAAGCATGTATGAGAAGCAATGAACAACTAAAGTGACACAACTACAAGTTGATGCTTCTCAGCTCTCTTCATTACTGTCTCTCTCTCGTTCTCTCTCTCAAAGTAAATAAATAAACAAACAAACAAATAGATAGAAGAACCAGGAAGCTTTGTATGTATCATCATGGAAATATTTCTAATACATTTTTTAGGGGAAAAGCAGAATAGAGCATATACATTAGGTTACCAGGAGAAGAATGAGCATGTTTAGTCACCTTTACTCATGCAAACATGGAAAATCTCTGGAAAGTTACTGTGGCTGCTTAGTTTGGGGAGGATGGAGACTTGACAGATGGGGGCAAACATTATAGGGAGAACTTTCTGGTTATACTTTTTATTTCTGAGCCATTTTGAACTATCAGCTATATAAAATGGTAAATGGATGTATTTTAAAGTATTTTAAAAGAAGCTTTGGCTCAATAGAATTAGGGAACCAGGTGATCTTTGTAGAATGACTCCCCACCACCTGCCCAATTTCATTTGCTCTATGGAACCAGGAAGGAGACTCTTCCCATGCCCCCAGGCTTGAGTTTTTCAGTGTGAGCCCTATCATTTAATGGAGCCACCACTTACCTTTCCCGCCCCAGCTCCCTGGGGAGAATTTAAGGGCAATCTTCCCAGAGGCCCCTAAGGCTTTCCAGCTATACCAGGACCCCTGTTGGCAACTGAGATTCCCCTGGGACAGGAGAATTGAGGATCCTGCTAACTACCAGGCTACAACCATCTGGGAAAATTTGAGTTCAAATAACCCAACCAATCCTATCCTACAGATCTGAATCCAACTCAAGCAGAGCTGAAATTCAGTGGATGTATCAGTGTTAGTATCAGTACTAATTATTTACAGCTGAAGTCTATTCTGACTGTCCAGTGCCTGTGGTCTACCAGTTTAATATTTTGGCTATCACCTCTGTCCTGTGCAGCTTCTCCTTACTTCAGTCCCCCCTACTGCCTCCTTCTGACTGTTCTGGGCTCCCTCCCCTGATTCTTCCTGTTGCTGCTGATTACCTTCCATTATCAGATCGGGCCCAGCAAAAAACAGATGACATGCTCAAATTGGGTCATTTGAGAAGAGTTTAATAAGGGATTATTTATAAAAGTGTGGGCAGAGTATAGGGAAACCACTAGGGATAGGGAAGTACCCTGGGGCAAGAGGAGAGACTAGCAGTAGAAAGAAATGGGTGGAGCTAAGACTTGTGGTTGATTAGAGGAGGCAGCCAGCTCACTGTGACTCATCACAGAGCAAGCCTGGGAAATTAAAAACCCCAGCTTTCCTTCCTTCTCCTGTCTCCTACAGGTATCCCATTTTCCAAACCCAACAGAGGGCACAGGAGCCCATTGATTCCATTCATGGAGTTCAACTTCCTAGGCACAGAGCATGGTGAAGATGGGTAGAGAGTGGGTCTGGAGAGGCAAATGGAATATATCTAGCAATCCTCCCATAACATTTTAGAAAAACTTTACCATGTAAGAATTTCAAACCTATTTTTCAAAACTAGTGAGATTAGTATAATGAACCTCACATACCCATCATCCAGCTTCAACATTATCTACTTAAAGCCAATCTCATTTAAGCTATATCTACAACTCACTCTGCTTCTTTATTATTTTGTGCAAATGCCAGACATCATATAATTTCATCTGTCGATAATTCATATGCAACTCTAAAAGATAAGGATTATTTTTTAAATCACAAAACCATTAGCAAAATAAATAAATTAAATAATTTCTTAATATCATTGCATATCCAATCAATGTCAAATTTTCAATTGTCCAATAAATATCATACATGGCTTTTTAAAAAATTGTTTGAATCAAGATCCAAATAAAGGCTAATCTTTGCATTGATTGATATGTCTTTTGAGTCTCTTTTAAATCTATAACTTCCCCCTCTATCCCTTTTTCTTTTCTTGTAATTTATTTGTTGAAAAAACAAGATATTTATTTGCCCTGTAGATTTTCCCACAGTCTGGATTTTGGTGATTTTATTCCCATGGTCTACTTTAACATGCCCTCTCCTCTATATTTCCTGGAAGTTTATAGTTGGCTCTAGAGGTTTAATTAGATTCAGGTCCAATTTTTATTACTACTTGATAGATGGTGATATAGTCTTCCTTCAGAAAGCACAAAGAGTCTGGTTGACAATTCTTGTGATGTTAGTAGCCATGATGATTAATGTCTAAATCCATTAATTCACTAGAGATTGCAAAATGATGATATTCAAATTTATTCCTTTTCTTGTGTTGGCAATTTTACATCTTGGCTTTTGTCTTTTCAGTTCATAATTCCTCATGGAACTCCCTAAAGCCACCTGGTGTAGCCCTAATGCATACTTTTTAATGGCTCCATAATTTTCATGGTGTGGATGTACTGTCATATTCTTATTGACAAGCTTTCACTTGATGTCCCATATTTTTGCAACTACCATAAGCAATGCTTCAATAAGACATCCTTTTTACACATGTACTTACTTGTTAGTACTTTCCTTCCTATGGAACCAATTCCCAGGAACAGGGTTGCTAGGGAAATGCAATATTTTAATATTAACAAATGTTACCAGATTACTTTATAAAATGGCCATAATACTTCAATGTCCACCAGCAATGTAGAATAGTACTCTTTAATCTATATCCTCACTATTTATAGATGTTATAGCTTTTATAATTTTTGCCAGATTATGGGTGTTAAATAATGTCTTATTGCTTCTGTCTTTGGAGCCAGACTGCTGGGTTTAAAGTCTGACTCTGTCACGTACTAGGTGTGTACTTTGGTCAGAGGTACACACCTCTGACCTGAGTTTCTTTATCCGTAAAATGGAATGATAATAATAATGCCTGCCTTAACATGTTGTGAGGATTGAGTTAACAAATGTCAAGTGCTTGCGACAGTGTCTGCCTCATTGCAAGTGCTTATCATTATTTTTCTGTCTATTTTAACTTAATCTCTTTTTCAACTTAGAGCTTTATGGTATATTACGTTGATTCCTCTATGGCCAGCATGTCAGCATCTTGAGTATCCTGTTTTTTATACATTCCCATTAATGCAAAGCCCATTCTCTTCTCCTCTTACCTGGGCCGCCAGTTGCACAATGCCATTAAGAATTCAGACTCTCTTTCCTCAGATGGGTCCTGAGCACTAATCAGAAATCTCTCCCTGTCACTGAATCCATTTCCCCTCACCTCCCCAAAACATGTATCCTAAATTGTCAGCACACTTCCTGGTCCTCTACTCCACTAACCTTTTAGCAGACAACATTGAGTCCCTTATCTCTAACCTTATAAGAGGTAAATTTGGAATATTGACTTGTTCAACACACATTTCAATGTATAGAGTCTGGAGAGATAAAAGGTTTCTCTAAAACTAGGGTTTTGGATGTAATTTGGGTTATGCCAATTAGAGGCACTCACACATCAGGTGGTAGCATGCCCTCACAGTGAAAAGACTTTCAAATTGCTTTAAAATATAGTGTTTTGATCACACAAACCTAGTGAAATATATCCTAAAGACAAAGCATTCTAAAAAAAAATCCTAGGCCCTGGCCGGTTGGCTCAGCGGTAGAGCGTCGGCCTAGCTTGCGGGGGACCCGGGTTTGATTCCTGGCCAGGGCACATAGGAGAAGCGCCCATTTGCTTCTCCACCCCCCTCTTCCTTCCTCTCTGTCTCTCTCTTCCCCTCCTGCAGCCAAGGCTCCATTGGAGCAAAGATGGCCCGGGCGCTGGGGATGGCTCCTTGGCCTCTGCCCCAGGCGTTACAGTGGCTCTGGTCTCGGCAGAGCGAAGCCCCGGAGGGGCAGAGCATCGCCCCCTGGTGGGCAGAGCGTCGCCCCTGGTGGGCGTGCCGGGTGGATCCCGGTCGGGCGCATGCGGGAGTCTGTCTGACTGTCTCTCCCCGTTTCACCCGGCACGCCCACCAGGGGCTACGCTCTGCCCACCAGGGGGCGATGCTCTGCCCATCCTGGGCGTCGCCATATTGTGACCAGAGCCACTCTAGCGCCTGAGGCAGAGGCCACAGAGCCATCCCCAGCGCCCGGGCCATCTTTGCTCCAATGGAGCCTTGGCTGCGGGAGGGGAAGAGAGAGACAGAGAGGAAAGCGCGGCGGAGGGGTGGAGAAGCAAATGGGCGCTTCTCCTGTGTGCCCTGGCCGGGAATCGAACCCGGGTCCTCCGCACGCTAGGCCGACGCTCTACCGCTGAGCCAACCGGCCAGGGCAAAAAAAATCTTAAACTGCTTTCAGTTGTATTAGTTACATTAGTATTGCTATTTTCACACACAAAACCTAATTAATAATTATATTAATGTTGTTAGGAAACAATATTTTTCACAAAAGATGAAAGAGAGATAGATGCTAATATAAAATCAAATTAAACAAAACCCTTTAATTATAAATCAAATTGGAAATATCAGTATAAACTTATGATTTAGGTTTTTTATTTTCCAAAAGAAATGTGCATTTCTTAGCTTTGTGCACTGAAATGGCTTAGATACAATGGTGACTTGGGAGAGTGAGCATACCAGTACCAAAATGGTGACCTCTAAAGACTATTTTCGCCTGAAGGAAACAGGACTCCATAGAGAAATGGCTGACTCCACACAAATGTAGTAAGTGTACAAAATAAGCAAAAAAACTATTAATGCCTGACCAGGCGGTGGTGCAGTGGATAGAGCATCGGACTGGGATGCAGAGGACCCAGGTTCGAGACCCCGAGGTCAACAGCTTGAGTTCGGGCTCATCTGGTTTGATCAAAAAAGCTCACCAGTTTGAGCCCAAGGTCGCTGACTTGAGCAAGGGGTTACTCGGTCAGCTGTAGCCCCACTATCAAGACACATATGAGAAAGCAATCAATGAACAACTAAGGTGTTGCAACGAAAAACTGATGATTGATGCTTCTCATCTCTCTCTGTTCCTGTCTGTCTGTCCCTATCTATCCCTCTCTCTGGCTCTCTCTGTCTCTGTAAAAAAAAAAAAAAAAACTATTAATGATTACTGGGGATGTGTCAAAATACAACAACTTGAGGTACTACCATGGTTTAAGATGAAATCATTTGAGCACCAAAATGGCCATGTGTTGCAATTGATTAATAAATGTCCATTTTTTTCGCCTGACCAGGCGGTGGCACAGTGGATAGAGCATCGAACTGGGATGAGGAGGACCCAGGTTTGAGACCACGAGGTTGCCAGCTTGAGTGTGGGCTCATCTGGTTTGAGCAAAGCTCACCAGCTTGGACCCAAGGTCGCTGGCTCGAGCAAGGGGTTAATCGGTCTGCTGTAGCCCCACGGTCAAGGCACATATGAGAAAGCAATCAATAAACAATTAAGGTGTCACAAGGAAAAACTGATGATTGATGCTTCTCATCTCTCTCTGTTCCTGTATGTCTGTCCCTCCCTATCTATCCCTCTCTCTGACTTTCACTCTGTTTCTGTAAAGTAAATAAATAAATGTCCATTTTTAAAAAATTTATAAGTTCGCAATGATACTAACAAAATAAAACAAAAACCCAGAAAACTCATTTGTCATCATTGGAGGTTCCTGGAACACTGATTCACTGGTCTGAAAGTTGGTTTTTATTTATTTATTTGTTTTAGGGGTTCATGATTTTTTAAATTTTATTTTTTAATTACAGTTTACATTAACTATTATATTACTTTCAGATGTACAACATAGTGATTAGATATTTGTATAACTTACAAAGTAATCACCCCAAAGTGAATACTAGTACCCATCTGACACCCGACACCCATCTTTACTTTACATTCCCATGACTATTTTTATAACTGGCAATTTTTACTTCTTAGAAGGTTGCAGATATTGTTGAAAAGGTAAAAATCATTTTTTCAAAAAGGTAAGAATCAAATATCCTGCCTTTCTTGTGTATGAACTGAATTTTTAGGTAACCAAACTGTTGGTGAAGAATGTTTTTCTTTTTAGAAGAAATCCAGCTAATATACAGAATAATGATAAAATAAGAATATCACTATTTTTCAGGTTTTAATAAATAATAGATCTTAGAGATGGTCATAAGTGACTGCTAAAAATATAAGGGAAAGATTGATAGGAACCTTTATAATGGATGAGTCAGGCTTACACTATCTGATCCCACTGATCAATTTTCGCATCCCTACAGGAGAGGGAACACACTATTTACCTCTTGATGTGATGTGATGGGAAGTACACAGCATCAACTATTGAATATTTTTGCCTGTAAAAAGAACAACCCTTAATCTACTCAAGCCTCTCTAACTCCTGATTATCAGGAAACACAAGGAATAAAGAATGAGTTAAATGATACCTTGCAGAACCAATGAACAGATCTAGAATATAATATATCCTCTGGGATAAATGATCTAGTTTTTCTAGTAAATCAGTGGTATGAGTGAAAAAGAGGTGAGGCTGTTATAGAATAAAAGAAATTTAATAACTATAATAACCAAATACCATATATGAATCTTGCTTGAATCCTGAAATGGATAAAATAACTGAAAATGATATCTTTGTGAAAATTTGGGGACTTTGAATATAGCTGGGGGTGAGCTTCTTTTAAGTAATCATTGTTCATTTTCTAAGGTGCAATAGGGGCATGGTACTTATATTATTTGCAATGTCTTTATTAGGTAGAGATGTTCACTAAAACATTTGATGAAAATGTATGATCTGGAATTTGCTTTAAAATACTCTAACAGCAAAAGATATTGGGATGGTGGCTAAATGGAACAAGATTGGCAAATAATTGGTAATTGTTGAAGCTGAGTGATAAGTCCATAGGGATTCATTATATTATCATTTCTACTGTTGTGTATGTTTAAAGTTTTCTATAATAAAATATTTTTTAAATAAATGTTTATTAAAGACAAAGATCAAGAAACTGCCACAGATTAGAGGAGAGTAAGAAAATATAATGATCAGATCTTAAAAGAGAAAAAGGAAAACCCAAATAATGTCTGTAGTATAAAATATTGTACCAATGTTAAGTTTTTAGTTTTGATAAATGTACCAAGGTTGTCTTGGTCCTTTCGGGTTGCTATAACAAAATACCACAGGCTTGGTAGCTTATAAACAACAGAAATTTATTTCTTGACATTCTGGAGACTGGAAATACAAGATCAAGGTACCACTGTAGTCCAGTGAGGGCCCTTTTCCAAATTCATAGCGGGTGCTTCTCTCTGTGTCCTCACATGGCAAAGGAGTTAAGAATCTCTGGAACCTCTTTTTTTTTTTTTTTTTTTTTTTTTTTTTTGTATTTTTCTGAAGCTAGAAACGGGGAGAGACAGTCAGACAGACTCCCGCATGCGCCCGACCAGGAACCACCCGGCATGCCTACCAGGGGCGACGCTCTGCCCACCACGGGGCGATGCTCTGCCCCTCCAGGGCGTCGCTCTGCCGAGACCAGAGCCACTCTAGTGCCTGGGGCAGAGGCCAAGGAGCCATCCCCAGCGCCCGGGCCATCTTTGCTCCAATGGAGCCTTGGCTGCGGGAGGGGAAGAGAGAGACAGAGAGGAAAGAGGGGGGGGTGGAGAAGCAAATGGGCACTTCTCCTATGTGCCCTGGCCGGGAATCGAACCCGGGTCCCCCGCATGCCAGGCCGACACTCTACCGCTGAGCCAACCGGCCAGGGCCTAAAACCTCTTTTTTATGGCACTAATTCCATTCGTGAAAGCTCCTGGTCATGACCTAAATACCATCTCCTTTGTGGATTAGGATTTCAACATATGAATTTTGAGAGGACACAAAAATTCATACCATAGAAATGGTAACATAAGATGTTAACATTAGAGAAAACTGGGTAAAAAATATACAGGGATACTCTACTATCTTTGCAACTCTTCTGTAAATCTAAAATCAAGTTTTAGGCCCTGGCCGGTTGGCTCAGTGGTAGAGCATCGGCCTGGTGTGCAGGAGTCCCGGGTTCGATTCTTGGCCAGGGCACACAGGAGAAGTGTCCATCTGCTTCTCCACCCCTCCCCCTCTCCTTCCTCTCTGTCTCTCTCTCTCCTCCTGCAGCTGAGGCTTCATTGGAGCAAAGTTGGCCCCGGGCGCTGAGGATGGCTCTATGGCCTCTGCCTCAGGTGCTAGAATGGCTCTGGTTGCAAGAGAGCGGCGCCCCAGATGGACAGAGCATCACTCCCTGGTGGGCATGCCGGGTGGATCCCGGTCAGGCACATGCAGGAGTCTGTCTGACTGCCTCCCTGTTTCCAGCTTCAGAAAAATACAAAAAATAAAAAATAAATAAATAAATAAATAAAATCATTTTTTGGCTATATTAGTATTTCTATTTATATAATCATGGTATATATAACATTTATATGCTATTTTCTTTCTCTAGTTGCTTTAGCCTTTAATGGACCCATTATTGATCATTCCTAGTCATTTTTATTATTATATCTGGTAGAAATTTATCAGACCCTTGTGTCTTCAAGAAAGGCTCTTAGGAACTATAAAAGCTCTGTTTGTGCCATTATACTTGGATGGCAGTCTGACTTGGCACCGTTTCTCCTTCCCTGAAGACTTGGTAGGCATTTCTTCTCCATCCTCTAATGTTGGGTGCTATTATAGAGAGGCTGAAAGTCATGAATTTTTTCCCATTCACCAGTGATTTAGTGTATTTGCAAGTATTCTCATAGAATTCATTCTTTATCTCTAAAGTCCATTAACTCCATTATGATATGTTTTGAAGTTACTAAATCAATATCAATTTTACCAGAGACAGGTTTTTTCTTTCAAGCTAAATATTCAAGTTTTATTTCTGGAAGAACACTTGAAGTACACATTTGAACATTTTTGCTGATGTTCCTGTTCCATTTAATCTATTCTTTTATTCAGAAACAGCAATCATGCCTCTGGTAGATCTCCTTTGTTCTCTATACATGTCATATTCTCTTTAATCTTTTTAAACTCTTAAAAACTATTAGTTATATTCTTACTCATTTTTCTTATTTTTCTCAAGCCTTCCTTCCATGCCCAGGGCTTTTTTCAGCAATCTGTATATTTTTCTTTTTGGTATTCCTAATATGACCTTTATTTCTCCTTTACTTCTATTTGCTCTCCATTTCTTTCTTGAACTCTGCCAGTTTATTGCTTATCTCATTTATATAATTTTTTTCTTGAGCTATTTTATCTCTATTTAAGTTGCTGATTTTCAGATTTAGTTTTTATTAAGTTTTTTTAATTTCTATATAAATCTTTGATCGTGATTTTCAGTTTTTTCTATGATGAATATTCTGTTATGTTTTCTTTGGCCTTTTCTTGGCCATTATTTTCTAGTCTTAAAACTATATTTGTATAGTTCCTATATTAACTCATGTTTATTATTACTAATATTTAAATGGTGACTGATTTTCCTAGACCAGCTCTTTGTGGAAGACAGGAAAAACAAAGTTGAGCTCTGAGCAGCAAAATTTGGTTCAGAGTTTGTAGCCCCAAGGTATAAGATAACCTAAGTAAATACTTACAGAATGAGTTCAGTAGCAGAATGATGATAACATAGGAAAGAGTTACTAAACTTAAATGTACATCAATAGAAATTTTTTAGTTTGAACTACCAAGAGAACAAAGGTTGATAAAAATGAACAGAATCTCAGGGAACTGTGGGAGAATAACAAAAGGGCTAATATTCATGCCATCTGAGTTGTAAAAAGAGAGGAGAAAGTGTGGTGTTGAAAATATAATTGAAGAGCCTGACCAGGTAGTGGCACAGTGGACAGAACATCTGACTAGGATGCAGAGGACACAGTTTTAAGTCCCCAAGGTTGCCAGCTTGAGCACAAGCTCACCAGCTTGAGTGTGGGTCACTGGCTTGAGCGTGGGATCATAGACATGACCCCATAGTCCCTGACTTGACCCCAAAGGTCACTGACTTGAAGCCCAAGGTCACTGGCTTGAGCCCAAGGTCACTAGCTTGAGAAAGGGCTCTCTCACTCTGCTGGAGCCCTCCGGTCAAGGCACATATGAAAAAGCAATCAATAAACAACTAAAATGTTGCAATGAAGAATTGACACTTCTCACCTCTCTCCCTTCTTACCTGTCTGTCCCTATCTGTCCCTCTCTCTGTCTCTGTCCCTGTCTCTCTCACTAAAATAATTATATATATATAACATATATAAAATAAATATATATATATATATTTGAAGAAATAGTGATGAAGACTTCTACAATTTGGTGAAAAGACCTAAACCTCCAGATTCAAAAAACTTGATAAAATCAAACATGATAAACAAAAATAAATCCATAGCCAATACATCATAATAAAACTGCTGAAAACTAAAGACAAAGGAAAAAATGAAAGCAAAGAGTAAAACAACATATTACCTATAGAAGAACAACTATTTGAAAGGTAGCAGATTTATCAGAAACCATGGAAATAAGAAGGAAGTGGCACAAATGTTTTAGGTCGAAAGAAAAGTGAACACAGAATTTTATATTCAGTGAAAATATTCTTCTAGAATTAAGGTGTGTTGCTGCTAGAGAGGAGACAATATGAAGAGACACAGGGAGAAGATGGCCATCTATATAAGCCAAGGAGGGGGGCCTGGAATAGAGAGAGCCCTCCCTAATGGCCCTGAGAAGGAACCAACCCTGAAGATATCTTCATCTTGGATTTCTAACTCCCAGAACTAAAAAAGGCCATGTGAAGACATAGTGAGAAGATGCTCTCTGAAGCCAGGAAGAGAACTCTCACCAGAAATCAACCCCGATCGCACTTTGATCATGGGCTTCTAAGCTCCAGAACCGTGAAAAAAGTAAATTTCTGTTGCTTCAGAAAAAAAAAAATGAAGAAGAATTAAGGTGAAACAATGACATTCTCAGGCCAACTAAGAAAAGTCATTACCAGCACAACTTCTATAGAAGAATTGCTAAAGGAAGTTTTTCAGACAGAGGGGAAATAATAACAAAGAAACTTTGACCATCAGGAGTGAAGAAAGAGCAATAAAAATGGTAAATATATGGGCAAATAAAATAGATCAATCTCTCTCAAGTTTGTTAAAGTATGATGATTGAAAGCAAAGATTATATCATTGTTTGATGGAATTTTCAATGTATACAGATGTATTATATAAGACATCTACAACATAAAGGGAGGAAGGTAAAGTATAACCTATATGGTGGTAAGATTTCTACATTCTACTTGGTGGTAAAATACTGGTTCAAAGTACAGTGTATAAAGTTAAGTGTGGTCCATGGCTGGGTTACTCAGTGGATAGAATGTCATCCCAATGTGCCAAGTTCATAGGTTTGATCCCCAATCAGGGCACATACAGGAAGCAACCAATGAGTGCACGACTAAATGGAACAACTAGGTGGAATGAGTTAATGTTTCTCTCTCTCTCTCTCTCTCTCTCTCTCTCTCTCTCCCCTTCTCTCTCCCTTCCCCTCTCTCCCCCTTCCCCTCTATCTCTTAAGTCAATGGAAAACAACTTTTTAAAAAGTTAAGTGTGTATATTGTAATCCCAAGAGCAACCACTAAAAAAAATCTATACAAAGATGTAGCAAAACAAAAAACAAAAAAACCATAATGCATAAATTAAAATGAAATAAAAATGTTCAAATTATGCAAAAGAAGGCAGTAAATAGAAACAGAAGAACAAAAACAGAATGAATAAATAGTAAAATAGTAAACCTAAATGCAAGCATATCAATAACTATATTAAATGTGAATGCTTTATATACATTAATAAAAAAATGAAGTTTTAAAATACATTAAGCAAAACTGAGAGAACTAAAAGAGGGATATCCACAATTATTTTGGAGATTTCAATACTCTGTTCTCAATAATCAATAGAACTAGTAGAAAATAAGCAAGGATATAGAACTGAACAACAGCATCAATAAACTCGTCTAGTTGATGCTTATATAACTACCTCTCAAATAAGAGTAGAATACATTCTTTTCAAGTGCACATAGAACAGTCATCCAGATAGACCACATTCTAGGTCACAAAACAAACTTCAATGTATTTAAAAGAACTGAAATCATAAAGTATGTTTTCTAACTATAATGGAATCAAACTAAAAATCAATAACAAAAATAACAGGAAAATATCCAATCAGAAATTAAACAACACATTCCTAAATAATTCAAAAATATCAAATAAAATTAGGACATATTTTTAACTGAACAAAAATGAAACTGCAACATTTCAAAATTAGTTGGATGCAGGTAAGTAAGTACTTAGATGGATATTTGTAGTATCAAATGTTGGTATTAGAAAAGAAAATCAAATTGGTCATTTAATTTTCCACCCTAAAAAATTAGAAGAAAAGCAAAAAAAACTCAAAGCAAATAGAAGGAAGGGGATAATAAAGATAAAAGCAGAAATCAATGAAATTGAAAACAATAGAACAAAATCAATGAAACAAAAAACTGGTCCTTTGAAAAGATCAATAAAATTAATCTAAGACTAACAAGGAAAAAAAGAGAAGACACAAATTATCATTATCATAAATGAAAGAGAGAATATTACTATAAACCTTGTATACATTAAAAGGGTAATAAGGGAATATTGTGAATGGTCTTATGGACAAAATTTGATAAATAAGTCACTTTTTCAATAATCAAAAACTACCAAAAATCACTCAAAGAGAAACATAACCTCAGTAGTCCAAGAACTATTAAAGAAATTAAATTTGTGATTAAATACCTTTCAAAAAGAAAAGCTTCAGGTTTAAATAGTTTCACTGGCCAATTTTACCAAACATTTAAAGAATAAATACCACTTTGACACAATCTCAGAAAACAAAAGAGACAAGAACACTTACCAATTTGTTTTATGAGGGCACTATTATTGTGATACCAACACCAGATAATGACATTACAAGAAAAGAAAACAACGTATTAATATTCCTTATGACCATATACACAAACATCATAAAGAGAGCATGAATAACTAACTCAATCTATGAATATATAAAAAGAATAATACTCTGTAACCAAGTGGAGTTCATCCTAGGAATGCAAGCTCATTCAGTATGCAAAAATCAATGTAATCTATTATATCAACAGGCTGTTGAAAAAGAGCACGTGATCAACCCTGGCCAGGTAGCTAAGTTGGTTAGAGCTGATCTTGATATGTTCAGGTTGTGGTTCAATCCCCAGTCAGGGTGCATACAGGAACCAACCAATGAATGCATAAAGAAGTGGAACAACAAATTAATGTTTCTCTTTCTCTCTCTCTAAAAAAAAAAATCAATAAATAAAGAAAAAAAGGGGGGGGGAAATACCTGACATAGCAAATGATTCAGGGAAAGTACAGTATTTGACAAAAGTCAATATCCATTCATGAAAAAAAAGTAATCTTTTCAGCAAACTAAGAATAGAAAGAAACTTTCCCAACTCGATAAAAGGCATCTACAAAAAAACCTACAGCAAACATCATTATCTATGATGAAAGGCTGAACACTTCACTTCTAGGATTAGGAACAAGACAAGGAAAATGCACTCTCACCATTCCTATTCAATTTCATTCTGGAAGTCTTAGCTAGTACAATAAGGGAACAAAACTAATGGTATACATATTGAAAACTGCTCTTATTTTTTTTTTTAATTTTTTCTTTATTTTTTATTTATTCATTTTAGACAGGAGAGGGAGAGACAGAGAGAGAGGAGAGACAGAGAGAGAGAAGGGGGGAGGAGCTGGAAGCATCAACTCCCATATGTGCCTTGACCAGGCAAGCCCAGGGTTTCGAACCGGCATCCTCAGCATTTCCAGGTCGACGCTTTATCCACTGCGCCACCACAGGTCAGGAAAACTGCTCTTATTAACAAGAAACATGATTGTGTATGAAGAAAATCCAAAGGAATCCCCAAAGAGTTTTTTTTCTAGAACTATTAAGAAAGTTTAGCCAAGATCACAGGATACGAGTTCAACACACAAAAATTTGGTATATTAATAATCTGGCAATCATGTTTCTATGTACTAGTGATTTGGAAAACAAAATATTTTAAAAATACCATTTACATAGCTCCAAAAATGAATATGTAGATATAAATTTAACAAATTATGTGTAGGATCTATATACTAAAAACTATAAAAAGCTAATGGAAAAAATTAAACACAGAAATATAGGGAGAGACATACTGTCTTCATGAATTGGAGGACTCAACATAGGAGAGATGTCAGCTTCCCCAAATTGATCTGTAAATGTAACACAATTCCAATCAAAATCCCAGAATATTTATTTTAGATATAAACAAGTTGATTCTAAAATTTCTATGGGAAAGCAAAGAAGCTAGAATAGCTAAAACTATTTAAAAAAAAAGATGAAAGTTGGGAAAACAACACTATCTGATTTTAAGACTTACTATATAGCTACAGTAATCACAATTGTGTGATATTTTGCAGGGGAATAGACACAATGGTTAACAGACACATAGTTCAGTAGAACAAAAAAGAGAATCCAGAAATAGATCCAGAGAAATATATACAGCTGAGTTTCAACAAAGGTGCAAAAGTGATGGGAGAGAGGGAAAATGGCCTTTTCAACATGATATTAGGGCATCTTCAGAAGGGGGAAGCAATCTGTTGGGCAGATAAAATGTATTATGCTCACTTTGTTAAAGAGGCCATTGCCCAGGTGATATTAATGTGTGTTGGGGTGGGCTAAAGGCAGGGAGAATCCTTGTAGCCTGGGGCTTGGTTTTGGGATTAAGCCTTTCCTACCCTTTTTGATGTAGGGCGGTACAATCCAATCATGCCTCAGAGAAGTGACTTTGTATTAGAGACTTCCCTACTTTGTATATTGGATTAGAGGTTGTGAAGCTACAATATAAAATGGGGGTGGAACGAGAGTTTGCTCTTTTGGTTCCTGAGATTAGAAGAGAGAGCAGAGGAGAGCAGAGAAAGGCCATGTGGAGGAGGCCAGGAGAAGCAGCCAAGATGGCGGAGTGCTGAGTGAGATGCCAGTTTGTGTAGAGTTTGTATCTGGGATAAGGAAGAAGATGGGGAACAGAGGTGAATAAGTCTGGTGAGCTAGAAACCTTTGATTCTAGGAAACTCGGATAAGTCAGTAGCTTTGTGAGCACTGAATGTGATTGGGTTTTGGAGCCCAGTGTGTATTTTTACTTGCCCGCCGGGTGCAAGCTAGGATTAAAGACTATGGCCCACCAGTTTTTGGCTCCGCTGTTTCTTTGCCGACTGTCCGAATCCAATGCGAACCTGCATGGGCCAGGCGGCTGCTCGGATAGTGGCTCTGGCCTTGGCTGCTGGCCTTACACAATCTAAACCTAAACCTCGTATCTTATAGAAAAATCAACTCAAAATGGAACATGGACCTAAATGCAAAACTTAAAACTATAAAACAGGAAAAAATTAAGAGAAAACTTTTGGGACCTAAGGCTAGTCAGGAAATTCTTAGACTTGATATCAAAAGTAAGATCCATAAAAGGAAAACTTGATAAATTGGATCTCATCAAAATTAAAACCTTTTCTCTGTGAATGATCCTGTTAAGAGAATGAAAAGACAAGTTATAGCCTAGCAGAAAGTATTTGCAAACTACAGATCTGACAAAGGATTTGTATCTAGAATATATAAGAGAAACTCAATAGTAACAAAACAATCAGTTAGAAAATGGACAAAATACATAAACACACTTTCACCAAAGAGGATATATAGATAGAAAATAAGCATGTAAAAAGATACCGAACATCATTAACTATTAGGGAAATGCAAAACAAAATCCCAGTGAGATACTACCACACATATATTAGGATTGCTAAAACAAACAAACAAATACTGACAATACCAAGTGCTGCCAAAGATATAGAGCAGTAGTAGTCAACCTGGTCCCTACCGCCCACTAGTGGGTGTTCCAACTTTCATGGTGGGCGGTAGCGGAGCAACCAAAGTATAAATAAAAAGATAGATTTAACTATAGTAAGTTGTTTCATAAAGATTTATTCTGCCAAACTTAGTGAAAATCCGACATAAAGTACTTGGTAAGTAATTATTATTATATGCTTTAACTTGCTGTAACTCTGCTTTATAAATTTTATAAAGTAAAGTTACTTCCCTACTTTATAAATCACCAATACTGTGGGTGGTTAGAAAATTTTACTACTAACAGAGATACAAAAGTGGGCGGTAGGTATAAAAAGGTTGACTACCCAGATATAAAGTAACTGCAATTCTCATATACTACTGGTAGGGATACAAGATGATACAGCCACTCTGAAAAACAATGCAGTTGTTTCTTATAAAATGAAACCTGCACTTAACCATATGTCCCAACAAGCTCAGCCCCAGGTATTTGCCCTAAACCAGGAGTCACTGAACTAAGATAAGCAGGTCAAATCAGGCCAAGGATCTGCCTTTGTATGACCCTCAGGCTAAGAATGCTTTCTATAATGTTAAAGAGGTTTTTTTTTTTAAAAGGATATGTTACAGAGACTATAAGTGACTCACAAAGCCTAAGATATTTACTACCTGAACCTTAACAGAAGATGTTTGTCAGCCTCTTCCCTGGAGAAATGAAAACTTAAATGCACATAAAAACCTATACAATGACTTTTAATATACCCTTTATTCTTTTTTCTGAAAACTGGAAGCAAACCAAAAGTCCTTCCACCAGTAAATGGATTAACAAATTGAATGTGATACATTCATAATAATAAAATTCTACTCAGCAATAAAAAGGAATAAACTATTTACACACAAAAACTTGGAAGAATCTCAAAAGCTTTATGCTGAGTAAAAGAAGTCCATTTCACAAGGTTACATACTGTATGATTTCATTTATATGACATTCTCAAAAATATAAAATTAGGCCCTGGCTGGGTGGTTCAATGGATAAATCATCAACCTGGAGCACTAGAGGTTGTAGATACAACCCTCAGTCAAGACACATATCAGGAAGCAATCAATGAGTATGCTAAATGGAACAGCTAAGTAAAACAATGAGTTGATGCTTCTCTCTCTCTTTCTCTCTCCCTCTCTTCCTTCCCCCTTCCTCTTTCTATCTCTCTCAAATCAATGGAAAAATTATATATATATATATATAATTATATATAATTATATATATATAATTAAAGATACAGAAAACAGAAGAATGGTATTTGGGGTTAAGATATAACTATAAAGGGGCAGCATGAGGAAGTTTTTGGTGTGATGACACTATTCAGTA
The DNA here is from genome assembly GCF_036850765.1 of Saccopteryx bilineata. Taxonomy (NCBI): domain Eukaryota; kingdom Metazoa; phylum Chordata; class Mammalia; order Chiroptera; family Emballonuridae; genus Saccopteryx; species Saccopteryx bilineata. The sequence goes on from NC_089502.1 coordinate 90,394,031, forward strand.
TCTTGATTGTAATGGTGGTTACACAAATCTACATATGGTTTAAAATTCATCTATACCAAAAAGTCTGGGGTTTTTTCATTGAATTTATTAGGGTAACACTGGTTAACATATAATAATTATACAGGTTTCAAGTAGGTGCCCAATTCCACAACACGTCTTTGTACACCATATTGTGTGTTCACCCCCCCTCAAGTCAAGTCTTCATCCAGAAAGTCTGTTTTAATGTGTAATAATTTTAAAACAAAAAAAAAATTCAAAGTGGTCAAACTTTTGGCTGAATAAACTTAGTTTATTTTAAAGTGACTCATGAAAGAACATGAAATGCTAAAACAAGCTACCAGCAGTAATAATAGCAAAACAAAGGCAAGAATGCCAGTGCTGTTCCAGGTACAGTTTAGATTGGTTATTAACCTCTGTCATGTTGTCAGCCATTACTATAGAGATTATATTATAAAATATTGCTTATGCCAGCACAAGAAGATGCTGCTATGATTAGGTGGTAAATTTCATGGATCTGGGGGCAGATGGAGGATCATTTGACATGCCACAGATAGTGTTTGTCTGTAATATCAATGCCTCTCGACTAACATTATTAGTTAAGCTATTTAAAACTTTATTGAGAATTTGGCACAGGTTAGAACAGTGGGATACAAGTCATTCCCAGAGAGGATAAGTAGTATTTTCAATTTTCATAACCAATTCCTAAAATGTTACTGCAGAGCAATAACTGGTCCAGCATTCATTGGCAGGCACCATGGGGAGTTGGCTTTCTCTGGGACATGCCTATCACGGGCCTTACAAACTCAGGTGTTTCTGTTAATGAAGTCCTGGTAATGAACACTCTAATATTACCTCCAGATGGTGGCAATAATGAACAATAACTCTAATCCCTCTTCATCCAGTTAAAGACTTGCTAGTCAGGTCTTGGAAACCAACATGATATTATGTTACCTTGTCATCCAAGGGCATATCTCTCTTCACCTAGTTTCTCAGCATCCATTTTTAAGCTTTTTGAAATATGATCCTTTTTAGATGAAAGAACCAAGATAGAATAAATACTGATCATACATCTTAAAGTTCATCATATGCTCTTTCCAACATACCTGAATCAGTACAAATATCAAGAGAAGAAAATAAATTTCTTTGATATCTACCTAACTGCAAGAGAGACTGGTAAATGTAGTCTAGTAATGTCCAAGAAGAGGAATTGACAGGTTTGGTGAACAACCAGCCAGTCTTTGCCACAAGCAAATTGGTAATGGTAGAGGATGAACTGGAAAGAGTCCACTTGAATAACTTTCCCCAGAGGGTGTTCATTAAGTGAACAATGTCCATTAAGAATGAAGACTATGAGCAACCATGACAGATCGAGCAATTCAGTCTCATACTATTCATCACCAAAACGCTGCAGCCCTGTGTAAACAGTTTCAACTTTCTCGGGAAGCAGCATGGCAGATTGGGAAAGGGGTCCTATACTACAATCTGTCCCTTAATTTGGAGTTAACCCTCAAGGACCCCTACCAGGACAACTTTGGCAAATGGATGTTACTCATATACCTTCATTTGGCAAACAGTCCAATGTCCATGTTACAGTGGATACCTATTCTGGATTTATAGTAACCTCTGTCAGAACAGGAGAGGCTGCTAAGCATGTTATAGCTCATTGTCTGTATTCATTGTTCTATTATTGGATTTCCTAAACTGGTTAAACTGACAATGCTCCTGCATGTGTAGCAAAAGCATTTACTGTATTTTGTCAAACCTTTTGAATTATGTGTATTTCTTACAATCTTTAAACCTTTTGAATTATGTGTATTTCTTACAATCTTTAAAGTCAAGGTATTATTAAAGGGTATCCAGCAAATATTTTAAGGTCAATTTAAAAAAATTTAAAAGGGGGAGTCATATCCTGGAAATTCTATAGGTCTACCATATCATGCTTTTTACTTAAAAAAATTTTAAATTTCTTTTGAATGCTGATGAACAGGAGACACCAAATCTTTTTTGCCTGAAAACTACTACCTTCTTTATTAGATCCAGCTAATAACACTGTTTTGTCTTTTTCCAAATAGCCCCAGATAAATGGAAAAGATTTATGTAGGCGGAGAGGGATCCTCAAACCCCTCAGCAAGATCTTCTGAGCATGGCTTTTAAGATACCAAGAGGCAGGAAAAGCCCAATAGAGATCAGGGGAACGACCAGCTTTTAGGATATGCCGTTAAAGGCTCCAACACCCCAAAGGGGTCTCATAGGATGCCATCTGGGTCCTGCTTCAATAGTGGAAAGGAAGGTCATTGAGCTAAAGCCTGCCAGACTTACATGCCTCTGCTGTGAGGAAACAGGGACACTGGAAGGTAGGTTTCCCCCTCGCTCCTCTAAGGGAGGGTTCAGTCTCTTCCAGCCCTGCTCCAGCCACCTATGACCTAACCTTGCCCAGAATGCTGGGGTTTGCCACTGAAGGCTGAAGGTTCCCAGGGCCATCGGCCCCATCTACGACACTGTGGATGAGCCTAGGGTATTTCTTCCAAGAAGCAGGCAAACTGATCTCATTTGCACAAGGGCTACTTAACTATGTCTTGCTTGAATAGTCAGGTTTTTTATTCTTCCCTCAAAGATCTCTGTTGTGGGTGTTGATAGTCCCATTTTCTGCTGCTTTGTTTAATATATAGTGTTTTCTTTATTCCTCCTACCTCAATGCCCCACTCATATTTCAGGCTGGGACCTACTCCTAATTTAGAGCTCTCTTTCCCCCTTTTGCCAACTTCTATTATGAATCTACCTTTGCCACCCAGCTTGGTGTATCCCAAGGTTCTCTTTATCAAGCCACAGTCGCAGAGCTCCAGGGAAAAGCAACCTGGTCTCATCTCTCCAGGCAGAGGAGAACAGAAACTCCATCTCCACACATGCTGCAGATGGCTTTTCCATCTACCTGAATCATTACCAGCTAGAAGCAGCAGTCATTGGGACTTGGACATGAGCTGCAAAGTATAGAATTGTGACAACAATTCCAGTGCCATGCGGAGTTTTTCTGGATGTGGAGTTTTCCTGGACTCCTGCTCCTTGGGACAGCTCCTAACAGACTGAACTGGGGTTGGGTTGCATTTATCAGGGACTTGGCATGGTGATGGGGCCAACTTAGACTTGGTGAACATGTTAAGGACACTACTCTTTTATGGATTCTTGCTATATTGGCCAAGAGTTTGCTTAAAGGCTTTAATCACTGTAAAAAAAAATAGAAGACTGGATAAAGAAGATGTGGCACATATACACCATGGTATACTATTCAGCCATAAGAAATGATGACATCGGATCACTCACAACAAAATGGTGGGATCTTGATAAGATTATACGTAGTGAAATGGGTAAATCAGAAAAAAACAAGAACTGCAGGATTCCACACATTGGTGGGACATAAAAATGAGACTAAGAGACATGGACGGGAGTGTGGTGGTTACGGGGGGTGGGGAGGAGGGAGGGAGAGGGGAAGAGGCACAGAGAAAACTAGATAGAAGGTGATGGAGGACAATCTGACTTTGAGTGATGGGTATGCAACATAATTGAATGACAAGATAACCTGGACATGTTTTCTTTGAATATATGTACTCTGATTTATTGATGTCACCCCATTAAAATTAATAAAAATTTATTTATTAAAAGAATGAAGAATGAAGACTATGAGGCAGAGCAATAGAACTTTGATCTCAGACTTGTTTTTAGCTGAGTTTTCCAGGAAGCAAATGCTAAGACAGAGTTAGAAATGAAGAGATTTATTGATAATTTATTTTGTAAAAGATAGGTGAGGAATGCAGGCTAGGCAGAGCCAGTTTCAGACTACAATGAATATCTTACAGTCTTAGTCAACACAATAGGAAGCTCCAAAGCAAAGACTGGCCATTACAGGAGTTCCGTAATGCACAATCATGGCAAGGGCTTAATACTCCCACCATACTCAGTCAGTGTCTAGGAGCTACCAAGTAAATACCAATTCAATAGCAATACATGAATTAATTCCTTTTATAAAAAATCCAGAAACCAGTTAAAAAGCTCCTATACCCCAGGCAAGCATGAAACCAGTTATACTGAAGCTGATAGGAAATTTTGTGGCACCCTCTCACCATAGTCCCTCCCTCCAGCACAGTGCCACATTATTGTGAGGAGAACCCCGGCTCCTGGTTTCTCCCTGGGTGAGGAGGGGGGAAAGAAGACTAGACTGTAAGTTCAACATTCTTACTTTTCAGGGGCTACTTGAGGGACTGGTTTCTGTCTCATCTGTCTCAGAGAGCTGACAGTACCCAGCATATTTTAAATGTCTGGGGTCACTGAAACAAAAAGAGCTGAGCAGCATGCTGCTGCTCCTGAGGACCTGCAGTATAGAAGACAGAGTTTGATACAGTTTGGCAGCTTCTCCCTCGGGGAAAGTGAAGAATGGAGTGTGTGTCCAGTGTTCCAGATTTTCCGGGGACTGCCCAAGGGACTGGTTCCTGTCTCAGACCATGGGTGGGACCTAGCATACTCTAGATGCCTGGGGGCTGCTGAGAACAAGAAAGATCAGTGCAGCCTGTTGCTGCTCCAAGGGCCCTATGATACAGAAGACAGAGGCCAATATGGCTTAGCAGCTTTTCCCTCAGGAGGGAAAGAGAAGAGTAGAAGCATGCATCCAACATTCTGGCTTCTTGGGGCCCTGCCCAAAGAACTGGTTTCTGTCTAACACAACTTGAGGTGCTGACAGGACCTGGCATACTCCAGATGCCTGGGGACTGCTGGGGGGGAACCTAGTTGGCATGTTGCTGCTCCGGATTACCCAAAGTACAGCAGAAAGATATCAGAATAAGTAAGATATTATAAATTCCTGAATGAAAGAAAAAAATCAAATCCCTTTAATTAGAAATCAAATGCAAAAGTCTAGAGAAGACACATCCACAAAAAAGTTTTGAGAGCCCTCCCCATAATCTCTAGCTGGGCTGATTGGTAGGGTCTTTTCCTGTACAAAGCCAGTCTGTAAAGAGTGGAAGAAGTGGCTACTTTTGTCAAATATCAATGAATATCAACAAAGTTATAAGAAACATCAAGAAATAGGGGGAATTGGCTCAATCAAAAGGACAAAATAAATCTCAAAAAACCAACCCTAAAGAAAAAGAGGTATATGAATTACCTGACAAATAATTCAAAATAACCATCATAAAGATGCACAGTGAGCTCAGGAAAATGATTCATGAATAAAATGAGTTTAACAAAGGAACAGCCTGACTGGGCAATGGCACAGTGGTTAGAGCATAGAACTGGGATGCAGAGGATCCAGGCTCGAGACCCTGAGGTCGCCAGTTTGAGCACAGGCTCATCTGGTTTGAGCAAAGCTCACCAGCTTAGACCCAATGTCTCTGGCTCAAGCAAGGGGTTACTCAGTCTGCTGAAGGCCCACGGTCAAGGCACATATGAGAAAGGAATCAATGAACAACTAAGGTGTCGCAACAAAAAACTGATGATTGATGCTTCTCATCTCTCTTTGTTCTTGCCTGTCTGTTCCTATCTGTCCCTCTCTCCAACTCTTTGACTCTCTCTCTGCCTCTGTTAAAAAACAAAAAACAAAACAAAACAAAGGGACAGAAAATATAAAAAAGAACCAAACAGAATTTTGAAGATGAATAATACAATAACTGACCTGCAAATTTCACTAGAGGGGTTTGACATCAGACTTTATCAAGCAAAAAAAAAAAAAAAAAAAGAATAAACAAACTCAAAGACAACTCATTTAGAAATTATCAAATCAAAGAGTCAAAATGAAAAAAGATAAAGAAAGCCTAAGGGATTTATGGGATATCATTGAGCAGATCAATATAGGCATGGTAGTCCCAGAAGAAAACAGAAAGAAGGGAGCTTATTTAAAGAAATAATGGCTGAAAAGTACCAAAATTGGGGGGAGGAAATGGCATCCACTTTCAAGAATCCCTAGGGACACTTTATAATCAAATTGTCAAAAGTCAAAGACAAAGTGAAAATTTTGAAAGCAGCAAAAGTAACTCATCACATTCAGAAGAATCCCCATAAGACTATCATAGATTTTTCAGCAGAAATTTTGCAGGGCGGAGGTGATATATTCAAAAGTCCTGAAAAATTGTCAACTAAAAATACTATATTGTCTGACCTGTGGTGGTGCAGTGGATAGAGCGTCGACCTGGAAATGCTGAGGTCACCAGTTCGAAACCCTGGGCTTGCCTGGTCAAGGCACATATGGGAGTTGACGTTTCCTGTTCCTCCCCCTTTCTCTCCCCCCCCCAATGAATAAATAAAAAAAATAAAATAAAATAAAAATACTATATTCAGGTAATGGAGGGAGACTTGACTTGGGGTGGGGCACACACAGTGAAATATGTAGGTAATGTATTGTAGAATTGTGCACCTGAAACCTATATACTTTTATTAACCAATGTCACCCCGATAAAGCCAATAAAAATTATTTTAAAGAATATTTTACTTGCCAAAAATGTCCATCACAAATGGAGAGAAAGACTTTTCCAGATAAACAAAAGCTGAAAGAGTTCATCACCACTCAACCAACCTTACAAGAAATAATAAAGAGAGTCCTTCAAGTTGAAATGAAAACACACTAAAACAGCAACAAAAAAATATATGCTAGTATAAAGAGTGCTACTAGTAAGGTTAAATACATAAACAAAGAATATTGTAATGCTGTAACTATGGTTCATGAGTCACTTTTAATTATGGTATAGAAGTTAAAATATAAGAGTATAATAAATAACTATAGTTATAAAAATATGTTAATGGATACACAATATAAAGATGTAACTTCTGACATCAAAAACATAAAGTGGGGATGCACCCCCACGGACACGAGGAGGGTGCATGAGTGGTCACTCCTTCACCTCGTCCCTTGTGCCTGGTCAGCCATTCACTGCCATGGAGGCCCAGGGGGGCAGAACCGCAACCACAGAACCTGAAATTTGGGGCCCGGGGCCTCACGCTTCACACCTCAGAGGACTCGTGGTCACCTGTCTGGCTGCAGCAACAAAGCCCTAAAGAGGATAGCAGCAATATGGTGAGGGAGTAGGCAGACATTCCAACTCCTGCCTCCCAGAACTAAAGTGGATTACAACTTAATTTTAAGAACAATCATCTTGAAAAACCAACTTTGGACTAAACTAAGAGGATTCTATAACCAAGGACCACCAAAGATATCACACTGAAACTGGTAAGAAAGGTGGAGACAAGGAAAGGGCTGTCCTGTTCCCAGGAGCAAGTGGTGGCCCAGAAGGACTCTCGCAATGGGTTGGGTTGCCCAGAGAGTTTTGGTCCTCAGCCCCAAGACCAGAGCCCCAGCCTAGAGCCCCAGAGCCTAGAAGAGGTGTATGGACAGGATTTAGCTGAGAAAAGAGCAGGGGTTCTGTTTGTGAGAAAGAGACAGAACTCTCAGACCCAGGCTCCATCTTAAAGGGATCGCACAGAAAACCTTGTTCACAGCCACTTACCCAGGATACGGGAGTGGGGAACGCTGAGAGGACTGGAGTTGCCCAAAGAGAGTGTAATCTCGGAGGCCCAGGAAGAGACACTTGGAGGGACAACCACCCTAACCCCTGGGCTGAGTCACTCGCCAAATCTAAAGTGACCATTATTCCTGGGAGCAGCAACACCAACAAAGTGAAGAAATTACCCTGCCCACCAGAGGCACTCCTGCTCCAGTCAGAGCAAAGAAGCACTTAGAAGCAGGGAGCATGTCCGGGACACAGGTAGTGAGTGCTGAGGTCTGAGCTACACTGCCCCCTGCCACTGTTGAATACTTGCCAGAGGGTGAGCAGGCTAGCAGCGGTGGCGAGCATGGCACCAGAGGTTAGGGCAGCCTGAGTGTGCATGCGCAAGCCCGCCCACGACAGCAGAAGCCACAGCGGCTATAGTGGCGCCTAAGCCCAAATGCCAGAGGCTGCGGCAGTGGTGGTGGCGAGCCAGGCCAGCAGACAGACCACACATCAGGAACACAGATGCCACACCCACTGAACTCTTGTGGCCACACCCTACTGAGGGCTGAAAAAGAAGGGGGAAAAAAAGTCTGGATAGAATGACACCTGAAGCTAAGGGGCAAGCCACAACCAATGCGATACCTAATCTCTGAATTACAGTACTGAGCCCAACAAGTAGCCAGCAATAAGAGGCAGCAGACAGCGGATCTCAGGGGAACTTGAACTTTTAAACAAACTTCGCCCAGGCCAAGAATAGATAAAAGCTAGCCTAGGAGTGCAGCTGATATTTACAATGGCACCTGGTCCCAGCAGATGCAGCCACAAGATCTAGATCACTTATAGCTCCAAAAAGGTTGATAAAGGCCAGTCATAAGCAGTGACCCCAACTGATCTTTACCAGGCTCCAGCCAGGGATGTCCAGGGTGGGCACATCCAGCAGCCAGATACGGAGAGCATCAGTTCAGGACCTAACAACCCTTGTTAGAGTGGTATCTTAAGAAAGGGCTCCTCACATCTGACCCAGCTAAGACATAGAATATGCCGACATAAATAGCAAAAAGACCAGTGACAACAGAAAAGTAACACACAGCAGATTACAAACAACAGTTGATGCCAACCCAAGAAGATCTAGAAACAACACAACTTGAAATTGGAGGCACACAATACCAACCCTAGACTCAGCTAGCTACACAAACAACACACCCAAAGGAGGAGTCTATACACAGACAAAATGGGAAGACAGAGAAGTGCAATCCAAATGAATCAATAAGAGAAATCCCCAGAAAAAGGACAGATTGAGATGGAAATAACCAAATTACTGGATTCAGAGTTTAAAATAATGATTGTTAGGATGCTCAAAGATCTTAGAGTAACAACGGATGGACATAATGAGCACCTAAATAAAGAGATAGCAAGCATCAAAAAAACATTGAAATAATAAAAAAAAAGTCAGAAATGACAAATACAATATCAGAAATGAAGACTACACTAGAAGGAATAAAAGTAGGCTGAATGAAGGAGAGGATTGAATCAGTGATTTAGAGTACAAGATAAACAAAGGCACGGAAGCAGAGCAGCAGAAAGAGAAGAGGCTCAAAAGTCTGAGGAAACTCTAAGAGAGCTCTGAGACAACATGAAAAAAAAACACCATTCGCATCATAGGGGTTGCTCAAGGAGAAGAGAAAGAACAAGGGATAGAGAACCTGACTGAATAAATCATAGCTGAAAACTTCCCTAAATTGATGAAGGAAAAAGTCACACAAGTTCAAGAAGCACAAACAGTCCCATTAAAGAGGAATCCAAAGAGGCCTACACCAAGACACATCATAATTAAAATACCAAAATTAAGAGATAAAGAAAGAATACTAAAAGTTGCAAGAGAAAAGCAGTCAATTACCTAAAGAGGATCCCCCCATAAGGATGACATCAACTTTTCAACAGAAACACTAGAGGCCAGAAAGGAATGGCAAGAAATTTTCAAAGTAATGCAAAACAAGAGCCTACAACCAAGACTTCTTTATCCAGCAAAACTATCATTTAAAACTGAAGAAGAAATAAAAAGCTTCCTAGACAAAACAAAAAAACAAAACAAAACAAAAAATAAACCTCAAGGAATTCATTACAACCAAATCAATGCTGCAAGAAATGTTAAGGGGCCTGTTGTAAACAGAACCAAGGGGGAAAAATTTAGAAAAAGAAAAAATGTAGATTTAACAAATAAAATGGCAATAAACAACTACATATTAATAATAACATTAAATGTAAATGGATTAAATGCTCCAATCAAAAAACATAGACTAGCTGCATGGATAAGAAAACAGGACTCATACACATGCTGTCTACAAGAGACCCACCTCAAAACAAAAAAGACACACAAACTGAAAGTGAAGGGATGGAAAAAATATTTCATGCAAATAGAAATGAAAAAAAAGCTGGGGTAGCAATACTTATATCTGACAAAATAGACTTTAAAACAAAGGCTATAGTAAGGGATAAAGAAAGTCACTACATAATGATAGAGGGAGCAATACAACAGGAATATATAACCACTATACATATCTATGTGCCTAATATAGGAGCACTTAAATTCATAAAGCAGATTTTGATGGACATAAAGGGCAAGATCAACAGCAATATTATATTAGTAGGGGATTTTAATATCCCACTAACATCATTTGATATATCCTCAAGAAAAAAAATTAACAAAGAAACAGCAGATTTAAAGGACACACTAGATCAACTGGATTTAATAGATATTTTCAGAAACTTTTACCCTAAAGCAACAGAATATACATTCTTTTCAAGTACTAATGGTACATTCTCTAGGATAGACAACATGCTAGGACACAAAACAAGTCTCAATTAATTTAAGAAGATTGAAATCATATCAATCATCTTCTCTGATCACAATGATATAAAACTAGAAATCAACTACAATAGAAAAACTGAAAAACAGTCAAACACTTGGAGACTAAACAGCATGTTATTAAATAATGAATGGGTTAACAATAAGATCAAAGAAGAAATAAAAAATTTTCTTGAAACAAATAAAAATGAACATACAACTTAAATTTATGGGACACAGCAAAAGCAGTTCTGAGAGGAAAGTTCATAGCATTACAGGCATACCTTAAGAAGCAAGAAAAAGCCCAAATAATAAGCAACTAACTCTACATTTAAAAGAACTAGAAAAGGAACAACAACCAAAAAAAAAGTTCAGAGAAAGTAGAAGGAAGGAAAAAATAAAGATCAGAGCAGAAATAAATGACATAGAGGCTAAAAAAACAACAGAGAAGATCAATGAAACCAAGAGCTAGTTCTTTGAAAAGATAAACAAGATTGATGAACCTTTAACCAGATTCACCAAGAAAAAAAGAGAGAGGACTCATAAATAAATAAAATTAGAAATGAGAGTGGAGAAGTAACAACTGACACAGCAGAAGTATGAAGGATTGTAAGAAAATACCATGAAGAACTGTATGCCAAAAAATTAGATAACCTATGCCCGTGATGGTGAACCTTTTTATAAAAACGGCCCACTTTTGCAGTGCTGGTCAACCTGGTCCCTCCCTCCCACTAGTGGGCGTTCCATCTTTGCCATCACGAACCTAGGCAAAATGAACAAATTCCTCAAAACATATTATCTTTCAAAAATCAATCTGGAAGAATCAGAAAACCTAAATAAATCAATTACATCAAATGAGATTGAAACAATTATCAAAAAACTCCCAACAAACAAAAGTTCTGGGCCAGATGGCTTCACAGGTGAATTTTACCAAATATTCAAAGAACTAACTCCTATCCTTCTCAAGCTATTTCAAAAAATTCAAGAGCAGGGAAGATTTCCAAGCTCCTTTTATGAGGTGATCATAATCCTCATTTCAAAACCATGCAAAGACACTACAAAGAAAGAAACCATAGGCCAATATCCCTGATGAACTTAGATGCTAAAATTCTCAACAAAATATTAGCAAACAAGATCCAGCAATATATAAAAAAATCATAAATCATGATCAGGTGGAACTTATTCTAAGGAGGCAAGGCTGATACAGTATTCCCAAAACAATCAATGTGATTCATCACACAAACAAAAGGAAGGAGAAAAATCACATGATAATATCAATAGACTCAGAAAAAGTATTTGATAAAGTCCAGCACCCATTTATGATCAAAACTCTCAGCAAACTGGGAATATAGGGAACATACCTCAACATGATAAAGGCCATCTATGACAAACCCATGGCCAACATCATACTCAATGGGCAAAAATTAAAAGTAATCCTCTTAAGATCAGGAAAAAGGCAGGGGCACCCCCTTTCACCACTTTTATTCAACATCATTCTGGAAGTCCTAGCCACAGCAATCAGACAAGAAGAAGAAATAAAAGGCATCCAAATTGGAAAAGAAGAAGTAAAACTATCATTATTTGCTTATGACATGATACTGTACATAGAAAACCCTAAAGACTCAGTCAAAAAACTACTCGACCTGATAAATGAATTCAGCAATGTGGCAGGATATAAAATCAATATTCAGAAATCAGAGGCATTTTTATACACCAAAAATGAGCTGTCAGAAAGAGAAATTAAGAAAACAATCCCTTTCACTACTGAAACAAAAAAAATAAAGTACCTAGGAGTAAATTTAACCAAGAAGTTTAAAGACTTGTACTCGGAAAATTATAAAACATTGACGAAAGAAATCAAGGAAAATACAGACAAGTGGAAGCATATACCATGATCATGGATAGGAAGAATAAACATCATTAAAATGTCTATATTAGCCAAAGCAATCTCTAAATTCAATGCAATTCCTATTAAAATACCAATGGCGTACTTCAAAGATATAGAACAAATATTCCAAAAATTTATATGAAATCAAAAAAGAACATGAATAGCCTCAGCAATCTTAAAAAAGAAGACTAAAGTGGGTGGTATCATATTTTCTCATATCAAGTTATACTACAAGGACATTGTACTCAAAACAGTTTGGTACTGGCATAAGAACAGGTATACAGATCATTGGAACAAAACAGAGAACCCAGAAATAAACCCACACCTATTTGGACAATTGATATTTGATAAAGGAAGTAAAAGCATACAATGGAATAAAGTCTCTTTAACAAATGATGTTGGGAAAATTGTACACCTACTTGCAATAAAATGAAACTAGACCACCAACTTACACTATACACAAAAATAAACTCAAAATGGATAAAAGATTTAAATGTAAGTCATGAAACCATAATCATCTTGGAAGAAAACATAGGCAGTAAGCTCTCCGACATCTCTCGCAGCAATATATTTGCTGATTTATCTCCACGGGCAAGTGAAATAAAGGACAGGATAAACAAATGGGACTATATCAAACTGAAAAGCTTTTGTACAGCTAAAGACAATATGAACAAAATAAAAAGACAAACCACATAATGGGAGAACATATTCGACAATAAGTCTAATAAAGGGTTAATAACAAAAATTTATAAAGAACTTGTAAAACTCAACACCAGGAAAGTAAACAACCCAATCAAAAAATGGGCAAAATAACTGAATGGACACTTCTCCAAAGAGGACATACAGATGGCCAATAGGCAGATGAAAAAATGTTCAACGTGTCATTAATCATCAGAGAAATGCAAATTAAAACCACAATGAGATACCACTTCACACCAGCCACAATGGCTCTCATTAACAAAACAACACATAATAAGTGCTGGAAAGGATTTGGAGAAAAGGGAACCCTCCTGCACTGCTGGTGGGAATGCAGACTGGTGCAGCCACTGTGGAAAACAGTATAGAGATTCCTCAAAAAATTAAAAATGGAACTGAATTTTGACCCACCTATCTCACTTTTAGGAATATATCCTAAGAATACCAAATCATTGATTCAAAAGAAGAAAGGCACCCCCATGTTTATTGCAGCATTGTTTACAATAGCCAAGATCTGGAAACAGCCCAAGTGTCCATCAGTGGACAAGTGGATTAAAAAGCTGTGGTACACTTACACAATGAAATACTACGCGGCCATGAAAAAGAAGGAAATTTTACCTTTTCCGACAACATGGATTGACCTGAAGACTATTATGCTAAGTGAAATAAGCCAGGCAGAGAAAGAAAAATATCATATGACCTCACTCATATGAGGAATTTAATGAATGTGAACTGAGGAACAGAATAGAGGTAGAGGCAGGATCAAAGAGACCAGAAGGAAAGCAGTCAGAGGGAAAGGTGAGGAGAGGATGGGATCAGAGAAGGGAAGAGATTAGTGAAATTATATCTACATAACACAGCAGGATAGCAAATCCCGATAGGAAATTATATCTACATAACACAGCAGGATAGCAAATCCCGATAGGAAGGCAGGAGGGCATTGGGGAAGAGGGGTTCAAGGGGGTATCAAGGGGAACACGGGAGTAGGGGGAGGGGATATATTCGGTGGGACACTTGAATCTAGGTAAGCACAATAAATTAAAATCAATAAAAATTTTTTTAGGCCCTGGCCGGTTGGCTCAGCAGTAGAGCGTCGGGCTGGCGTGTGGGGGATCCGGGTTCGATTCCTGGCCAGGGCACATAGGAGAGGCGCCCATTTGCTTCTCCACCCCCACCCCCTCCTTCCTCTCTGTCTCTCTCTTCCCCTCCCGCAGCCAAGGCTCCATTGGAGCAAAGATGGCCCGGGCGCTGGGGATGGCTCCTTGGCCTCTGCTCCAGGCGCTGGAGTGGCTCTGGTCGTGGCAAGGCACGCCCGGAGGGGCAGAGCATCGCCGCTGGTGGGCGTGCCAGGTGGATCCCGGTTGGGCGCATGCGGGAGTTTGTCTGACTGTCTCTCCCCGTTTCCAGCTTCAGAAAAATACAAAAAAAAAAAAAAAAGACTAGTAAAAAATTTTTCTAAAAAGAACATAAAGTGGAAGGAGGAGAAGTAGAAGTGTAGAGTTTTTATATGTGATTGAAATTACCAGCTTAAAATAGATTGTTATAAGTTGTTTCATGTAAGTCCCATGGTGACCACAAGAAAATACCTGTAGAAGATATAGAAAAGAAAATAAATGGGCCCTGGCCAGTTGCTCAGTGGTAGAGCATCAGCGCAGTATGTGGATGTCCCGGGTTCAATTCAGAGCACACAGAAGAAACAACCATCTGCTTCTTCCCCCCTGCCCCTCTCTCTCTTCCCCTCCCTCAGCAATGGCTCCATTCAAGTGCATCAGTCCTAGACACTGAGGATGGCCTGTGGAGCGTCTACCTCAGGAGCATGGCCCCAGATGGGCAGAGAATTGGCCCCAGGTGGGGGTTGCTGGGGGGATCCTGGTTGGGGCGCCTGTGGGAGTCTGTCTCTGTATCTCCCCTACTCTCACTTTAAAAAAAAGAAAGGAATCAAAGCATCTCATTACAAAATGAAACAAAGGAAGATAGCAAGAAAATGAGGGACAAAAGAAACAAACAGCCTGACCAGGTGGTGGAGCAGTGGATAGAGCAGGGGTCCCCAAACTACGGCCTGCGGGCCACATGCGGCCCCCTGAGGCCATTTATCCGGCCCCCACCGCACTTCCGGAAGGGGCACCTCTTTCATTGGTGGTCAGTGAGAGGAGCATAGTTCCCATTGAAATACTGGTCAGTTGGTTGATTTAAATTTACTTGTTCTTTATTTTAAATACTGTATTTGTTCCCATTTTGTTTTTTTTTACTTTAAAATAAGATCTGTGCAGTGTGCATAGGGATTTGTTCATAGTTTTTTTTTTTTTTTCTGTTTTTTTTTTCATTTTTCTGAAGCTGGAAACGGGGAGAGACAGTCAGACAGACTCCTGCATGCGCCCGACCGGGATCCACCCGGCACGCCCACCAGGGGCGACGCTCTGCCCATCCTGGGTGTTGCCATGTTGCGACCAGAGCCACTCTAGCGCCTGAGGTAGAGGCCACAGAGCCATCCCCAGCGCCCGGGCCATCTTTGCTCCAATGGAGCCTTGGCTGCGGGAGGGGAAGAGAAAGACAGAGAGGAAAGCGCGGCGGAGGGGTGGAGAAGCAAATGGGCGCTTCTCCTGTGTGCCCTGGCCGGGAATCGAACCCAGGTCCTCCGCACGCTAGGCCGATGCTCTACCGCTGAGCCAACCGGCCAGGGCCTGTTCATAGTTTTTTCTATAGTCTGGCCCTCCAATGGTCTGAGGGACAGTGAACTGGCCCCCTGTGTAAAAAGTTTGGGGACCCCTGGGATAGAGGGGACCCGCATCGGACTGGGATGCGGAAGGACCCAGGTTCGAGACCCCGAGGTCGCCAGCTTGAGCGTGGGCTCATCTGGCTTGAGCAAAGAGCTCACCAGCTTGGACCCAAGGTCGCTGGCTCCAGCAGGGGGTTACTCGGTCTGCTGAAGGCCTGCGGTCAAAGCACATGTGAGAAAGCAATCAATGAACAACTAAGAAGTCGCAACACACAACGAGAAACTGATGATTGATGCTTCTCATCTCTCTCCGTTCCTGTCTGTCTGTCCCTGTCTATCTCTGCCTCTGTAAAAAAAAAAAAAAAAAAAAAAAAAGAAATAAACAGTAAACAATGATCAAAATGGCAGTAGTCTTTCCCTATCAATAATTACTTTAAATGTAAATGGATTAAACTCCCCCTACCAAAAATACAGAGTGGCAGAATGGATAAAAAAAAACAAGATCCAACTATATGCTGTCTACAGGACTCACTTTAGATTTAAGGATACACATATGCTGAAAATAAAAATATGGGATAAAACACTCCTTGTAAATGATAACCAAAAGAGAGCAGAAGTGGCTACACTTTTATCAGAAAAATTGACTTCAAATAAGAAACTATCACCAGTGACAAATAAGAATATCACATTACAAAAAAAGAGTCAACTCATCAGGAAGATGTAACAATTAGAAACATGCGTATATCCAAATCAGAACACCTAAATATATGAAGCAAGTATTGACAAAATAGAAAAATTGATGGCAACATAAAAATACTAGGATATTTTAATGACTCACTTTCAGTATTGGATAGAACATCTAGACAGAAAATTAACAAGGACACAGGATTCAAACAACACTACATCAAACTGACCTAATAGACATAATACAGAACATTCCGACCAACAGCAGCAGAATACACATTCCTCTCAAGTGCACAAGGAGCAGTCCCCTGGATAGGTCATATGTTTGGTCAACAAAACATGTCTCCAAAAATTTTTAAAGATTGAAATCATATAAAGTATCTTTCTTTTTTACCACAATGGAATGAAAATATAAATCAATAGCGGAGGGAAAACTAGAGAATTCACAAATATGTTATGTGGAAATTAAACAACATACTCCCGAACAATCAATGAGTCAAAGGAGAAATCAAAAGGGAAATCAGAAATATCTTGAGAAAGATGAAAACTAACGTACAACATACCAAAACTTAGTAGGATGTGGCAAAAAGCAGTATGAAGAGGGAATATTACAACAATAAACACCTACATTTAAAAAAAAGAAAGATCTCAAACAACCTAATTCTACATGTGACGGAACCTGAAAAGGAAGAACAAACTAAGACCAAAGTTACGAGAAAGAAGGAAATAATAAAAATTAGAGTAAAAATAGACAAAATAGATAATAGAATAATGACAGAAAAAAATCAATAAACTGAGGTTTTTAAATTTTTTTCCATTGATTTGGGGGGAGAAGGGAGAAAGAAAAAGAAGCATCAACTCATTTCACTTAGTTGTTCCATTTAGTTGTGCACTCATTGGTTGCTTCTCTTATGTGTTGTGACTGAGGATGGACCTTGTGACCTCGGTGCTCCAGGGTGATGCTTTATCCACTGAACAACCCAGACAGGGCCAAGAGTTGTGTTGGGTTTTTTTAAAACATAAACATAATTGGCAAATCTTTAGCTATACTAAGAAAAAAGGAGAGAAGATGCACATGAAATAAAAAATTAAATAGAAGACATTACAATTGATGTCACAGAAGTAAAAAGAATTATAAAAGACTTCTATACACAATTATATGCCAACAGATTAGATAGAAGAAGGGTTCGATTTGTTTTATGGCATTGCCTACTGAAAATAGAGTTAGAACCAGGAGTAGAGAGTCCAGAGTAGCAGATTTTTTTTTTTTTTGTATTTTTCTGATGCTGGAAACGGGGAGAGACAGTCAGACAGACTCCCGCATGCGCCCGACTGGGATCCACCTGGCACGCCCACCAGGGGCTATGCTCTGCCCACCAGGGAGCGATGCTCTGCCCCTCCGGGACACCGCTCTGCCACAACCAGAGCCACTCCAGCGCCTGGGGCAGAGGCCAAGGAGCCATCCCCAGCGCCTGGGCCATCCTTGCTCCAATGGAGCCCTGGATGCGGAAGGGGAAGAGAGAGACAGAGAGGAAAGAGGGGGGATGGAGAAGCAAATGGGCGCCTCTCCTATGTGCCCTGGCCCGGAATCGAACCCGGGTCCCCCGCACGCCAGGCCGACGCTCCACCGCTGAGCCAACCAGCCAGGGCCCAGAGTAGCAGATTTAAAGAGTTTCCAGCCACTGGGAATATTCAAGCAGAAGTTGTGTGACAAATCACTCTCCAAGGTTATACTGGAGGCGATTCCTTTGTCACATGGAAGTTTGAATAAGTTGACTATGCCAATGCTTTGAAATATTCACTTACCTAGTATTCACTGGGGGTTCTTGTTAAAATGCAAATTCAGATCCAGGAGGTCTGGGATGATACCTGAGAGCCAGCATTCCTAACAAGCTTCTAGATGACGCTAATGCTGCTGGTCCACATACCACACTGTGAGGAAGAAGTTGCTCTGCCTTTCTTCTCAGTAAACATTGAGATAAAATAATTGAAATAACTGATTTTCTGTGTAAAAGAAATACTAAGATCTGAGCTCAGCCCATAGATGGCTATCCTTCTGGTTGGCTGAGACATAAAAGAAAATATGGATGCCCTGAAATGCAGCCTTCTAACCTACAGGAAAACTTGCTTCATGTATGTCTCAATATTAGTCTTAATTCTGTAGTTTGGGCACCAAGGCCTGTCCTAAACTGTAAGCTCTGAGATGCCAGCCTCCTGCAAATTGTTAACAGGACTTCTTGAGGAAAAATTATACTGAGGTCAATTGAATTTGGGAAGTCTGTAGCCTGTACTTTTGGAAATTTACAAGGCTTATTAATTTCTTAATGACTACGGGAGTACTGAAGTGAACAAATATGCTTAATTTTGTACAGCCTAAGCATATTTGACCCCCAGATCTCATAGCACCTATTAAAATCTCAAAGGCCAGTAGAGTCCACGTGACCCAGGTAGGGAGTGCTATTCACAGAGGACTTTAGTATTTTTTTCCTTTTATAATTTCTTACAGAAAGTATATTATTATACTGTTGTTCAAAGCAGGTGTGCATTCTCAGGAAAACAATTAAATTCATAACCTTGAATATGAGACCTCTTGCCTTTGTTTGGACCCTTCCAGAAGCAGACCCCAAATGAAGGATTTGAGCACAATTTTGGGGGACGAGGGAAGGTGATCTCAGAAACATCAGCAGGAGAGTAGAAAAGTGAAATGGGGAAAATAAGGAAGCCAAAAAGTGAGTTATTGAGCAGGTTACAGTTATGGGTCTGTAGACTCAATCCCACTGGCAAACTCTGAGAGCACAGAACATGCCTTGTGTGTGTCTAGTCACCTCTTCACAATGAAGAAAGGAAGCTGAGGTATTTATCTTAAACTTCTCTTGCTCCTAGGGTGTTAACATTCTGGCATTTCCTGCTGGCCCTACCCAGCCCACAGCTGAGAAAAAGTGCACAGGCTGAGTCACAGGTGCTTGCCAGAGGGGCCTTAGACAGGTATGTGAGTGGGGCACTGACAGTGTCTGTCATATCTCGGAATTCTAAACTCTGGTCTCTCCTTGACTATAGTGTAGTTAAGTGTACAGGGGTGGGCAAAAGTAGATTTACAGTTGTAAGTACGCAAAACAGTTAATTCTTGTATTATTATTTATTTATTAACTATTGTATTGTTTATTGTAAGGTGGGTGGATAATGGGGGAACTCAGGCCCTTTGGCTAGGACCACCTACAACCAAGCGCACCAAAAAAAACTTCCCAGGAACCCTTTGGAAAACAGTAACCGTCTGCCAGCCAATGAGATTTCACCACGTCATATTAGCTCGACCACTCTAGGGACCCTTTAAATATCTCCCACGCAGGTCACCACTTGCGACTTCCTTGGCCTCCATCTTTCCTCGGGGCCAGGGAACCTTGTGGAGTGGGATGCGCGCTGTACTCAATAAAGCCTTTTATTACTCCACACTTCGTGTCTCCGGCCCCTTCCTTCCTTCTTGGAGGGGAAAAATACCTTACATTTATTATTATTAATCTACCTTTACCCACCTCTGTGCAACCCTTTGAGTAAAATATTTTTGAGGATACTGAAACAAGCCCTATATATATATATATATTAGGTCCAGCAAGAAGCCACCTGGAATGACCAGGTTTGATGCAGTAAAATGGGGCAGACTGTGGGGACCAACACTTCAAACTGCCCCCTCACTTCCTGGAATGGCACAGATGCTCATGGGAAGACTCAGCTGTATGGACATGGGGCACAGATCCAGCTTCTAGGATGAGAGCAGTCCAACATAGCAGACAGCCCATGGCACTTGACAGCTATGATAAAGCACGGTTGACCTGTGATCAAGGCCAGTGGTTTTCAACCTTTTTATACCTGGGGACCAATGAAAATAGGAGAATTATTTTGAGGACCTCTAAGACAGAAATAAAAACCATTATTAGTATTTTGTGCATTATCTTTTACTTATAATAATATAAAAGTAAAATTCTCTAAAATAATCAGGCAGCCTGACCTGTCATGGGGCAGTGGATAAAGCATCAACCTGGAATGCTGAGGTCGCCAATTTGAAGTCCTGGGCTTGCCCTGTCAAGGCACATATGAGAAGCAACTACTATAAGTCGATGCTTCCCACTCCTCCACCCTTTTTTCTTCCCTCTAAAATCAATAAATAAAATCTTTATAAAATAACCAGGTAAACGATAATTGTATGTACAGGGAATCCTCGGGTTATGACACAGTTCTTTTCCTACAACAGTGATGTAACGTGAATTTTGGTGTGAGTAAAAACACACCCTAGTCTAAGTCACTTACCTATCCTAACACAGTTGTAAAATCATAATCTAAATCATAAAAACACAACTAAGCCACAGAAAAAGAATACTGCGTATTCTTGCGCTGCACACAACCAAACTAGTTCGCCTATGTAGTCTGTAAGTACGACACTAATGGCATAAGCTGAAACACTCATGTCTCAATATTTTTAAGTTTTTATGGGAACAAGCTTCGTAAACTTGAAACATCACATGTTGAGACTGTTGTAACCTGAGGACCTCCTGTATATTTAATAGAATACAACTGAAATTTCTAAAGAGCAATATTTAACTCAAGTAAAGCTAGTGTGAAATCTGCTGTTGCTTCTTTGCAAGAGTACTTGACAACTGAGGCTGCAGTTTTGTTTCTGAGAGACACAAAGTGCTGCATTGACATCCATTTGGTTTCTCTATTTGGTTTTTTATTAGTGATAAGTCTAAAAAAGTCTCCCACACAAGTAGGTAGTAGAAAATACAATTAAAAATTTAATAGCTTTGTAACTAAGAGATGGCTATTCTTCCAGTGATGTCCAAAATTGTTATAATGATTACATTTTGTGTTTGGACACCAGAGAGATATCAGGAGATAAACCTAACAGTTTTTCTTTTTCACAATGATTAAGGGGGCAGGAGTTGATATCTTTCATGCATAGGTCATTGATCCAAAGGTTACCTTTACAGGGATCCTCATTTTTAAGGTAATAACGGTCAAAGTTTTGAGCTAATGCTCTTAAATGTTAACTTGTTAAATGTGAATTTCAGGTTGATGTCTCCAGCAATCAAAAAGTCTTGGAAAAGTGGAAACATTTCTACATCTTCTGTGTAGCAGTCTATGTAACATCGAATACTATATAAGTTTGTCTGAATGCTTTTTGTGTATTGCGCATGATTTATAAATGCTCTGTGTGGTGCAAAAAGTTGTTTAAACCAGCCTACAAGTTCCAAAGATATTTAAGACAACCTCAATAGTATTTTCATCGATAATACAGGCTGATAAGTGACAATCACCCTGAGCATGAGCAAATTCAACTAAGATCATTGAGTCTATAATCTTCATACAACAAGGTCATTAACTCTTTTGCAGACCAGCACTAAATTTCTAGTGGACTGGCAGTTGAAAAACACTGGTTTGAGCAGTATTAGGATGGCCAAACTTGAGTAAACAAAATGTCCCTAAATGTGCTCAGGGCACATGATAGGAATTCAGGCAGGATGATGCTTAGAGAGCCAAGAGGACAGACGGGCAATGGGTGACAGAGTCATCTATCTCCAGTAGTTGAGGCCAATCCCTGGGAAAAATTTGGGGCATGACTCTGTGAGGGCGCCCACCAAGATTAAGCCAATGCCCCCAACATTAGAAGGGTTTTTTTTGTTTGTTTGTTTTGTTTTTTGGGGGTTTTTTTTTGTATTTTTCTGAAGCTGGAAACGGGGAGAGACAGCCAGACAGACTTCCGCATGCGCCCGACTGGGATCCACCCGGCACGCCCACCAGGGGCGACGCTCTGCCCACCAGGGTGCGATGCTCTGCCCCTCCGGGGCGTCGCTCTGCCACGACCAGAGCCACTCTAGCGCCTGGGGCAGAGGCCAAGGAGCCATCCCCAGCGCCCGGGCCATCTTTGCTCCAATGGAGCCTTGGCTGCAAGAGGGGAAGAGAGAGACAGAGAGGAAGGGGGGGGTGGAGAAGCAAATGGGCGCTTCTCCTGTGTGCCCTGGCCGGGAATCGAACCCGGGTCCCCTGCATGCCAGGCCGACACTCTACCGCTAAGCCAACCGGCCAGGGCCACATGAGAAGGTTTTAAGAACAAGACAGATGTCGAAGGCAGAGCCTCAGTTACAGAGAACAAATCCACCAGAAGAGGATCAAAAGTAGAACTGTGGTTTCTAGTTAGAGAGGCAAAAAGCCCAAGATGACATAAACAAGGATACCCTGTTTCTAGATCCCCGCATATGGGGCTAGGGCTCCTGAGATAGTCTAGCCTAAAGCCAGAATTTGTGCTCAAGTTTGGGGAAGGTTGCACCCACAGATGGACATCAAGCAGCTTTAGCAGTAGGGGACAAATTTCTCTGATACCACAAATAAGGCAAAGCCTGCCCCTCTATTCTGACATCTGCAGCCTGGTGGTCAGAGGTTCTTGCCAACCGACCTACTCATCCATCCCAACTCTTTCTTCATAGCCTCACACATTCCCTCCTCTCCCAGCCTCACTGACCACCACCCTAAGCCTTTGGAGCACTTAAAAAGTGGCAATCAGGGTCCTGCCTACTGGCCTTGCCAGGAAGCTGACCTCTGGCATGGAAAATCATAGGAGCCAGTCATTCCTGTGACTACATCCAGAGCTTCTATTCTCTATAATTCACAAGATAGAATTTGCAAGTAATTTGAAAGTCCTTCATTTTTTAATTATTAAAATCGTCTCGCCTCAAATTCCTATGTTTGACACTGTTAATGGCCCCTTCTCCCCCTTTCCCTTCAAGTGACACTGTACGTGTCTATTTTGGTTGGTTTCCTGTTCAGTGTGCTTCCTTTCCTCTTTCTGTTCTCACTCCCTATTCATTTTTTTCTTTCTGCTCATGTCGTTGCTGTTACTTTTTTTTACCCTGAATTTGACCCCAGCCAGCTATCCTCAAGTCCCAGCCCCCAACCACAACACGATTTGAATCTTTTCATTTATATTGACCACATCGCTAGCAAATTATTCTTTCTAGCACTTCCCTTATCCTTGTTTCCATTATGTTTGGTTTAGGTTTTTTTTTTTAATCCTTCATTACCCAGCTTTCCCTGGCAAATGCTCAAGATAAAACTGCATATTTTTCTAAGATTTCTCTCTCTTTTAGTTCTTCTGTTCTTTTCCCCTTTGCCCCTGGCTTCCTGAAAGTCTGCCTTAAGGATTCATTTTATATCTTTGATTATACCAATAGCAAGTACTCACTTACTGTTTTGAATAAATGGTACTTTTCAGTGAATGGAAAACTTGTTTCTCCTTTGAAAACATTTGTTTCTCCATAGAAAACACTGTATTAAAAGAATCAGATAAACCTCTCTGATACCTTTATTGAAATGTTTTTTGCATTCTCATCGTAGAATTCCAAATATGTGGCATTACGCGTATTTGGGGCCAGGCTTCTGACAAGGTGCCCTCAATCAGCCACAGCTTCTTTATGAGTTTTCCCATCAAATGTGACTTCAGTTATTAAGACGTCCCAGCTGATTAGACTCACCAGCAGCCTCTTCTACCCACGAGGAAACCTGATATTGTTGGGAGAGGCTGTTGAGGGGAGATTACTTTGCAGCAGTAAAAGTCGGAGGCCTGATGTCTGCAGAATTCTGTTCACTTCTCACAGTCCTTTGACTGTGGAGAAGTCACTCTAAATCTGTCTCTCTGCAACTGAGGTACCCCATTACAGAAGTTCTATGAGAAATATATTTAAAAATATTAGCAAAATGCTTTGAACTTATTGTATATTTCACCACATTAGACGTAACAAACACTGTCCCTCTACTTAGTTACTCTAGCGAGAGGACAGCCTGGGTG
Organism: Saccopteryx bilineata; assembly: GCF_036850765.1. NCBI lineage: Eukaryota > Metazoa > Chordata > Mammalia > Chiroptera > Emballonuridae > Saccopteryx > Saccopteryx bilineata. Next base: position 90,418,163 of record NC_089502.1, read on the forward strand.
GGAAGGGGTACCATTCCTTGTTGACCAGCTTGGAAAGGGGCAGGAACAGGGTTGGGGCTCTTAACAAACCCTTCCCTCCTACACCCGTCCCCAGAGTCCAGGCATATTTTGCTAGCTTCCCATTGTTTTGTGCATCTGAGAGTTCATACATTTTCAGAGGCTCCTTTTTGCTCAAGTTGATAAGGAGCTGATGGATTAGAACAGTGATAGAGAGACAGTATAACGTGACGGTTAAGAATACAGATTTGAGAGCCAGATGCCCTGGGTTTAATACTTGGCTCTACTATGTGATAGCTTTGTAACCTCAGGCAAGTTACTTAACTTATCTGTGCCTCAGTTTCCTCATCTATAAATTAAGAACAATTTTATAAATATTAAGCAAGTTAATATATGTAAAGGACCTACTTGGAACAGTGTCTGACACATAGTGGGCATGTTAAATAATAAAATCATCCCAATTCCAATGGTCTTTATGTTATAAAATCTCTCTTGGAAAATAATTTGGTAAGATATAACAAAAGACTGTTTGGAAAGACAGCCTTCATGTAGCAATGTGGAAAATAAAATGTAAACATAGCAAAAATAAAATTATATAAGGGAGTGCCAGGCAGATCATCAAAAATGACCCTGCTGGCCCTGGCCAGGTAGCTCAATTAGTTAGAGCTTCCCCCGACATGCTAAAGTTGTGGGTTCCATCCCCCCATCAGGGCACATACAAGAATCAACTAATGATGGCATGAATAAGTGGAACAATGGATCAATTTCTCTCTCTCTCTCTCTCTCTCTCTCTCTCTCTCTCTCTCCTCCCCTCTCTCCCTCCCTCCCTCTCTCAATTAAAGAAAAATGACCCTGCTGGCAAGATTTCACACCGTGAAACAATAAATCACTAATGGCTCTGCAGTTTAAATTGAAAGGAAGGAAGGACGAAATGAAGGGAAGTAAAGTAGAGGTAAAGAAGAAAGAGAAGACAGTCCTCTGAGTTTTTTATTTATTTTTTATAAATATAGATCCAAGGCCCTGGCCGGTTGGCTCAGTGGTAGAGCATCAGCCTGGCGTGTGGGAGTCCCGGGTTCGATTCCCAGCCAAGGCACACAGGAGAAGCACCCATCTGCTTCTCCACCCCTCCCCCTCTCCTTCCTCTCTGTCTCTCTCTTCCCCTCCTGCAGCCGAGGCTTCATTGGAGCAAAGTTGGCCCAGGTGCTGAGGATGGCTCCATGGCCTCTGCCTCAGGTGCTAGAATGGCTCTGGTCACAACAGAGTGACGCCCAGATGAGCGTCACTTGACGCCCCAACAGAGCATCGCCCCCTGGTAGGCATGCTGGGTGGATCCCGTTCAGGCACATGCGGAGTCTGTCTGACTGCCTCCCCGTTTACAACTTCAGAAAAATACTAAATATATATATATATATATATATATATATACACACACACACACACACAGAGAGAGAGAGAGAGAGAGAGAGAGAGAGAGAGAGAGAGATCCAAGATCCAAGAGAGTTCCTGCAGATTTTGGACCTTGTATTTTCCCAGTATGGCTGCATTGATACATGTATCCCATCCCACATGTTCTTCTTTCAGTGCTACATTAACATCCCTCTTACTAAGAAGTGAGGTCTGTGTTCCCTCCCCTGGAATTCGGGTGGAGGCTCATGACTGATACAACCAATGGAGTATGGTGGAAATGATGCTATGTGACTTCAAAGCCTAGATCATAGAAAAGCACAGCTGCCACAATTCTCTCCCCCCCCCCCATCTCTCTCTCTCAATTTGCTCATGGAATTCAGTCACCATGTTATATGGGCCATATGAGGAGGCAATGTGTAGGTGTTCTGGCTAACAGCCATCATCAGACACTAGACATGTGAGTGACTAAGCCTTCAAATGCTTCTAGCTCCCAGTCATTGAGTCTTTCCAGCTGAGGTGCAGACATTGTGGAACAAAGGCAAGCTGTCTCCTCTGTCCCCATCTGAATCACTGATCAACTGAAATAATAAGAGATAATAAATGATTATTGTTGTTTTATGCCACTAAGTTTTAGAATAATTTTTTATGCAGCAATAAAACAGTACAGGAAGGCCATAAGATGGTAAAGGGTATGATTTCTAGAAGAAGACATCAGAATTTTCCCATGGGTAATCCTATTTGAGCCTTTGTCATCTATACCAGTTGTCCCCAAGCCCCGGCCGCAGACCGGTACTGGTCCGTGGGCCATTTGGTAATGGTCCTCAGAGAAAGAATAAATAACTTACATTATTTCCGTTTTATTTATATTTAAGTGTGAACGATGTTTTATTTTTAAAAATGACCAGATTCCCTCTGTTACATCCGTCTAAGACTCACTCTTGATGCTTGTATCGGTCACATGATACATTTATCCGTCCCACCCTAAAGGCCGGTCCATGAAAATATTTTCTGACATTAAACCGGTCCGTGGCCCAAAAAAGATTGGGGACCACTGATCTATACCACTTTATATTTAAATCCTTCCCCCCTTAGCAGGCAAATTCATCATTCTAAAATCTTATCAAATGAACTATGCTTGTTCAAAGTCAAAATGGTTATCTCTGAACAGGTTCCATACTTCAGAGTCTTGAAATCCCCTCAAAGAGATCCAGGTCTCAGTGATCTAGGCTGTCACTAAGGATTGTGTGAAGGAAGGGCTAAATATTTTTTTTTAATGAGAAGAGACAAAGGTAGACAGAGACAGAGAGGCAGACAGAGACAGGAAGGGAGAGAGATGAGAAGCATCAACTCGTAGTTGTGGTACTTTAATTGTTCTTTGATTGCTTCTCATACGTGTCTTAACCAGGGATATCAAACTGAGCCAATGACCCCCTTGCTCAACCCAGTGACCTCTGGGCTCAAGCCAGCAACCTTGGGGTCATGTCGGTGATCCCACTCTCAAGCCAGTGACCTTGTGCTCAAGCTAGTGACCTCAGGGTTTCAAACTTGGGACCTCAGCATCCCAGCTCCATCCTCTATCCACTGTGCCACCGCCTGTCAGGCAGGAAGGGCTAAAGATTTTTAACTTAAGAGCAATTTTGAAGTGGCCTGGTGTCTGGAGCCCACCAAAACATAACCAACAATGTTCAGAACTTATTTTCTATTCTGTTGGCTACAGTGCATACAATAAATGTAATAAAATATAATACAAAATAATTTTTTAAAAAAACACCAATCAATTCTTCATTATTTCCTAATTAAATATACAAGTAATCCAAATTTATTTTAGACAAATTAAAAAGTAAAAACAAAGAAAAGACTAATATAACCTCACCACCCAGAGATATCTCAACACTCATAATATTTTGTTATGTTTACTGCAATATTGTATAGATATTCACTTAGATATACCCAGGATGACCATACAAAACACTCAGTTCTGCATCCTACTTTTCACACTTAAAACCTGTGCATCTTTCTATGTCAATTACTATAGCTCTACTTTACTATTTTAATAGTCATATAATAACCCATTGATTGAATATACCATAATTAATTTAGTCAATTTCTTTTTATTTATTTACTTATTTTTGTATTTTTCCAAAGTGAGAAGCGGGGAGTAAGTCAGACAGACTCCCACATGCACCCAACCTGGATCCACCTGGCATGCCCACCAGGGGGCGATGCTATGCCCATCTGGGGAGTTGCTCCTTTGTGGCAGGAGTGATTCTAGTGCCTGAGGCCGAGGCCATGGAGCCATCCTCAGCACCTGGCCAACTTTGCTCCAATGGAGCCTTGGCTGTGGGAGGAGAAGAGAGAGATAGAGAGGAAGGAGAGGGGGAAGGGTGGAGAAGCAGATGGGCGCTTCTCCTGTATGCCCCGGCTGGGAATCGAACCCAGGACTTCCACACACTGGGCGGATGCTCTACCACTGAACCAACCGACCAGGGCCCTAGTCAATTTCTTATTATTGAGATTTTTTTTATTTCTATTTGGTTTCTTTTTAAATAAATATTGTATATATTTAAGATATATAACATGATGTTTTGATATACATAGTGAAATGATTAATTACTACAGCTAACCTAATTAACAAGTCCATCTCCTCATATAATTTCCATGTGTGTAGCGGGGGATGGGGAGCAGTGGAACCTGGAATCTACTCTCTTAGCAAATTTCCATCTACTACACAGTATTATTAACAATAGTCATCATGCTGCACATTGGATCTCTAGAACTTACTCATCCTACAAAACTATGACTTTGTACCTTTTAACCAACATCTCCCCATTCTCCTCACAACCCCACACCTGGTAAACACCATTCTACTCTCTGCTTCTGTGAATTCAGCTTTTTTAGATTCCACATATAAGTAAGATCAAGAAGTATTTTTTTTCAGCATCTGACTTATTTCACTTAGCATGATGTGTTCCAGGTTCATCCTTATTACACATGACAGGATCTCCTTTTTAAAGGCTGAATGATATTGCATTGTGTGTGTACATGTGTGTGTGTTTACACACACATATATATAATATATATTAAACATCTTTATCCATTCACCCATCATTGTGCACTTAAGTTGTTTCCACATCTTGGCTATTATGAATAATGCTTCAATGAACATGGGAGTGCAGATATCACTATAAGATACTGACTTCATTTCTTTGGATATATACCCAATAGTGGGGTTACTAGATTGTATGGTATGATAGCTCTATTTTTAATGTTTTGAGGACTCTCCATACTGTTTTTCATAGTGGTTGCACCAATTTACATTCCCAACAAGAGTGCACTGCAGGTTCTCTTTTCTCTACATCTTCTAAAACACTTATGTCTTGTCTTTGTGATAATAGCCATTCTAAGAGATATGAGGTGATATTTCACTGTGGCTTTGATTTGCATTCCTGATATTAATGATGTTGAGCACCTTTTCATGTACAGGTTGGTTATTCATATGCCTTCTTTAGAAAAATATCTGTTCAGGTGCTTTACCCATTTTTTAATCAGGTTATATTTTTGCTATTGAGTCTTATGAGTTTTTTATATTTTTTGGTTTGGTTCTTGACCACTTGTAGTTATTCAGGAATTGCCTGATCCTGGTCTTTGCCTTTTTAAAAATGCATACACTTTTTAATTGATTTGTATGAACTACTTATGTGGTAAAGTTATTAACCCATTGTTTATCATTAGAGACTGTAATTACTTTTGTTTAGTGCTCATTTATCTTTTAATATTATTATTGGTGGTGTTGGAGGTTTTTATTTCTCCAAGTTTTCTAAATAGAAAATACCTTCACAACTAGTGATAATTTTTAAAAAGTGTGTAACATTAGTAGACACCATATATGGAAAAGACCTGGAGGAAGGTTGCCCTGGCCGATCCTCTTTGTACTTTTCTGATTTGCTAAAACGAGTAACTAACCTTTATGATCTTAAAAAGTATTCAAAAGAATTTGTTTTCCTTTTTTGATGCAGAGAAATGTGTGTGTTCTATGTGAGTGGAATGCCATAAGCAAGAAACAGGAGGAGAAGAAAGGGAGACAAAAGATGAAGTTGAAAATGAAAATGGGAATCAGACCAGCAAGGACTGTGGATTCCAGTATGGACACATCTGTAGTTGAAGGCTTTTAGATAGGAAAGTGTTATGATAAGATCTGTATTTCAGAAAGAAAGCTATGGTTACAATGAAAAGATAAATGACATTTTGGAATTAGAAGCCATTTTTGATGGTATCAAGTTGTTTATTGCTACATTAATGCTGTGTAACACAGAACCAGAGAACCTCAATGATATACAACAGAACTCATTGCTCACATATCTGGGGTTAGCTGAAGGCCAGCTAGGCAACCCTACTGGTCTTGCTGAGACTCATTCACATGTCTGGGAGTGGTTACCTATTGGCTGACTAGACTGTCTTTGGCTTGTTTCAATCTGTTTTTGTAGATGTTTGTATAGCTGACAAGCTTGGAAAGTAGAGATGATATCTCCCTCCAGAGCAAAAAGCAAGCATCTTAACCATCTATCATAAAAGATTTGAGTCTGTAACCTCAGCATTTTTCTCTTGTAATGCCATCTACTCTGTGTGCAGGCATCGATCTAAACCTATCCACATTGCCCTCATCAGACTTGGAGGGCAAGGAGACTGATGCAGATACACTCGTGCTCATGCTGCTTGTTTTGCCATGAGTAATAAAATTCTTTGCTTTTGACCAGAAGTCACATGTCTCCTTCCAGCATCCAGGAAACTGTGGCAAGTTAACTGGGTAAAAATCTCAGACCCTTCACAGTTTAAAAAAACTTATTCAGCTTTATGTAACTGACATACTTAAACTGTATAAATTTAAGCTGTGCAACACAACGACTTGACATCTGTATATTGCAAAATGATTACCACACTAAGTTTAATTAACATCTGTCACTTCATAAAGTTACAAAAATGTTTTTCCTTGTGATGAAAACTTTTAGGATCAACTCTTTTAGCAACTTTTAAATACACTGTACCAGTAGAGTTAATTATAGTCATCATGTTGTACGTTACAGCCACTACTTATTTATTTTATAACTAAGAGTTTGTACCTTTTGACCACCTTCATCTAATTCCCCCACCTCCCTCCCCCTGCCTCTGATTGCCATGAATCTTACCTCTTTCTGTGAGTTTGGTTTTTGTTGTTGTCGTTTTTAGATTCCACATGTAAATGAAATCATACAATATCTGTCTTTCTCTGTCTGACTTATTTTACTTAACATAATGCCCTGAGGGTCTTACCATATTGTCATAAATGGCAGGATTTCTTTCTTTTTATGGCTGAATACTATTCCATTGTATATGTATGTGTGTATATATAATCTTTCATAGTTCTTGACATTAATCACTTCTCCCTCTCAACCATCAGATCCATGAGGACCTTCCACAGCCAGATTCTCAGTGCTGGGCACATGACTTGTGTTTAATTGGCACTTCATATATATTTGCTAAATGAATAAATTACTTGGTTTTTTTACTCTTTATTTTCAATAAATGGAATTGAAAGTAGCATTTTACTTCACATGGTCATCAATCTCTTGTCATTGTTACTGCAAGTAAGTATTTCCCTCCAGTACTAAGACAGTGTGGTATCTCAATATTGGAGTACTTGAGTATACCGTAATTTTTAAAGCACTTCTGGGATGGTGCCTGGTGCAGGGTTTCTTTATATCCAACACAGTTACACATGGGCTCTTATAGATATTGTTTCCACTTTTCTGAAATTCACTACATATGAGCTTTGATTTCCTTATGAAAATCTTTGCTGTGGACCTTAAAAAAGAAACTTATAATGCTTCCCTGTACACTTGTTGGCTGGATTCCTAACTATTTGTTCAACTGAATGGGTAAGTCCAGAAGGAAGATGGGGGGAAATGAAAACAGGGAGTCAACTTACTCAAAAGGAGAGAAATGGATAAAAGTTAGGACAACTTGTCCATTCAACTGTATTGTGCAAGGTTTTGCAGCTGTCTGCTCAGCTGATGAAGTCTGGGTTAAAGTCCAAAAAAAAAGTTCTACATTTACACATATTTTTTCAGTTTAAAAAAATGTTCAAGTATTTGAAATTAAATATTTTGATACATTAAAAATTCAGCAATGAATTTTAATAAAGAATATATGCAGGATAGAATAAACTCAGCTCAGAATTAAATATCATCAATGTTTAAATTGTTAATTAAAAAACCTCAGTCCTCACAAACTTATAGAGCTTGTCTCCTACTGCTGACTCTGGCGACAATCTCTGGGCTAAATGTGAGTCATAAATTGTGACACTGCAGACAGCATCTGTGAGGTGGGGCGTTTCACTTCTCACTTTGGTTCATGTTTACTTGTGCTGATTGGAAACTAGAAACATAAGAGGAAAGACTATGTGAGAATAGGGTTCTCTTAATTTCATTCAAAAGGCTTTGGACTAGGAAATATTAAAAAAAAATTTAAATGGCCTGATTAGGCAGTGGCGCAGTAAACAAAGCATCGGACTAGGATGCGGATGACCCAGGTTTGAGACCCTGAGGTCACCAGCTTGAGCTTGGGTTCATCTGATTTGAGCAAGGCTCACCAGCTTGAGCCAAAAATGCTGGTTAGAGCAAGGGGTCACTCAGTCTGCTGTAGCCCCCTGGTCAAGGCACATATGAGAAAGCAATCAATGAACAACTAAAGTGCCGCAACAAAGAATTGATGTTTCTCATCTCTCTCCCTTCAGGTCTGTCTGTCCCTACCCGTCCCTCCCTCTGACTCTCTTTGTCTCTGTCACACACAAAAAAAATTTTTTTAATAAAACAGATGAGACAATTTGAGCTTCAGTAAGTATGAAAATGCAATAGGTACTTCATGCCACAGAACTGTACACTTAAAAATGGTTAAAATGTGCCCTGGCTGGTTTGCTCAGTGGTATAACATTGGCCTGACACATAAATGTCCTGGATTCGATTTCCGCTCAGGGCACACAGGAGAGGCAACCATATGCTTCTCCCCTCCTCCCATCCTTCTCTTTCTCCCCACTCCCCAATTGGCTCAAACGAGCTGGTCAAGTTGGCCCCCGGCACTGAGGATGGCTCCATGGCCTCTGCCTCAGGTGCTGGATGGTCAGTTGCCCAGCAACAGAGCAACGCCCCAGATTGGCCAAAGGGTTGCCCATAGGGGATTTGCCAGGTGGATCCCAGTCCCGGTGCATGTGGGAGTCTGTTTCTCTGCCTCCCCTACTCTCACTTGATTAAAAAAAAATGGTTAAAATGATAAACTTTATGTTATATATATTTTGCCACAGTAAAAAATACAATGGATTTCAACCCATAAAATTTGTTTAAAATTTTAAATTCATAGTGAGATCTTAAAACTATCCACCTTGAGGATAAGGCAAACAATTCATTATCTAAAAATAAATAGAGGGAAAGAATCAAACGTATATCCTGCTCTTCCTATATAAACTGTATCACTAGCTAACCAAATAGTACATTAGAAAGGCATCTCTTTATAAAATTATCCCAACTAGTAAATGGAAATGAAACATAATAGAATTAGACTATCATTATTTTGCAATGCTCAATAAGTTAATTGATCTAGGCAATGAGAATCAACCACTGCTAATATTGCAAAAAGAGACAAAACCAGATATTATGTATCTCCTGAGAAAGAACTCAACCTTACTTATAGTTTTGCAAAGAAAATCCAACCAAAGTCTGGTCAAACCTGTGAATCCAGCAGACTATTTTCATGAAAAGCTGAGACAGAATACATGTAAAATGCAGCATGAGTGTGCCATCACCAAAATTGAAATTGTAGGAAACTATGTTGGCCAAATTGTCTTTGTTCTTCAACAGGTAAATTATAAGGAAAAGAAAAGGACAAAGGGGAAAACTGTAGATGAAAGGCGATTTAAAACTTGAGTCAGTAATTTTTTTATTGAGCAAGGCTCAGCTTAAGTGTCTAAGAAAGCACACGTGTGTGATGGAGCCATAAAGAAGTGTAAGGAAACAATTACTATAAAAATCAGGATTGTGGATATGGAGGGACTTCTGGAGTGGCTGTCAAACTACTTCTTTTTCACTTGGATGGTAGTTATAAAAGTGTGGCCTTATAATAATCCACTATTCTGTATATTTGTTCTGTGTAATTTTCTGTGTTTTTTATTATAAAAATATATTTAAGTGGGACATTCAGAATGACTGTAGTAATATGAATCACCTAGGACTGCCATGTGTACATGGCCAGCTGGTCAGAAAGAAAGATGACAAGAGAACTGGTGAGGCCCCCAGAGGTCACCTAAGGGCCCAAAAATTTGCCCGGCTATTTGTGGGCAGGTAAAAACTGCATTGTATTATGACTTTGGGCCAAGGCATAGTTTTGCATTTCTGGCAGAAATGGATGGGAAAGAGCTCAGAAGTTGTTTTGACCAAACCATATTTTAGTTCCTGGAGCAATTTAGTTCTTTGGGCATCATAGCTCACACCAGCCATTTGCCAACAAAAACTTGAAATTGCACCTCAATTCTGTGCTTAAAAGATGTATCAGTACACTTAAAGATATATCTAAGGCAGCTCTTTGTCCACAAAAAAAAATATCTGGAAAAGCTTATTACATAAACGATATCGAGAAGTCCAAATGTAAGTCCCTAAGGGGGTGGCAACATAAAACGTCAGAGCAGGAGAAATGGTATGTTCTACCAAAGACTGTATTTAACAATGTGATACCAATATACACCTATGGAAATCCTAATATCTGCAAATCTGATAATGCCAATTGCTGATGCGGATTCTGAACAATGAATAAATTCTCATTCATTGCTGGTGAGAATGCAAAAATGGTATAGCTTCGGCCCTGGCCGGTTTGCTCAGTGGTAGAGCGTCGGCCTGGCGTGCAGAAGTCCCGGGTTCGATTCCTGGCCAGGGCACACAGGAGAAGCGCCCATCTGCTTCTCCACCCCTCCCCCTCTCCTTCCTCTCTGTCTCTCTCTTCCCCTCCGGCAGCCGAGGCTCCATTGGAGCAAAGATGGCCTGGGCGCTGCGGATGGCTCCTCGGCCTCTGCCCCAGGTGCTAGAGTGGCTCTGGTCGCAACAGAGTGACGCCCCAGAGGGGCAGAGCATCGCCCCATAGTGGGCAGAGCGTCGCCTCCTGGTGGGCGTGCCGGGTGGATCCCTGTTGGGCGCATGCGGGAGTCTGTCTGACTGTCTCTCCCTGTTTCCGGCTTCAGAAAAATACAGAAGAAAAAAAAAATGGTATAGCCTCTTAGGAAGACCATTTGGTAGTTTCTTACAAAGCTGAATGTGATCTTACCATACAATACAGCAATTTTTTCCTAGGTACTTACCCAATTGTTTTGAAAGTTATGTTCATACAAAAACATGCACATTAAAGTCTATAGCACCTTTATTTAAAATTACTAAATACAGGAACCAATAGGTCCTTTGATAGGCGAATAGATATTTAGTGATAAAAAGAAATTTGCTATCAAACCATGCAAAAAATGGGGACGAATCTTAAATGCCTATTGCTAAGTGAAAGTAGCCAGTCTGAAAAGGCTATATACTGTATGATTGATTCTACAGTGTGTCCATAAAGTCATAGTGCACATTTGATCTGCACTAAATAAAAGGAAAACTCTCCCAGTTTCATACCTATTCAATGCAGTTTGATGTGGGCTCACGCACAGATTTTTTAGGGCTCCTTAGGTAGCTTTCCCGTATAGCCTCTACAGACTCAACACTGACTGATGGCCTACCAGAACGGGGTTTCTCCACCAAACTGCTGGTTTCCTTCAACTGCTTATCCCACCGAGTAATGTTATTTCTATGTGGTGGCGCTTAGTTATAAACGCACCGATATTCCTGTTGCACTTTGGTCACAGATTCGAATTTAGCGAGCTGCAGAACACACTGAACTTTCCTCTGTACCGTCCACCTCTCCACTGGCATGGCCGTGGGCTGCTCCACTGTATACACGGTGTTACGTCATTATCTGCAAATGCGCACATGCTGCCACATCATCCTACAGAAACTGGGAGGGTTTTCCTTTTTATTTGGTGCAGATTTCACATTTCTATCATCTTTTGTTGCTTTCCTGTGACCGGTCAAAAGTGCACCATGACTTTATGAACACACTGTATTTATGTGGATTATATGGGAACCCATTGTACTATCTTCACAACTTTTTTGTAAACCTAAAACTATGCTAAAGTAAAAAGTTTACTTAAGTTGTAAAATGAAGATTGTATTATATATGTTAGAGATTAAGTGATTAATTCATTAGTCACTAATGATTAACTACTTCAAGCATTTAATGAGCACCTGTTTCATATCAACAACTTTGTTGGCATTTGTAAGGGACCCTTGTATAAGTTAAAATTTATCTCAGCTCTCGAGAAGCTTACAGTTTAATTGGTAAATGTGGATTCTAAATATCCTCTAAGTTTGCTAAGTGATTTTTCTTTAATGCAATGATAGGAGTTTTCATTTTACTGACTCCAATAATTCCCTTTATGCTACAGAAAGTGTTACAAGCAGACCTGTCCATACATTTGTGAAGCAGTTAGATTCTTTTGTCACAGTCTATATTCCATCCTAAGATCCTTTGGCTTCCTAAATGACTTTTTAAATTTTTTTATACATTAATATTTACTCTTTATTTTGTAAAGTTCTATGGTTTTGACAAATGCATATCATCACATATCCACCATTAACAGTATCATACAGAATAGTTGAATTGCCCTAAACCTCCCCCTGTGCTTCACTTATTCAACCCTTTTCCTTCCTCAAAGGCAACCACTGCTCTGTTTACGGTCTCTATAGTTTTTCCTTTTACATGAAGTTCTTCACGTTTTAAAAGACAAACTCATTCAATACCAGTTTTCTTCACCTGCAAAAGAAATTCACATGCTAGACTGTCAGAGTTAGGAAGGCTGTGAGGGCAGACACTGGATGGCCTGCTCGTGTTCCCTCGCCCTTACTGCATCCGTGTGCATGAGCCTGGCTTTCAGCTTCCTGCACTTCTTTCCTGAGGACTTTCGCTGGCCTTCAGAGCCCACTTTGCTAGCCAAGAGGCAGGTAGAAGTACCAGAAAATTAATCCCTCTGCTCTATGTGGGGAAGTATGACATTTTATCTACCTTTCATGATACAGATTAACAAGAGAAAATAACCAAATCTAATTATATATGTATGAATGGGAACCCCACGTACATGAGAGTCAGAGACAGAAAGGGAGAATGAGGTGAATATGGCATTCTGAGCTAAGGATAAGGTAAGGTGCCTTGGGGCTTGAGAAGGGGGGGGTTATTTACAGGATGATAAGAAGAGCAGATGTTGAGTAATTGGATGTTTGCCATGCCCTATAGACAGGTCAAAAAGTTGATCTCAGATAATCTGTTATTATGGACAAGGCCCTTAATTTAAATTCTTTAAATTCTTCTAGGTAATTAAGGGTGGAGGGTGGGTGTGGGGGAGAGAAGTTTCTCTTGACCCCACAGGGTTTCAGTAGCATTTGGCTCAAAAATAATTCTCATAATGTTAATGTAGACAAGTAGCTAGATATTAATGGGGAAAGAGAGCAGAGGGAGTTAGACATTATATTTATTAAAACTCGGTGTATGGCCAATAGCCACAGCCACCATCACAGCCGCCTGGCCCATGCAGGTTCGCATTTGATTCAGACAGATGGTAATGAAACAACGGAGCCAAGAACTGGGGAGCCATTACTTTTAATCCTAGCTCACACCCAGCAGGCGAGAAAATACACACAGTGGGAAAACACTTCCCCTTCTATTCAGGGCTCCCAAAGCCACTGACTCATCTGAGTATTCCTAGAATCAAAGGCCCCCACCAACCTTATTCACCTCTGTTCCCCATCTCCTTCTCTCTGCACAAACTCTGCACAAACTGGCTTCTCCTTCAGCACTCTGCTATCTTGGCTGCCTCTCCGCTGCAATGCTGATGGCAGGAACAGAGAGAGAGAGAGAGAGAGAAAGAAAGAGAGAGAGAGAGAGCCCAGTCGGCCTTATTTTATAGTATAGAAATTAAAGCCTTTAAGCCAGTATATATTGTAAATAAGGAAGTCTCTGATACAAAGCCACTTATCTGAGGCATAAATGGGATTCCTCATAAGAGTGCACCACCCCACATCATGCAAGGCTGAGTCTAGTGGTTCTCAAACTTTTTGAAGTCGAGGCGCATTTAAAATCCTACAAATAATTGTAGGCACACTCTATACAAGTTTCTGAGAAATATGTCATAATAATTAAGTCACATATTAAAGAAAAAAGTATAAAGTCTAAGCATGCTTTTATGGTAATTAAACAAAATAAATATGACAAAATTACATTTATTCTGACATTAAAAAACATTTTTATGTTACATTTTCTGAGTTACGCTTTTTAGAATTTGTAAAAAGCACAAGTTAAAAAATAAAAAAAACAGCCTGACCTGTGGTGGCTCAGTGGATAACGTGTCGACCTGGAAATGCTGAGGTCCCCGGTTCGAAACCCTGGGCTTGCCTGGTCAAGGCACATATGGGAGTGGATGCTTCCAGCTCCTCCCCCCTTCTCTCTCTGGCTCTCTCTCTCCCTCTCTCTCCTCTCTAAAAATGAATAAAGAAAAAAAGAAAATAAATAAACAAAAAAAGTTATCTTTATATAGATAGATAGATAGATAGATAGATAGATAGATAGATAGATACATTCTTAGTAAGATTTAGTAAATTCGGCAGGTCCCGGCACAAGTGTGTTAAGTTTTTTCATTCTTGTGTTTATGAGAAACATGAGCCTGATGTGTCCTAGCGATTTCTTCAATGTTTGAGCATATATTTGAAAGGCGAACTCTCATTTCCTTGTCAATACATTGAAGAATTCCTCTCTTTTTACTCTTAATTGTGTTGAATGCAGAAAACCCCCACCATACATATCATCTTAACTTTACACCAAACAAAGGATAGAAGAAACTTGTCTCCAGTCTTTCCAGGGAACATGGGGGGTAATGTAAACAATCCAGCACCACAGCTTAATAGCCCTTTGCAACCTAATCAAAAGTGAGGTGGGGGGTTGGACAAATGTCAGCTTACAGCCCATTCCCCACACCTTTGTCCCCCAAAAATCTAAACTCTAAAAACCCTGTTGGATTTTTGGTCCTGTTGGGCAGATAAAATGTATTATGCTCACTTTGTTAAAGAGGCCGTTGCCCAGGTGGTATTAATGTGTGTTGGGGTGGGCTAAAGGCAGGCAGAATCCTTGTAGCCTGGGGCTTGGTTTTGGGATTAAGCCTTTCCTACCCTTTTTGGTGTAAGGTGGTACAATCCTATCATGCCTCAGAAGTGACTTTGTATTAGAGACTTCCCTATTATGTATATTGGATTAAGGGTTTGGATTTCTACACTATAAAATGGGAACGGAGCGGGAGTTTGGTTCTTGGTTCCTGAGGTTAGCATGAGAGAGCAGAGAGAGTAGAGCCAGCAGCGGAAGGAGGCCACGTGGAGGAGGCCAGGAAAAGCAGCCAAGATGGCGGAGAGCTGACTGAGATGCCAGTTTGTACAGAGTTTGTATCTGGGATAAGGAAGGAGATGGGGAACTGAGGAGAATAAGGCTGGTGAGCTAGAAACCTTTGATTCTAGGAAACTCGGATAAGTCAGTGGCTTTGTGAGCACTGAATGTGACTGGGTTTTTGGAGCCCAGTGTGTATTTTTTACTTGCCCGCCGGGTGCAAGCTAGGATTAAAGGCTATGGCCCATCAGTTTTTGGCTCCACGGTTTCTTTACCGACTGTCCGAATCCAATGCGAACCTGCATGGGCCAGGCTGCTCTGATGCTGGCCCTGGCCCTGGCTTCTGGCTTTACAGGTCCCCAACACATATTTCTCTGGAATACCATAGGGCACACCTGGAAATCTTTTAGGGTGTACCAGTGTGCCCTGGAGCACACTTTGAGAATCACTGCCTTAGGTTATAAGGATTTTTGCCAGCTTACAGCATGTCCCCCACACCCAATGCAAACTATAAGCAAACAAACATATACATCATATTTACAACTTATTTGACCAACACTTGGAAAGCCTGATTCAGTAGGAAACTGCAACATCCCATTTAGCTTAATTTGCTAGAAGGCTAAAGTATTCATAAGCTCAATTCCACATTTCAGAATTCCATTGTGACCTCAGAGTCCATTGTGCCTTAGCCCTCCAGGCTCAAGTTGGGGAGAAATCTCCCCAAGACATTGCCAGTCAGGTGCTGGGGCAGGGATGTGTTTCTGTGCTTCCACTTTAAGATATGCACAGTGGAAGCCAGAATGGGGACCATAGAGGCTTGTCAGTCTAGCTTAGAAGAAGAATCTGATTGGTTAGTGAGAAGAACCAACACAAGCCTATGAAATTATTTTAATTAATTTTAATTTATTGTGTTAACATGAATTCAAGTGTCCCACTGAATACAACATCATGCCCCCCTCCCCCATTTCCTTATCTATACCCCCTTTGTCCCCCTCTCCCCAACTCCCTTCCCAATTCCCTCTAGGACATGCTGACTTGCTATCTGTATCTCTGTGTTATGTATATATAATTTCACTAATCCCTTCATCTTCTCTGATCCCATCCCTTCATTTCCCTTCCTTCTGACAGCTGTCCCTCTGGTCCCTGTGACCCCGCCGCTGCCTCTATTTCATTCCTCAGTTCATTTTGTTCCTTAGATTCCACATATAAGTGAGATCATATGATATTTGTATTGCTCTGCCTGGCTCATTTTACTTAGCATAATAGTCTCCAGGTCCATCCATGACACTGCAAAAGGTAAGATTTCCTCTTTTTCACAACTGTGTAGTATTCCATGGTGTATATGTACCAAAGCATTTTGGGAGTTTTTTGTTTGTTTTTTGTTCTTTTGTATTTTTCTGAAGCTAGAAACGGGGAGAGACAGTCAGACAGACTCCTGCATGCGCCCGACCGGGATCCACCCGGCACGCCCACCAGGTGGCGACGCTCTGCCCACCAGGGGGCAATGCTCTGCCCCTCCGGGGCATCGCTCTGTTGCGACCAGAGCCACTCTAGTGCCTGGGGCAGAAGCCAAGGAGCCATCCCCAGCGCCCGGGCCATCGTTGCTCCAGTGGAGCCTCGGCTGTGGGAGGGGAAGAGAGAGACAGAGAGGAAGGAGGGGCGGTGGAGAAGCAGATGGGCGCTTATCCTGTGTGCCCTGGCCGGGAATTGAACCTGGGACTCTTGCACGCCAGGGTGGCCCTCTACCACTGAGCCAACCGGCCAGGGCCTGTACCAAAGCTTTTTAATCCACTCGTCTACTGACAGACACTTGGGCTGTTTTCAGATCTTGGCTATTGTAAACAATACTGCAATAAACATGGGGGTGCAGGCCCTGGCCGGTTGGCTCAGTGGTGGAGCATCGGCCTGGCGTGCGGGGGACCCGGGTTCGATTCCCGGCCAGGGCACATAGGAGGGGCGCCCATTTGCTTCTCCACCCCCCCTCCTTCCTCTCTGTCTCTCTCTTCCCCTCCTGCAGCCGAGGCTCCATTGGAGCAAAAGATGGCCCTGGCGCTGGGGATGGCTCCTTGGCCTCTGCCCCAGGTGCTAGAGTGGTTCTGGTCACGGCAGGGCGACGCCCCGGAGGGGCGGAGCATCGCCCCCTGGTGGGTGTGCCGGGTGGATCCTGGTTGGGCGCATGCGGGAGTCTGTCTGACTGTCTCTCCCCGTTTCCAGCTTCAGAAAAATACAAAAAAAAAACAAAACATGGGGGTGCATACCTTCTTTTGAATCTGTGATTTGGTATTCTTAGGATATATTCCTAATAGTGGGATAGCTGAGTCAAAAGGCAGTTCCATTTTAAATTTTTTGAGGAAATGCCATATTGTTTTCCACAGTGGCTGCACAAGTCTGCATTCCCACCAGCAGTGCAGGAGGGTTCCCTTTTCTCCACACCCTTTCTAGCACTTATTGTGTATTAATTTGTTAATGAGCACCATTCTGACAGGTGTGAGGTGATATCTCATTGTGGTTTCAATTTGCATTTCTCTGATGATTAGTGACACATTGAACATTTTTTCATATGCTTATTGGCCATCTGTATATCCTCTTTGGAGAAGTGTCTATTCAGTTCTTTTGCCATTTTTTAATTGGACTATTTACCTTCCTGGTGTAGAGTTTTACAAGTTCTTTATAAATTTTGGTTATTAACTCCTTATCAGAAGTATTGTTGAATATATTCTCCTATTGTGTGGATTTTCTTTTTATTTTGTTAATGGTGTCTTTTGCTGTGCAAAAGCTTTTTAGTTTCATATACTCCCATTTGTTCATCCTGTCTTTCATTTCATTTGCCTGTAGAGATAAATCAGCAAAAATATTGCTGAGAGATATTGGAGAGTTTACTGCAGGGGCTGGGAACCTATGGCTCGCAAGCCAGATGTGGCTCTTTTAATAAAACAAATCTTTAATAAATAATAATAATAATAATGTTAAAAATATAAAACATTCTTATGTATTACAGTCCATTCATTTCCTACCACTCATGTTCATGGTTGAGGGTGGCTGGAGCCAATCACAGCTGTCCTCTGGGACAACACCAAATTTTTATTGGATAATGCGTAAGGTACATGGGTTGTTGTATGGCTCTCATGGAATTACATTTTAAAATATGTGGCATTCATGGCTCTCTCAGCCAAAAAGATTCCTGACCCCTGGTTTACTGCCTATGTTTTCTTTCAAGATATTTATGGTTTCACAACTTACATTTAAGTCTTTTATCCATTTTGAGTTTATTTCTATGAATAGTGTAAGTTGGTGGTCTAGTTTCATTTTTTTGCATGTACCTGTCCAATTTTCCCAAAACCATTTATTAAAGAGACTGTCTTTATTCCATTGTATGCTCTTGCCCACTTTGTGAAATATCAATTGACCATAAAGGTGTGGGGTTTTTTTCTGGGTTCTCTGTTCTGTTCTATTGATCTATATGCCTGTTCTTATGCCAGTATCAAGCTGTTTTGAGTACAATGGCCTTGTAGTATAACTTTATATCAAGAGGTGTGATATCACCCACTTTATTTTTCTTTTTCAAGATTGCTGATAAGTTCACAAAATTTTAAAGAAACTGATTGGTTGGCTTAAAGAAAAGCTAGTCCTTCCCAGCCCAAAAATATAAACATGGGCTTAACAGAAATCCAGCCCTTTTTGCCCTTCTCTCTACATCCCTGCTTGGGAATGCACTTGCTCCATTTGCAGCCATGATGCATGGACTGGCAGCCAAACACTCTCCCAGGTATAGGCTTTAAGCAGCACCTGAACTGAACTAAGTTTTAATATGGGCTAAACCATGGTACAGAATATTTAGACTTTGGTTTTTATACAGGCTTAATCAAGACAGGACTGGACTTTTTCATTGGTGGGGCAGATGGAGGTGAGACACTAAAAGCTTATAAGTAATCTTCTATTTCAACTCCAAATTAATCTTACTGAAAATGCCTAAGGTTCTCCAAGTAAAAATCTAATAAAATGCTTTTTATATGATACTGTACACGAACTACATCAGAACTGATATCAATAACACCTAGGCGTGACTTATTCTGAACCTCTACACCCAACAGCCCTAAACAATGACTGGCTGGAAGTGATGTTTCAACATAGAAGCTCCCATCCCCTAAAGTGGAATAACTCCGTGGTGTCTGTCCACACTGCCCACCATAGAGCCACAGCAGGATTAAACCCCAGTTGCCCACATTGGTTATTTACTTGATAGCACACCATGTATTGACTGCCTTCACTTCTCCATTCTTTTATCAGTGTTTCTTTGCCTCCCAAATAAACTACTTATTCAAATCTTTATTTCATGATCTACTTCTAGAACACAAATGAAATAGCCTCCAAGTTCATTTAGTAAGGGAAAAACATGTGCAGAGAAGTAAAGTGACATACCCCAGCTCCTACAGCTAATTAGTAGCCTAAATGGGCCATTGATTGACTCACACAAAGTAAAGCTCAGTCAATTATTGGTGGAAGAATAAAGAATAAAGATCCATGACCTATGTTTTCTGCCAGCTGGTTTAATGCCCTTTTCACTTAATCAATTTACCCTTGGTTATTAAAAAGCTTGGAACATATGGGGCTACAATTGACTAGAAAATCACATAGATTAAGATGGTAACGGTCAGTCATCAGGACTGGGATTTACTCCTTATGGAAGAATGGACCCTTTCAAGGGTTCAGGGACTACCTGGAATGGTGAAGCTGGAAATGGGATAGGAGTTAAGATAAGACATGAGGGGGTGTGGGTAGGTCACCAAGTTGAGTGACACAAGCAGGAGCCTAAAGTGGAAACAGACTAAGGAGTCACTTAATCCAAGCAAGAGAACTGGCATGTAAGAGGCAGCAGGAAGTCACAGTGCTGACAAAAAACAAGATAGCAGAAAACAGGAAGCATCTTGGATTTTCTTGGGCAAAGTGTTGTGAGTAGCCATCTTGTATGAGTGAACCCTATGGAAGATCCTCCATCCATCCTTACCCCTCAGGATGACCTCTTTTGTCTTAAGTGGTAGTACTTAGAGTGTTACAAAAAATTCACAAAATGAAGATTATTAAAATGTACAGATTGTAGCCTGACCAGGCAATGACACAGTGGATAGAGCATTGGACTGGGATGAGAAGGACCCAGGCTCAAAACCCCGAGGTCACTGGCTTGAACATGAGTTCATCAGGTTTGAGCAAGGTTCACCAGCTTGAACCCAAGGTCGCTGGCTTGAGCAAGTAGTCACTCATTCTGCTGTAGTCACCCCCCCCCCGTCAAAGCACATATGAGAAAGCAATCAATGGACAACTAAGGTGCCACAATGAAGAATTGATGCCTCTTATCTCTCTCTTTCCTGTCTGTCTGTTCCTTTCCCTGTCTATGTCACACAAAAATAAAATAAAATAAAATGTACAGATTGTAGCACCAATGGCTAGTTGCCTACCTACTACTCACTCTTCCCTTTCTCTTTACTAACAGAAATCTTATATTGTTGGGAGTGACACTGTCCTCAGCTTTAAACCAATGCAGCTTTCCTTGCAGATCTTGGTGGTCAATAAGGTAAAACTGAAAGCCATTGTGTGAGGCTTCTAAAGAAGTTTTGTAAAGGGAACTGACTAATATGAGTGATTTAACCATATGCTCCTCCCATGGGGGCGGGGCAAAAACCCGGAAACAGGTGGAGACCCACAGCTGAGCAAAGGTGCTCACCCCTGCCTGTGGTGCTAAGGCTTGCAGCATGGGCATGGTGCATAACTCCATCCACAAGGGCGGGGCAAAAGCCAAGGCTTGTAGACCCAGGCATGTGATCACAGTTGCTCCCGTGGAGGAGAGGTGGAAACTGCTGGCACTGGCAACACCCATACCCAAACACCCTAGGCAGCAGTGGCAAAGGGGGTGGCAGGCCTGCAGACAGACCACACCTAGGGAACACAGAAGCCACACCCATTGGACTCCGGTGGCCACACCCTTCTTATACACAGACAAAATGGAAAGGCATAGAAATGCAACACAAATGAATCAAGAGAAATCCCCAGAAAAGGACATAAATAAATCAGATATAACCAAATTACAGGATGCAGAATTTAAAATAATGATTGTTAGAATGCTCAAAGGTCTTAGAACAACAATAGATGGTCATTATGAACACATAAATAAAAACAAAGCAAATATAATAAAGGACATTGAAATAATAAAAAAGAATCAGTTAGAAGTGACAAATACAATATCTAAAATGAAGACCATAATGGAAAGAATTAAAAACAGGATGGATGAAGCTGAGGATTGAATCTGCGAGTTAGAGGACAAGATAAATGAAGGCATGGAAGCAGAGCAGAAAAAAGAAAAGAGACTCAAAGAGTCTGAGGAAACTCTAAGAGAGCTCTGTGACAACATGAAGAAAAATAACATCCGCATCAAGGGGTTCCTGAAGAAGAAGAGAAAGAACAAGGAAAGAAACTTTGTTCAACCATATCATAACTGAAAACTTCCTTAAATTAATGCAGAAAAACATCTCACAAGTTCAAGAAGCACAGAGAACTCCATTAAACCCAAAGAAATCTACACCAAGACACATCATAATTAAAATACCAAAGCTAAGTGATAAAGAGAAAATATTAAAATCTGCTAGAGAAAAAAAGGTTATCACCTACAAAGAAGCCCCATAAAAATGACATTTGATTTCTCAACAGAAACACTTGAGACCAGAAGGGAATGACAAGAAATATTCAGAGGGAAGACAAGATGGTGGTGGAGTAGGCAGACATACCAACTTCCACCTCCCAGAACCAAAGTGGATTACAAACTAATTTTAAGAACCATCATCTGGAAAAACCACCTTTGGACTAAACTAAGAGGACTCTTCAACCAAGGAACACTGAAAAAGGCACACTGAGACTGGTAGGAAAAGCAGAAATGCAGAGAGGGCTGCCCAGCTCCCCGGAGTGAATGGCAGCCGGAGAGACTCGTGTGACAGGAAGTGAGTTTAGCAGAGAAGGGAGGGTCCTGAGTCCCAGGAACAAAGCCCCAGCCTGCAGCCCCAGAGCCTAGAAGAGGCGTATGGACAGTATTTAGCTAGAAAAAAGACAGGATACTGTTTGTGAGAAAGAGACTGATTTCTCAGACCCAGGATACTTCTTAAAAGGACCACGCAGAAAACCTCTCTCACAACCACTCACCCAGGGCTCTGGGGGACAGGAAGAGAGGAGAGGCCCAGATTAGCAGGAAGAGAGTGTAATCTAGGAGGCACAGGAAGAAACATTTTGAGAGACAGCAACAGTAACCTCTGGGATGAGTCACTCCCTAAATCTGAAGTGAGTATTTCCCCTGGAAACAGCAATACCAGCAAAGGGAAGCAGGACACCAGCCAAACAAGTTCTCCTGCAGCACTCAGAGCAGAGTCGTTTAGAAGGAGGGAGCTTTCAGGACTATAGTAGTGAGTCTTAGGGTCTGAGCTGCAGCGCGGCCAACCACACAGCTAAGGGCTCACCCAAGAGCTGGCAGCAGTGGGACACAGAAGCGCGGTTATGTCGGCAAGGATGGAAGCCTACTGGCGACCACTGAGGCCCAGATGTGAGCTCAGTCTTGCCTGGCTGGGGAAGAGGGGACGTGCGGAAGTGGTCAAGCCCAGCTGCGGACTGCCTGCAATTCAGCCTGCAGGGGAAAGGCAGGAGCCCCGGAAGGGGTGGAGACCCACCCTTGAGAAAGGGCACAGGAGCACAGTCTTGCCCCACCCACGAAACCCAGGCTTGTGACCTGACTTGGGTGCCGGCTCCTCATGCAGGGGTGGAGCCAAAAGCCCAAAACAGGTGAAGTTCTGCTACTGATTGTGAGTATGCAGTCCCACCAGGCCTGTGGAGCCAAGGCTTGCAGCTGTCCCACAAGCGGGCTTCTCCTGCAAGGGCGGGGCAAAAGCCCAGAATCAGGTGGAGACCCACAGCTGAGCAAAGGTGCTCACTCCTGCCCTCAGGGCCAAGCATAATGCCATCCACGGGGGTGGGGCAAAGGCCAAGGCCACCGAGGCTTGTACACCTGAGCACGTGATCACAGACACTCCCATGAAGGAGAGGTGGAAACCAAAGCAACAGCCCCAGTGGGCAGGCACCACCAACACCCATACCTAAATGATCTAGGCAGAAACAGCAGAGGGGGCGGTGGGCCTGCAGACAGACGACACCTAGGGAACAAATAGGCCACACTCAGTGGACTCCAGTAGCCAAAACCTTCTTTTACAGAGACAAAATGAGAAGGCAGAGAAATGTAACACAAATGGATCAAGAGAAATCCCCAGAAAAAGACCTGAATGAGTCAGATGTAACCAAATTACCAGATGCAGAGTTTAAAATAATGATTGTTAGGATGCTCAAAGATCTTAGAACAACAATAGATGGTCATTACGAACACATAAATAAAGAGATAGCAAATATAAAAAAAGACATTGAAATAATAAAAAAGAATCAGTCAGAAATGACAAATACAATATCAGAAATGAAGAACACAATGGAAGAAATTAAAAGCAGGATAGATGAAGCTGAGGATTGACTCAGCGAGTTAGAAGACAAGATAAATAAAGGCATGGAAGCAGAGCAGAAAAAAGAAAAGAAACTCAAAAAGTCTGAGGAAACTCTTAGAGAGTTCTGTGACAACATAAAGAGAAATAACGTCTGAATTATAGGGGTTCCTGAAAAGAAGAGAAAGAACAAGGGATAGAGACTTTGTACAATCATATCATAGATGAAAACTTCCCTAAATTAATGCAAGAGAAACTCTGACAAGTTCAAGAAGCACAGAGAACTCCATTAAAGAGAAACCCAAAAAAACCTACACCAAGACACATCATAATTAAAATACCAAAGCTAAGTGATAAAAAGAAAATATCATATTAAAAGCTCCTAGAGAAAAAAAGGCTATCACCTACAAAGAAGCCCTCATAAGGATGACATCAGACTTCTCAACAGAAACACTTGAGGCCAGAAGGGAATGGCAAGAAATATTCAAAGTAATGCAGAACAAGAACCTACAACCAAGACTAGTCTATCCAGCAAGGCTATCATTTAAAATTGGAGGAGAAATAAAAAGTTTGCCAGACAAAAAAAAAAACTCAAGGAATTCATTACAACCAAACCAATGCTGCAGGAAATTTTAAGGGGTATGGTGTAAACAGATCAAAGTGGGAAAAGAATGTAGCAAAAGAGGAATACAGCTTTAAAGAATAAAATGGCAATAAACAACTACATATCAATAATAACCTTAAATGTAAATGGATTAAATGATCCAATCAAAAGACATAGGGTAGCTGCATGGATAAGAAAACAGGACCCATACATATGCTGTCTACAAGAGACACACCTTAAAACAAAAGATGCACATAGGCTGAAGGTAAAAGGATGGAAAAAATATTTCATGCAAATGGAAATGAAAAAAAGCTGGGGTAGCAATTCTTATATCAGACAAAATGGACTTTAAAACAAAGAATATAGTAAGAGATAAAGAAGGCCACTACATAATGGTAAAGCAAGCAATCCAACAGGAAAATATAACTATTATAAATATCTACGCACCTAATATAGGAGCATCTAAATATATAAAGCAGACTTTGATAAATATAAAGAGCGGGATCAACAGCAATACTATAATAGTAGGGGATTTTAATACCCCACTAACATCACTAGATAGATCCTCAAGAAAGAAAATTAACAAAGAAACAGCAGACTTAAAGGACACACTAGATCAACTCGATTTAATAGATATCTTCAGAACCTTTCACCCTAAAGCAGCAGAATATACATTCTTTTCAAGTGCTCATGGTACATTCTCTAGAATAGACCACATGTTAGGGCACAAAAGTGGTCTCAACAAATTTAAGAAGATTGAAATCATATCAAGCACTTTCTCCGATCACAATGGCATAAAACTAGAAATCAACCACAACAGAAAAGCTCAAAAATTCTCATACATATGGAAACTAAATAGCAGTTGTTAAATAACGAATGGATTAAGAACGAGATAAAAGAAATAAAAAAATTTCTAGAAATGAATGACAATGAGCATACAACAACTCAAAATTTATGGGACACAGCGAAAGCAGTACTGAGAGGGAAGTTTATAGCACTACAGGCACCACTTTAAGAAACTAGAAAAAGCTCAAATAAACAACTTAACCCTGCATCTAAAAGAACTAGAAAAAGAACAGCAAGTAAAGCCCAGAGCTAGTAGAAGGAAGGAAACAATAAAGATCAGAGCAGAAATAAATGACATAGAGACTAAAGAAACAATACAGAGTATTGATGAAACTAGGAGCTGGTTTTTTGAAAAGGTAAACAAGATTGATGAACCTTTAACTAGACTCACCAAGAAAAAGAGAGAGTGGACTCAAATAAATAAAATTAAAAATGAGAGGGGAGAAATAACTACTGACACAACAGAAGTACAAAATATTGTAAGAAAATATTATGAAGAATTGTATGCCAAAAAAACTAGACAACCTAGATGAAATGGATAAATTCCTTGAAACATACAATCTTCCAAAAATCAATCTGAAAGAATCAGAAAACCTATACAGACCAATTACACCAAATAAGGTCTAAACAGTTATCAAAATCTCCCAACAAAGAAAAGTCCGGGGCCTGATGGCTTCACAAGTGAATTCTACCAAATATTCAAAGAAGAACTAACTCGTATCCTTCTCAAACTATTTCAAAAAATTCAAGAGGAAGGAAGACTTCCAAGCTCCTTTTTTTTTTTTTTTTTTTTTTCCATTTTTCTGAAGCTGGAAACAGGGAGAGACAGTCAGACAGACTCCCACATGCGCCCGACCAGTATTCACCCGGCACGCCCACCAGGGGCGATGCTCTGCCCACCAGGAGGTGATGCTCTGCCCATCCTGGGCATCACCATGTTGTGACCAGAGCCACTCTAGCACCTGAGGCAGAGGCCACAGAGCCATGCCCAGCGCCCGGGCCATCTTTGCTCCAATGGAGCCTTGGCTGTGGGAAGGGAGAGAGAGACAGAGAGGAAAGCGCAGCGGAGGGGTGGAGAAGCAAATGGGCGCTTCTCCTGTGTGCCCTGGCCGGGAATCGAACCCGGGTCCTCCGCACGCTAGGCCGATGCTCTACCACTGAGCCAACCGGCCAGGGCTCAAGCTCCTTTTATAAGGTGAGCATAATTCTGATTCCAAAACCAGGCAAAGACAACACAAAGAAAAAAAATTATAGGCCAATATCCCTGATGAATATAGATGCTAAAATCCTCAACAAAATATTAGCAAACTGGATCCAAAAATATATGGAAAAAATCATACACCATGATCAAGTGGGATTTATTCTTGGGAGGCAAGGCTGGTACAATATTTGCAAATCAATCAATGTGATTCATCACATAGACAAAAGGAAGGAGAAAAACCACATGATAATTTCAATAGATGCAGAAAAAGCATTTGATAAAATCCAGCACTCATTCATGATCAAAACTCTCAGTAAAGTGGGAATACAGGGAACATACCCCAACATGATAAAAGCCATCTATGACAAACCCACAGCTAACATCATACTCAATGGGCAAAAATTAAAAGCAATCCCCTTAAGATCAGGAACAAGGCAGGGGTGCCCTCTTTCACCACTCTTATTCAACATAGTCCTGGAAGTCCTAGCCACAGCAATCAGACAAGAAGAAGAAATAAAAGGCATTCAAGTTGGAAAAGAAGAAGTAAAGCTATCATTATTTGCAGACGATAAAATATTGTATATAGAAAACCCTAAAGTCTCAGTCAAAAAACTACTGGACCTGATAAATGAATTCAGCAAGGTGGCAGGATATAAATTTAACTAGAAAGCCCGGCGGTCATACGAAATGACCGCTGTTCTAGATATTATAAATTGTAATTAAAATGATTTGTGCAAAGGTGTCTGCTAATTCAAACTGAATTACCTAGGGCAGGTGGCAAGGACGCCCCTTTGCTTACTGCCCCATGGGGTTTCCCCCTTCTACTTGCTTAATTGCTTAAAGTAGAGTGCAATGAAGGAAACCACTGGCAGTACATTTCTTAAGAGCCACCGCTAGCTCAATAAATACAGGTGATTTAAATAATAAAATGTTAATTCACATGTCAAAGATCTCTTTGTGCACAACATTTCTTGTGTAGATCTTTCCATCATTTTTAAGCTCGCCTTGCAGAGGATCATCAATTATTTTTAATTTTACGTCCATTCTTTCATGAACTCTTGAACAGGCAACATAAAGTTGACCGTGTCCAAATGCAGGCTCAGGTAAAAAAATGCCAACACGCTTAAGCATTTGACCCTGAGACTTATTGATGGTCATAGCAAAGGCAAGTTTTACAGGAAATTGTCTACGTCCTAATTGAAACGGCAACCCTGTTTGAGATGGAGCCAAATCAATTCTTGGAATGACATGTATTTCACCTTTAGAGGAGCCAGTCAAAGACTTAGCTATTATGACATTATTTTTCAATTGGAGAACCTCTAGTCTTGTACCATTGCAAAGACCCCTTCTGGTGTTAAGATTTCTTAATAGCATAACAATTGCTCCAATCTTTAACCTCAATTTGTGAGGTGGTATGCCAGAAGGCGGGACTATTTGAATGCCGTGGCAACTTCACCCCATTGGTCAGTACAGTTATGCAAGCAACCAATAAGCTATCGGCGACAAACAGACACTTAAGCCACATATAATAAAGATACTCAGAAATCAGAGGCATTTTTATACACCAACAATGAAATGTCAGAAAGAGAAATTAAGGAAACAATCACCTTCACTATTACAACCAAAAAAATAAAGTACCTAGGAATACATTTAACCAAGGAGACTAAAGACTTGTACTCGGAAAATTATAAAACACTGATAAAAGAAATCAAGGAAGATACAAACAAGTGGAAGCATATACCGTGCTCATGGTTAGGAAGAATAAACATCATTAAAATGTCTATATTACCCAAAGCAATTTATAAATTTTATGCAATACCATTTAAAATACCAATGAAATACTTTAAAGATATAGATCACATATTCCAAAAATTTATATGGAACCAAAAGAGAACACGAATAGCCTCAGCAATCTTAAAAAAGAAGAATAAAGAGGGAGGTATCACACTTCCTGATATCAAGCTATACTACAAGGCCATTGTACTCAAAACAGCCTGGTACTGGCATTAGAACAGGCACATAGATGAATTGAACAGAACGGAGAACCCAGAAATAAACCCACAGCTCTATGGATAACTGATATTTGACAAAGGAGGTAAGGGCATACAATAGAGTAAAGACAGCCTCTTCAACAAATGGTGTTGGGAAAATTGAACAGCAACTTGCAAAGAAATGAAACTAGACCACCAACTTACACCATTCACAAAAATAAACTCTAAATGGATAAAAGACTTAAACGTAAGCCGTGAAACCATAAGCATCTTAGAAGAAAACATAGGCAGTAAGCTCTCCAACATCTCTCGCAGCGATATATTTGCTGATTTATCTCCATGGGCAAGGGAAATTAAAGACAGGATAAACAAATGGGACTATATCAAACTAAAAAGCTTTTGCACAGCCAGAGACAATAAGAACAGAATAAAAAGACAAACTACACAATGGGAGAACATATTTGACAGTACGTCTGATAAGGGGTTAGTAACCAAAACTTATAAAGAACTTGTAAATCTCAACACCAGAAAGACAAACAATCCAATCATAAAATGGGCAAAAGAAATGAATAGACACTTCTCCAAAGAGGACATACAGAGGGCCAATAGGCATATGAAAAAATGCTCAACATCACCAATCATTAAAGAATTGCAAATTAAAACCACAATGAGATATTATCTCACACCGGTCAGAATAGTGCTCATCAACAAAACAACACAGACTAAGTGCTGGCGAGGATGTGGAGTAAAGGGAACCCTCCTGCACTGCTGGTGGGAATGCAGACTGGTGCAGCCTCTGTCGAAAACTGTATGGAGATTCCTCAAAAAATTGAAAATCAGACTGCCTTTTGACCCAGCCATCCTACTTTTAGGAATATACCCCAAGGACACCATAGAATGGTTCCAGAAGGAGAAATGCACCCCCATGTTTATAGCAGCATTGTTCACAATAGCGAAGATCTGGAAACAGCCCAAGTGTCTGTCAGAGGACAAGTGAACTAAAAAGCTTTGGTACATATACACTATGGAATACTACTCAGCCATAAGCAATGATGACATCAGATCATTTACAATAACATGGATGGACCTTGATGACATTATACGAATTGAGATAAGTAAATCAGAAAAAACTAAGAACTATATGAACCCGTACATAGATGGGACATAAAAATGAGACTCAGAGACATAGACAAGAATGTGATGGTAAAGAATTAACCACCTTGAGTTGTATGAAGATTATAGACCCAATGATTTTTAGATGAATTTGTTTGTACTCAGGGTGATTTCTGCCTTAGCGGTCCCTAAAATAATTCTCCTATTTTCATAGGTCCCCAAGTGTAAAAAGGTTGAAAAGCACAGATATAGAACATAAAGTACTTGGCACAGTACCTAGCAGTGCTGTATAACTAGTAGGGACAGCTAATTCTTCATTGTTTCAGTTATCTATTGTGGATTGACTTGGCTCAGCTGGGAGCTTCTTTTATTCTGTCTGCTATTATCTGGGACTGTAGTCATTTGGTGGTTGAACTGGGCTGGAACAACCAAGATGGACCATATTGTTGGCTAGGAGCTCAGCTAGGGCTGCTGTCCCCAGTACCTACACATGGCTTCACCATGATGCTTGGGCTTCTCACTACATGGTAGCTGAGTTCTGGGACACAGTGTCACTTCTGCCACATTCTATTAGTTAAAGAATCACAAGGCCTGTTCAGATCGGAAATAAACTCCACCTCTTTTTTTTTATTTTTTTTTATTTATTCATTTTAGAGAGGAGAGGGAGAGACAGAGAGAGAGAGAGAGAGAGAGAGAGAGGAGAGGCAGAGAGAGAGAAAGGGGGAGGAGCTGGAAGCATCAACTCCCATGTGTGCCTTGACCAGGCAAGCCCAGGCTTTCGAACTGGCAACCTCAGCATTTCCAGGTTGACGCTTTATCCACTGCACCACCACAGGTCAAGATTTTGTAGCCGTCTTTAATCCACCACATTAAGTGTCCCTCTTTCCCCAGTACTTGGTCCATAGATAAAGATAGAGCTTTCAAAGCAACACATCAAGAAAGTACTCAGTCTATGTTTCTGGAAGGTGATCTCTTTGGATCACCCTGGCTGACTAAGCCAGGGAATGGGAACGTGGAACCTAGCCCCCCACCCTGAGGCTGGGTGGGAGGAAAAACCCGGGAAGGACTAAGTCTTCACTGCAAAACACCTTGGCATGAGTCAATAGTTTTCAAAAATAATTTATGAGACCAAATTAGATCATCTGGTTTTAATTATTGTGGTTATTAATTTGATAAATTGTAATGCAATACTGTTATTATTTTTGAAACTTAAGAAACTATTAGTATTCTTTTCCAAGGTGTTATTTCCTTAATTCTTTACTTTTAAGGCATAACATGTTTTTTCACATATTTTCTTCTCTTGCTCTTTAACCAGCAATTACTGACTCTCACATTTTTTTATAACATTATCTAAAACATAGTCTAGAACAGGGGTCTCAAATTCGAGGCCCGCGGGTCACATGCGGCCCGCCGAACAATTTTGTGCGGCCCGCAGACTAATCCACGAAGTTCAAAATATTTGGGATAAAATTAAGTAAGCCTAGGGGCCTACTTGTATTTTTCATTTCTCTAGCATCCTAGCTAGACATTAGCTTAGTTAACAGCAGTTGTGATGCGAACTACAGTTTCTGGTCGTTTTGTGACACTGAGTAAACTGCATGTACGATTGTGCTTGTTGTACTGATTTTTTTTTTTGTTTTCAACTGCAATGAGAAAAGTGTTGTGTAACAGTTGCCTTTTGTAGACCTAGTGCGGCCCGACGAATGGCTGTGATCTTGCTCTGCGGCCCACAAGCTGAGTTGAGTTTGAGACCCCTTGTCTAGAGGAATTGGGTTTTTTGTTGTTATTTTTCCTAGAGCTAAAAAGCACAAAGTTAGTGGCAAGCTTGGGCAATAGGAGTTATACATAAAGACAAAGATTTGCTTCTAATTGGAGCATTTACAGTAAATAAATGATTGATAAAGACATCCAGTCACATCTATAAACAATAAAGTAGAGAACCCAGTTGTGCTGACCTCTGTTTATTTTTTACTAAAAGAGGGTGTAAACTGCTAACCACAAGCATGGAATGGTTTAATTTCTACACAAGATCTTTTTGTGGTTTTCCATTAAAAAAATGCTGGCAGTTTTGCCTGACCTGTGGTGGCGCAATGGAGAAAGCATTGTCCTGGCATTCTGAGGTCGCTGGTTCTAAACCCTGGGCTTGCCTGGTCAAGGAGCATATGAGAAGCAACTACTACAGAGTTGATGGTTCATGCTTCTCTCCTTCCTTTCTTTCTTTCTCTTCCCTCTCTAAAATCAATAAACAAAATCTGTTAATAAAAATATGCTGGCAGTTTTGCTCACTAAATTTCTTTGTATAGAATTCTTAAGTGTTTTTAACTTGGTTATAAGTTATCCAAAAGAAGAAAGAAAGAAAAGAAAAGAAAAAAGCAAAGGAAAAGAAAAGAAAGAGAGAAAGAAAAGAAAGAGAGAGAGAAAGAGAGAAAAAAAGAAAGAAGCCAGAAAGTTTTTTTGGAAAAACCTTAGGTGCTTCTAAGCTTGAATTCATTTTGCTGTTGAAAAGATTCCAGCTGACAGCTATGATATAAACACATGGAGAAGGAAATAAACACTGGCTCTTTGGCCATGACCTGGAAGTTATGTCAGAAGAGTCTGACATTCTATCAATTGGCCATAAAGCAAATATGAGAGAGGGAATGGAGGAGATGAAGCAGACCCCTCTTTCTGGCTATTTCTGAAACTCTGACCATACCAAAGTAAGGAGCCAGAGGCTCAGGATCATCGTGGTGATGAAAGAGTGGTTGAAAGCATTTCCTTAGAAATGAACAATTGTTGTCTAAGCTAAGACCCTTA
The DNA here is from genome assembly GCF_036850765.1 of Saccopteryx bilineata. Classification (NCBI taxonomy): domain Eukaryota; kingdom Metazoa; phylum Chordata; class Mammalia; order Chiroptera; family Emballonuridae; genus Saccopteryx; species Saccopteryx bilineata. The sequence continues at coordinate 90,450,161 of NC_089502.1, forward strand.
CTGACATATTTGAGAAGATTTCTGCCTTGTTTGAGAATCCTTCTGACTTGTTTAAGCCCTTCCTTACTTCTTTCACACATTGAGGAATTAGATACTTTTCCTGGTTTGTAGGGGACCGTTCTTAACTTGTTTAAGATCCTTCTTGATATGTTTGAGATAGTTCCTCACTTGATTGAGATACTTCCTGAGGTAATTGGGGCCCATCCTGATGTATTTGAAACCCTTCCTGATGTTTCTGAGATTAATCCCAAGGACTTTGACATGCTTCCTAACATGTTTGAGCCTCATCCTGCCTGTATGGAAGGAAATATCCTTCCGCACATATTTAAAACTCTGCCTGACAATTTGGAGATTAGTCCTAACATCTTGAGAGACTCTTTGCTTTATGTGACAGCCTTCCTGATATATTTGAGACTCATGCTGACTTGTTTGAAATCCTTTTGGACTTTTTCAAGACCCTTCTAGATGTATTTAAACTGTGTCTGAGGATGTTGAACCCTTTATCGCTATTGAAACCCTTATTGATGTCTTTAAAGATCTTCCTAAAGCTGACGTCAGAGAAATGGCACTGTGAGGAGTGCGACCGACAAATCTCCCCAAAATTTCAACAAGTTCATCAACCAGAGACAGAAAAATCTATCTTTGGAGCGAATGAAAGTTCCACACTCTGAAGGCGAAGGTAGGATCAAGCAAAAAATTGACTAAATATATAATCAACCCTGAAGGAAATAAGTCGGTGTAAAGCCAACAGGCAGGGCCAGGGCCACCATCACAGCAGCCCGGCCCATGCAGGTTCGCATTGGATTCGGACAGTCGGCAAAGAAACAAGGGAGCCAAAAACTGGTGGGCCATAGTCTTTAATTCTAGCTTGCACCCAGTGGGCAAGTAAAAAACATACACTGGGCTCCAAAAGCCACTCACATTCAGTGCTCACAAAGCCACTGACTTATCCGAGTTTCCTAGAATCAAAGGTTTCTAGCTCACCAGCCTTATTCTCCTCAGTTCCCCATCTCCTTCCTTATCCCAGATACAAACTCTACACAAACTGGCATCTCAGTCAGCACTCCGCCATCTTGGCTGCTTCTCCTGGCCTCCTCCACGTGGCCTTTCTCTGCTCTCCTCTGCTCTCTCTTCTAATGATAATCTCAGGAACCAAGAGCGCAAGCTCCTGCTCCTTCCCTATTTCATAGTGTAGAAATCCAAACTCTTAATCCAATATACAAAATGGGGAAGTCTCTAATACAAAGTCACTTCTCTGAGGCATGATTGGATTGTACCACCCCACATCAAAAAAGGGTGGGAAAGGCTTAATCTCAAAACCAAGCCCCAGGCTAGAAGGATTCTCAACACACATTAATATCACCTGGGCGACGGCCTCATGTGGGCAGCGCCTATTTTTGACAAAGTGAGCATAATACATTTTATCTGCCCAACAGTCGGACAAAGAAACACTCCACCTTCCTCACTAACCTGAGCAAAGGCTGCTTTCACTTGGAACTGAGAGTCAGGGGGAGCTAAGGGTGTGGAGGTAGCTAGGCTGCCGCAAGGACGTTCATTCAAGCTGAGGAAAGGGCATGCCTGTGGTGAATCAGCCCACACAAGCAACCGCCGACGCGCTGCAAGCAACCACCAGCGCCACGGGCGGCAGCTGCCAGCGGGGTGCAGGGAGTGTGCCAAAGCGAACTTCCCTATGCCTGAGCTTCTCTGGGTGGGTGAGGTGCCTCACCCAGCCATTCAAGCTAACAATCAAGTGTCAGGGGAGGGGCACGCGGGCAGCTTGCAATCCTTTCTGGAGCAGATCTGCAGATCCAATCGCTGAAATTGGCTTAACCCACAGTCTGCTCACCTCCCAACTGACCTACACAGCTCTAATTGACAAGATCTCTCTCAGTTCAGCGACTCAAGACAAGAGGGGTGATATCACATCCCAATTCTAGGCAGTAAGAAGGAAAAAGGAGGAAACCACTCTTTATCTTTAGTGGCTTTCTCAGAAATCTTACATTTCATTTCGTTGTTTTTTTCCCCCAAAGTTAGAAGTGAGGAGGCAGTCAGACAGACTCCCGGATGCACTCAACCAGAATCCACTTGGTATGCCCATCAGGGGGCAATGCTCTGCCCATCTGAGGCATTGCTTATTGCTGTTGGAGCCATTCTAGTGCCTGAGGCAGAGGCCATGGAGTCGCCCTCAGCACTCAGGCCAACTTTCCTCCAAAGGAGCCTTGGCTGCAGGAGGAGAACTTCTGATTGGCAGAGCTTTCATACTCAAGGATATATGCTAAAAAGAGGGACTTGGTAGATGTTAAGACCTCCTGTACTGCAGGCAGTGACTAGGGCATCTTCTTCCCAGCCAAAACAGGTTACAAAGTACGGAAAGCCTGGGAAGAGTGGTCCCACAGAGTGCTAGGCATGCTGAACAGGCCTGGAGGCTCATAGAAAGTCACCTTGAGAGCAATTGGCTCCCAGCCCCACCTGATTATGCTGGCGGCTCTGACTGCCAGAGCCTTACCCAGAGCCCTGCATTGAGTGGGGATAGAGTGGGGATTTGCCAGCTCTTTGAGCCTCTTACTCCCCAGGCAGAGGCAGCGGCAGCCTCATAGCTGGATCATCAGGCTGCTAATTCAGGAAGGAGAGACTAGGAGAGAGGCTCCGGGAAAACGGACTCTCTCATTGTCGGAGCCAACAAATGCTAACAAGCCTTGACTACCAACAAGACTGAAGCCAAAATATGACATTGCCATAGAGTCTCATCAACTGCAAATCCCTACTTAAGCGTGCCACAGGGGCAGAGCCTGAGGTACAGAATCACCGACCAGGAAGAGGGAGAGGAAAAAAAAAAAAAGAAGAAGTTAACCTCTCAAAATCAAGAAAAATCCACAGAATTTATAACTTGTTCCACTATTTTTTTGTTTCTTTCATCTTCCTGCCTTTATTATTATTATTTCTATTTCCTCCACCTTGGTCCTTTTATTCTCTGCCCGTCTTATTCTTTCCTTTTCTTGAACTACACTACCCATAACTGTTACAGTTTATTTCTTTTCTTCTTCCTTACTCTCCATAAAATTTACACCCCAACACCCTTAACTCTCTCTCTCTTTGTTTTTTTCTTTTTTCTTTCTTTCCTTTTTCCCTTTTCCTTATTTCTCCCTTTCTATTAGTTTCTTCTTTTCTTCTTTTACTTTTCCTCTCATTCAATTCTCAATCACAAACAAATTATTTAATTTGGGACTCAAGGGGTTTTTTTGTGGCATTTTGGGTGCTTTTGACTTCGCTTTTTAACTCATTAGCATTCCTCCCAACCCAGGATCTCCATTCTATTTAGTCATTGCTCCACTTAATACAATAGTTTTTTTTCCTTTTTCCTGTTTCCCTCTTATCCCTCTCATTATATCTCTTAGTCAACCATCACTTAAAAGCAAATCATTTTATACTTGACCCAAAATTTTTCCTTTTTTGCATTTCGTGGGTCCCTACTTCCCTTTTTTCCCCTTGAACACTTCCCCCCAACTCAGACCCTCTGTTATAAGCAGTTTTTGTTCCATTTAGCATAATATAATTCACAGTTCATCACGATATTTTCCTAAGGAGGAGGGGAAGAGAAGAAAAAAGGGGGGGGAATAATAAATTATTATTGGGGTTTTTTGTGGATTTTTCCATTTTTTCCATTTTTTTTTACTATTCATTCTTTATTAATTCTCATTAGTGCTATCAACAAGACCATTCTCAGATGCTATTAAGAAAAAGAAAATTGAGGCCCTGGCCGGTTGGCTCAGCGGTAGAGCATCGGCCTGGCGTGTGGGGGACCTGGGTTCGATTTCCAGCCAGGGCACATAGGAGAAGCGCCCATTTGCTTCTCCACCCCTCACCCCCTCCTTCCTCTCTGTCTCTCTCTTCCCCTCCCGCAGCCAAGGCTCCATTGGAGCAAAAGATGGCCCAGGCACTGGGGGTGGCTCCTTGGCCTCTGCCCCAGGTGCTAGAGTGGCTCTGGTCGCGGCAGAGTGACGCCCCAGAGGGGCAGAGCATTGCTCCCTGGTGGGCAGAGCATCGTCCCTGGTGGGCGTGCCTGGTGGATCCCGGTCGGGCACATGCGGGAGTCTGACTGTCTCTCCCCATTTCCAGCTTCAGAAAAATACAAAAAAAAATAAAATAAAAAAAATTGAATATCATGGATACAAAAGATAGAGAAGTAACAGATAGATGTGGAAAAATCTATGGAGAAAAATTTTAATATATTGGAAACCTTGGAGCTAAATGACAGAATTTAAAATAGAAATCCTAAAAATACTCAGAGATATACAAGAAAATGCAGAAAGGTAATTTAGAGAGCTCAGAAAATAACTCAATGAACACAAAGAATATATTACCAAGGAAATTGAAACTGTAAAAACAAATCAAACAGAGAAGAAAAACTCAATTCATGAACTGAAAAACAAGGTAACAAGCTTAGCTAATAGAACAGGCCAGATAAAAGAGAGGATTAGTGACATAGAAGACAAGCAACTTCAGGCACAATAGAGAGAAGAAGAGAGAGACTCAAAAATTTAAAAAAATGAGAAAGCCCTACAGGAATTGTCTGACTCCATCAAAAAGACTAACATAAGAATAATAGGTATATCAGAGGGAGAAGAGAGAGAAAATGGAATGGAGACTATATTCAAAAAAATAATAGACGAGAACTTCCCAAGCCTGTGGAAAGAATTAAGCCTCAAATTCAAGAAACAAACAGAACACCGAGTTTTCTTAACCACAACAAACCTATTCCAAGGCACATCATAATGAAACTGGTACAAACCAACGACAAAGAAAAAATTCTCAAGTCAGCCAGGGAAAAGAAGAATACAACATATAAAAGAAGGCCCATTAGATTATCATCAGATTTTTCAGCAAAAACTCTACAAGCTAGAGAGAATGGACCCCCATATTTAAAAATATGAAAGAGAGGAACTTTCAGCCAAGAATACCATACCCATCAAAGCTATCCTTCAAATATGAAGGAGAAATACAAACATTCACAAATACAGAAAAGATGAGAAAATTTATCATCAGAAAACCCCCCACTCCAGGAAATACTAAAGGGGGTTTTCCAACCAGATTCAAAGAACAACAACAAAACAAAACCACAAGTAAAAGCTCCACCAAGAACACAATAAAACCAAATTTAAACTATGACAACAAAAGCAAAAAAAAAAACAAGGGGGGAGAGGGCAGAGATTAACAGTAGCAAAGGACAATGAAGTGCAGAAACAATCATAAGATAGGGTACTAAAATGAATATGGTAGGCACCCTTTTCATTACTTAATGGTAACCACACTTGAAAAAACCACCACAGAAGCACATGACTTAAAAAAGGTAGCAACCGAGGAAAGAAGTATGGAATATAAACAAACAAACAAAAAATGATAGAAAAAACAAAAAGAATCAAACAAGATACAAAACTAACAGAAAGCAATTTATAAAATAGCAATAGGGAATCCACAAGTGTCAATAATTACACTAAATGTAAATGGATTAAACTCACCAATAAAAAGACACAGAGTAGCAGAATGGATTAAAAAAGAAAATCCAACTGTATGCTGCCTACAAGAAACACATCTAAGCAACAAGGATAAAAACAAATTCAAAGTGAAAGGCTGGAAAACAATACTCCAAGCAAATAACATGCAAAAACAAGCAGGCATAGCAATACTCATATCTGATAATGCTGACTACAGGACAGAAAAAGTACGCAGAGACAAAAATGTTCATTTCATAATGATTAAGGGGACACTGAATCAAGAAGATATAACAATCCTTATTATATATGCACCAAACCAAGGAGTACCAAAATATATAAGACTGCTACTTATTGACCTAAAAACAAAAACTGACAAAAATACAATCATACTTGGAGACCTCAATACACCGCTGATGGCTATAGATTGGTCATCCAAACAGAGAATCAATAAAGATATATTGGCCTTAAACAAAACACTACAGCACCTGAATATGATAAACATCTACAGGACATTTTATCCCAAAGCGACAGAGTATACATTTTTCTCTAGTGTACATGGAACATTCTCAAGAATTGACCATATGTTGGGCCACAAAAATAACATCAGCAAATTCAAAACAATTGAAATTGTACCAAGCATATTTTCTGATCATAAAGCCTTGAAACTAGAATTCAACTGCAAAAAAGAGGGGGAAAAATGACAAAAATGTGGAAACTAAACAACATACTTTTAAAAAATGAATGAGTCAAAGAAGAAATAAGCACAGAGATCAAAAGATATATACAGACAAATGAAAATGACAATACAACATATCAGAATCTCTGGGATGCAGCAAAAGCAGTAATAGGAGGGAAGTTCATATCACTTCAGGCCTATATGAACAAACAAGAGAGAGCCCAAGTGAACCACTTAACTTCACACCTTAAGGAACTGGAAAAAGAAGAACAAAGACAACCCAAAACCAGCCGAAGAAAGGAAATAATAAAAATCAGAGCAGAAATAAATGAAATAGAGAACAAAAAAACTATAGAAAAAATTAATAAAACAAGGAGCTGTTTCTTTGAAAAGATCAACAAAATTGACAAACCCTTTGCAAGACTCACCAGGGAAAAAAGAGGAAGGACTCATAAACAAAATCCAAAATGAAAGAGGAGAAATCACCACAGATATTATAGATATACAAAGAATTATTGTATATTACGAAAAACTTTATGCCACTAAATTCAACAATCGAGAAGAAATGGATAAACTCCTAGAACAATATACCGTTTCTAGACTGAGTCATGAAGAAGCAGAAAGCCTAAACAGACCAATTAGCAGGGAGGAAATAGAAAAAACTATTAAAAACCTCCCAAAAAATAAAAGTCCAGGCCCAGACGGTTATACTAGTAAATTCTATCAAACATTTAAAGAAGACTTGGTTCCTATTTTACTCAAAGTCTTTCAAAAAATGGAAGAAGAAGCAATACTTCCAAACATATTTTATGAGGACAACATAACCCTCATACCAAAACCTGGCAAGGACAGCACAAAAAAAGAAAAGTACAGACCAATATTTCTAATAAATACAGATGCTAAAATACTAAACAAAATACTGGTAAATCAAATACAACAACATATTAAAAAAATAATACATCATGATCAAGTGGGATTCATCCCAGAATCTCAAGAATGGTTCAACATACGTAAAATGGTTAACGTAATACACCATATCAACAAAACAAAGAACAAAAACCACATGATCTTATCAATAGATGCAGAAAAGGCATTCGATAAAATACAACACAACTTTATGTTTAAGACACTCAACAAAATGGGTATAGAAGGAAAATATCTCAACATGATAAAGGCCATATATGATAAAACATCAGCCAACATCATATTAAATGGCATAAAACTGAGGATTTTCCACCTTAAATCAGGAACAAGACAGGAGTTTCCACTCTCTCCACTCTTATTTAACATGGTGCTAGAAGTTCTGACCAGAGCAATCAGACAAGAGAAAGAAATAAAAGGCATCCATATCAGAAAAGAAGAAGTAAAGGTATCACTTCTTACAGATGATATGATCCTATACATTGAAAACCCCAAAGACCCCACAAAAAAATTATTAGAAACAATAAGCCAATACAGTAAGGTCGCAGGATACAAAATTAACAAACAAAAGTCCATAGCCTTTCTATATGCCAACAATGAAATATTAGAAAACGAACTCAAAACAATAATCCCCTTCACGATTGCAACAAAAAAAAATAAAATACCTAGGAATAAACATAGCAAAGAATGTAAAGGACCTATATAACGAAAACTACAAAGCATTGTTAAGGGAAATCGAAAAAGATACAATGACATGGAAAAATATTCCTTGTTCTTGGATAGGAAGAATAAATATAATCAAAATGGCCATATTACCCAAAGCAATATATAAATTTAATGCAATTCTCATCAAAATTCCTATGACATTCTTTAAAGAAATGGAACAAAAATTCATCAGATTTATATGGAACTATAAAAAACCCCGAATAGCCAAAGGAAATAGAATGAAGCTGGGGGCATTACAATACTTGACTTCAAAATATATTATAGGGCCACGACAGTCAAAACAGCATGGTATTGGCAGAAAAATAGACACTCGGACCAATCGAACAGAATAGAAAGTCCAGAAATAAAACTACATAATATGGTCAAATAATTTTTGATAAAGGGGCCAACAACACACAATGGAGAAAAGAAAGCCTCTTCAACAAGTGGTGCTGGGAAAACTGGAAAGGCACATGCAAAAGAATGAAACTCGACTACAGCTTGTCCCCTTGTACTAAAATTCATTCAAAATGGATCAAAGACCTAAATATAAGACTTGAAACAATAAAGTACATAGAAGAATTCATAGGTACTAAACTCATGAACCTGGGTTTTAAAGAGCATTTTATGAATTTGACTCCAAAGGCAAGAGAAGTGAAGGTAAAGATAAATGAATGGGACTACATCAGACTAAGAAATTTTTGCTCAGCAAGAGAAACTGACAACAAAGTAAACAGCCAACTAAATGAGAAATGATATTTTTAAACAACAGCTCAGATAAGGGCCTAATATCCAAAATTTACAAAGAACTCACAAAACTCAACAACAATCAAACAATCCAATAAAAAAAAATGGGAAGAAGCCTGACCAGGCGGTGGCGCAGTGGATAGAGCATCAGATGCAGAAAGGTTTGAGACCCCGAGGTTGCCAGCTTGAGCGTGGACTCATCTGGTTTGAGCAAGGCTCACCAGCTTGGACCCAAGGTCGCTGGCTTTGGCAAGGGGTCACTCGGTCTGCTGAAGGCCTGCGGTCAAGGCACATATGAGAAAGCAATCAATAAACAACTAAGGTGTCTCAACGAAAAACTGATGATTGATGCTTCTCATCTCTCTCCTTTCCTGTCTTTCTATCCCTCTCTCTGACTCTCTCTGTCCCTGTAAAAAAAAAAAAAAAAATGGGCAGAGGACATGAACAGACACTTCTCCCAGGAAGAAATACAAATGGCCAACAGATATATGAAAAGATGCTCATCTTCATTAGTTATTAGAGAAATGCAAATCAAAACTGCAATGAGATACCACCTCACACCTGTTAGATTAGCTATTATCAACAAGACAGGTAATAGCAAATGCTGGAGAGGCTGTGGAGAAAAAGGAACCCTCATTCACTGTTGGTGGGAATGTAAAGTAGTACAACCATTATGGAAGAAAGTATGGTGGTTCCTCAAAAAACTGAAAATAGAACTACCTTATGACCCAGCGATCCCTCTACTGCGTATGTACCCCAAAACCTCAGAAACATTAATACGTAAAGACACATGTAGCCTCATGTTCATTGCAGCATTGTTCACAGTGGCCAAGACATGGAAACAACCAAAAAGCCCTTCAATAGAAGACTGGATAAAGAAGATGTGATACATATACACTATGGAATACTACTCAGCCATAAGAAATGATGACATCGGATCATTTACAACAAAATGGTGGGATCTTGATAACATTATAAGGAGTGAAATAAGTAAATCAGAAAAAAACAAGAACTACATGATTCTATACATTGGTGGGACATAAAAACGAGACTAAGAGACATGGACAAGAGTGTGGTGGTTACCTGGGGGGGCAGGCGGGAGGGAAGAAGGGAGAGGGAAAGGGGGAGGGAATGGGCACAAAAAAAACTAGATAGAGGGTGACAGAGGACAATCTAACTTTGGGTGATGGGTATGAAACATAATTGAATGACAAGATAACCTGGACATGTTTTCTTTGAATATATGTACCCTGTCTTGATTTATTGATATCACCCCATTAACATTAATAAAAATTTATTTATAAAAAAAAGATCTTCCTAACGACTTTGAGATACTTCCTGAATTATTTGAGAAGATTCTTGATATATTTAAGACTCTCCCTCTCTGTGACACTTTCTGACACTTTTGAGTCCCTTCTTAACATGTTGCTTACTCCTCGTTATGTAGTTAAGATCTTTCCTGATATGTATGATACACTTACTGAATTTTGAGATTCTTGTATCTGAGACACTTCTTTTCTGCTTGAGACCCTTGCTAACTTATTAATTACTCTTGTTAACTACTTTGAGAAACTTTGACTTGTTTGAGATATTTCTCATGTATTTGAGACTCTTTCTGTTGATTTCAAACATTTCCTGACAAGTTTAAGACTCATCCTTATGTGTTTAAGACAGTTCATGCTGTGTTTAAGAACCTTCATTGTTTATTTAAGAATCCTCCTGCCTTACTGGTGGTGGCACATTGGATAGAGCATCGACCTAGAATGCTGAGGACCCAGGTTTGAAACCCCAAGGTCACCGGCTTGAGTGCAAGTTTATTTGGCTTGAACGCAGGCTCACCAGCTTGAGTGTAGGGTCACCAGCTTGAGCATGGGATCATTGACATGATCTCATGATGTTGGCTTGAGCCCAAAGGTCGCTGGCTTAAAGCCCAAGGTTGCTGGCTCAATTGAGCCCAAGGTGACTGGCCTGAGTAAGGGGTCACTTGCTCTGCTGGAGCCCGCCCCCTCCCCGGTCAAGGCACATATGAGAAAGAAATCAATGAAGAGCTAGTAATGCAACTACAAGTTGATGCTTCTCATCTGTCTCCCTTTCTGTCTGTCTGTCTCTGCCTCTCTTTAAAAAAAATCCTTCTGAAAAGTTTAGAGAGTCTTCATGACTTGATTCAGACTCTTCATGACATATTTGCAAGCTTCTCGGACATGCTTGAGACATTTCTCTGCTTGAGACATTTCTCTACTTTAGACCCTTATTGAAACCTTTGAGACCCTTCTAGACATACATATTTAAGACCCTTCTTTTTTGTTTGACACCCTTATTGACAAAATTAAAGCTCTTTCTGACTACTTTGAATCTTTGTGGTCCAATCTGAGCCCCTTCCTCTCTGTTCTGGACCATTCCTGAGATGTGTAAGACCCTCACTGTCATGTTTGAGACTCTTCATCACATTTTTTAGAACCTTCCTGATGGATTTAAATCCCTTCCTGAAATGTTTTAGAACATCCATGACTTCTTTGTCTCTTCCTGACATAGTAAGAACCTTTTTTTTTAACTGACTTGAGACCTTTCCTGACAAGTTTGAGACCCTTCTGGAGATATTTAGATCTCCTTTCTGTCTGAGACAGGAAAGTTCTCAAATATGACACATTCGCTACTCTTTTCTAATATATTTGATAATCTTCCTGATGTAACTCTGAGACATTTCCTGAGTGTTTGAGACCATTCATGACATATTTGAGACTCTTCCTGTGTCTTTGTAATCATTCCTCACAGATTTGAGGAACTTCCTTTCCTACTGGAGACTCTTCCTGACAAATTTCAGATTCTTCATAACATTTCTGGAATTCTTTCTGACATTTATGAGATTTTTCTAACTTAATTGAGAATCTTCCCAATTCTAACTACATTGAGAAACTTCCAGATCTGTTTGTGATGCTTCCTCCTATATATGAAAATCTTCCTCCCTGTTCTGGATATTTCCTGATAAGTTCCAGTCCTTTCCTATTGTGTTTAAGAGTCCTCTTGATGTACTTGAGACTTTTCTAATGTATTTGAGAAACTTCCCTATATATTTAAGATTTGTCCGGACAGGTTTGAGAGCCTTCATGACTTTTTGAGATTCTTTGCAACATTTAGCAACCTTTTCTCTCTTCCCTGAGACAGTTCTCTACTTGTTTGTGTACCTTACTGACAAGTTTTAAAGCTCTTCCTTACTATTATGGGAACCTTCAAGCTGTCTGGTTTGAGAGGATTCATGATGTATTTCAGATCTTTCCTTTTTCTCTTTGTGGCACTTCTTGTCAGGTTTAAAACACATCCTGAGCTTGACTTGTGGTGGTGCAGTGAATAAAGCATCAACCTGGATGCTGAGGTTGCCGGTTCAAACCCCTGGGCTTGCCTGGTCAAGACACATACAGGAAGCAACTACTACAAGTTGATGCTTCCTGATCCTCCCTTCTCCCCACCCCCTAAAAATCAATAAAGAAAACCTAAAAAGAAAAAAAATACATCCTGACATGATGAGACTCTTCCTGACTATTTGAGACTTGCCTGCCATCTGAGAAACCATTAAAAAGTTGGGGCTCTTCCTGTTTGAGACTCAACTGATGATGTTGAGGAGCTCTCTGATGTGTTTGAAATGCTTTATAATTTGCATGGACTCTTTATAAATTGTGTGAGGCCCTTCCTCATATGTTCAAGACCTCTATTTATTTGCTTGAAACTCTTTCTGACAAGTTTGAGATGTCTTGACATATTGGGACTTTTCCGACTGTTAGACTGTTGCTCTCAGTTTGAGACACTTACTGACTTCGAGTTGAATGAAAAATGAAAGGACAACATACTGAAATTTATGAAATGCAACTAAATCAGGGCACAGAGGGAAATTAATAGGCTGTAAATGCCTGTTATAAAAGAAGAAAGATTTCAAATCAGTCAATAGCATAACCTTCCACTTTGAAACACTGTAAATAAAAAACAAAACTGAACCTAAACCAAGAAGAAGGAAGTAAATAATGAAGAGTAGAGCATAACAATAAATGGAGAATAGGAAACAGTAGAGAAAAGCAGCAAAGCCAGTAGTTCCTTGAGGACATCAACAAAATTGACAAATTTTTTGTCTACATTAACCAAGAAATAAAAAGAACTCAAATTACTAAAATCAGAAATTAAAGGGGGGCCTAGCCAGATAGTTCAGTTGGTTAGAGCAGCATCTCCATACACCAAGATTTTGGGTTCAATCTCTAGTCAGGGCACATACAAGAATCAACCAAAAACCCTGACCTGTGGTGGCACAGTGGATGAAGTGTTGACTTGGAACACTGAGGTTGCCTGTTTGAAGCCTCGAGCTTGCCTGATCAAGGCACATGTGAGAAGCTATGAACTGATGCTTTCTGCTTCCTCCCACCCACCTTTCTCTTTCTCCTCTCTCTAAAATCAATAAATAAAATCTTTAAAAAACAAACAATAAATGCATTAAAAAAGTGGAACAACAAATTGACGTTTCTTTCTCTCTCCTTTCTCCTTCTTTTCTTCCCTACCTCCCTCCCTTTCTCTCTCTCTAAACTCAATAAATACATTTTTTTCAATTTTTAAGAAATTAAAGGGGGAACATTACTTTGACTGTACAAAATAAAAAGGATTATTAAAGAATACTATGAGCAATTATATGCCAACAAATTAGATAACTTAGATGAAATGGGCAAATTCTCAGAAGGACACAAACTACTAAAACTAAATTAAGAATAAATAAGAAATATTAATATATCTATAACAAATAAAGATATAAATTAGTCATCAAAACCCTGTCCAGCCTGACCTGTGGTGGTGCAGTGGATAAAGCGTTGATCTGGAAATGCTGAGGTCGCCGGTTCAAAACCCAGGGCTTGCCTGGTCAAGGCACATATGAGAGTTGATGCTTCCAGCTCCTCCCCCTTCTCTCTCTCTGTCTTTCTCTCCTCTCTCTCCCTCTCATTCTCCTCTCTAAAAATGAATAAATAAAATTTAAAAAAAAATTAATTAAAAACAAAACAAAACACCCTGTCCACCATGACCAGGCATTGGCACAGTGGGTAGAGCAATCAATGAACAGCTAAGCTGCCGCAACAAAGAATTGATGCTTCTCATCTCTCTTCCTTTCTGTCTGTCTGTCCCTATCTGTCCCTCTCTGTCTCACAAAAAGCAAACAAAAACAAAACAAAACAAAACAAAATAAAAAAAGAAAAAACCTCTGTCCATAAAGAAAAGCCCAGGCCCACATGGCTTTATTGGTGAATTATCAAATGCTTAAAGAATAATTAATATTGGCCCTGGCCGGTTGGCTCAGTGGTAGAGCATTGGCCTGGCGTGCAGAAGTCCCGGGTTCGATTCCCGGCCAGGGCACACAGGAGAAGCGCCCATCTGCTTCTCCACCCCTCCCCCTCTCCTTCCTCTCTGTCTCTCTCTTCCCCTCCCGCAGCCGAGGCTCCACTGGAGCAAAGATGGCCCAGGCGCTGGTGATGGCTCCTTGGCCTCTGCCCCAGGCGCTAGAGTGGCTCTGGTCGCAACAGAGCGACGCCCCAGAGGGGCAGAGCATCGCCCCCTGGTGGGCATGCCGGGTGGATCCCGGTCGGGCGTATGCGGGAGTCTGTCTGTCTCTCGCCGTTTCTGGCCTCAGAAAAATACAGAAAAAAAAATTAAAAAGAATAATTAATACCAATTCTTTATTAACTCTTCCAAAAGTCAGAAGAGAAGGAAACACTTTCCAGCTCATTTTATGAGGCCAATATTATTCAGATATAAAACCTAGACAGAAGCATCACAAGAAAAAAACACTACAAATCAATATCCTTTATGAATTATTTGTCAAATAAAAAATCAAAGGGAGGGGGTTGGGGGAGGGGAGGGGCACAAAGAAAACCAGTTAGGTGACAGAAGACAATTGGACTTTGGGTGATGGGAATGCAGCATAATCAAATCTCAAAATAACCTAGAGATGTTTTCTCTGACCATATGTACCTTGATTTATCAATGTCACCCCATTAAAATTAATTTTAAAAAGTATTTTAAGAGAGAAAAAATAGAAAAATTCATGGACATAAATAAAAGTGAAGTGGTTATAACAGGGAGGAGGTTCTGGGAGAGAGGATTAAAGAGGGACAAATATAAGGTGACAGAAAATGATTTGAATTTGGGTGCTGGGTACACAACATTATCAACAGTTCAAATGCTATAGAGATATTTACATGAAACCTATGTAGCTTATTGATTAATATTATGCCATTAAATTTAATTTTCTAAATAAAAATTTTAAAAATCAACAAATTACTAGCAAAGTGAATCCAGCAATTTATAAAAAGTATTATGCATCATGACGAAGTGGGATTTATCCCAGGAATAAAAAGTCTGATTAACATCTGAAAATAAATTATTGTGATATACCATATGAACAGCATAAGAAACAAAAACCAAAGAATCATCTAAGGAGACACAGAAAAAGCATTTGGAAAAATTCAACACTCTTTCATGATAATAACATTCAAAAAATGAAAAATAACAAGACTGGTCCTGGCTGGTTGGCTCAGTGGTAGAGCGTCGGCCTGGTGTGCAGGAGTCCCAGGTTCGATTCCTGGCCAGGGCACACAGGAGAAGTGCCCATCTGCTTCTCCACCCCTCCCCCTCTCCTTCCTCTCTGTCTCTCTCTTCCCCTCCTGCAGCCAAGGCTCCATTGGAGCAAAGTTGGCCTGGGCGCTGAGGACAGCTCCATGGCCTCTGCCTCAGGCGCTAGAATGGCTCTGGTTGCAACAGATCAATGCCCCAGATGGGCAGATCATCACCCCCTGGTGGGCATGCTGGGTGGATCCCGATCGGGCACATGCAGGAGTCTGTCTGACTGCCTCCCCGTTTACAACTTCAGAAAAATACAAAAAAAAAAAAAAAGAAAGAAAAATAGCAAGACAATTTTCTCAGCCTGATAAAGGGCATCTATGAAAAGCCCACAGATCACTTACATATAATGGCAAAAGACTGGCTGCTTTCTCCTTAAGATCAGAAACAATAAATACAAGTATGTTTTGCTCTTGCCATGTTGGGCAAATAAAATATATTATGCTCACTTTGTTAAAGATGGCGCTGCCCACGTGGAAGCCATCGCCCAGGTAATATTAATGTGTGTTGGGGGCAGGCTGTGCGCAGGCAAGATCCTTGTAGCCTGGGGCTTGGTTTTAGAACTGGGCCTTTCTTACCCTTTTTGATGTGGGGTGGGGCAATCCCATCATGCCTCTGATAAGTGACTTTGTATTAGAGACTTCCCTATTTTGTGTATTAGATTAAAGGTTTTGATTTCTGCACTGTGGAGTGGGCCAGACTGGAAGCTTAATCTCTCAGTTCCTGAGATTAGCATAAGAGCAGAGAGCAGGTTGGAGAGCAGAGTAAGGCCACGTGGAGGAAAGGAGAGGCAGCCAAGATGGTGGAATGCTGAAAGAGAAGCTAGTTAGTGCAGAGTTTGTGTAGAGAGAATGAGATGGGGAACAAAGGAGAATGAGGCTAGTGAGCTAGAAACCTTTGATTCTAGGAAACTCGGATAAGTCAGTAGCTTTGTGAGCACTGAATGAGTGGGTTTTGGAGCCCAGTGTGTGTTTTTACTTGCCCGCCAGGTGCAAGCTAGGATTAAAGATGATGGCCCACCAGTTCTTGGCTCCATTGTTTCATTACCATCTGTCCGAATCTAATGCGAACCTGCATGGGCCAGGCGGCTGTGATGGTGGCCATGGATACTGGCCTTACATGCCACTTCTATTCAATATTGTACTGAAGGTTTTAGCTAGGGAAGTTAGACAAGAAAAAGAAATAAAAGGCATTCGAATTGAAAAGGAGGAAGTACAACTATCTTTACAGATGACATGATCTTAAATATAAAATGTCTTAAGGAGTCTTCTAAAAAAACTTAAAATTAATAAATGAGTTCATCAAGGCTGCCGAAAGAAAAATCAATATACAAACATCAATTTTACTTTTATACATGTGTAATGAACAATTTCTGACACGTTTGACAACATTCCTGATGAATTTTTAATCCTTCTTGACTTAAGACTTTTTTTCTGACATATTAGAGACTTTCTGTGTATGTGAGACCCATTCTGAGGTAGTCATGCATCGCATAATGTTTCAGTCAATGAGAGACTGCAGTCTGTATATAATGGTGGTCCCTTAAGATAATAGTGGAGCTAAAAATTCCTTTCAACTAATAACTTCGTAGCCATCCTAACTTAATAGCACGATACATTTCAAAAATACACTACTTACCATTATGTTACAGTTTCCTGCAGTATTCAGTACAGTAATATGCTACACAGGTTTATAGCCTAGGAGCTGTAGGGAAACTGCCTTCATCATGAAGCCTGACCAGGTGATTGCACAGTGGTTAGGGCATTGGCCTGGGACACAGAGGACTCAAGTTTGAAACCCCAAGGTCATCAACTTGAGTGTGGGCTCAACAGCTTGTGCACGAGGGCGCTGGCTTGGGCGTGGGATCATAGACAGTACCCCATGGTCACTGGCTTGAGCCCAAAGGTCTCTGGCTTGAAGCCCAAGGTTGCTGGCTTGAGCAAGGGGTCACTGGTTTGGCTGTAGCCCCCTGGTCAAGGCACATATGAGAAAGCAATCAATGAACAACTAAGGTGTCGCAACGAAGAATTGATGCTTCTCATCTCTTTCCTTTTCTGTCTCACTCTCTGTCTCTGCCTCTAAAAGAGAAAAAAATGAAGCTTAGTGAGTTTTCACAACCTTGGGCTTTGTCAACATTTTTAATTTCCTAACAAAAACATCATCATAAAGTGGACAAATAAATTGGCACATCTTTTTTTTTGTCTTTTCCAGTGATGTCTGGAATCAATTTATTGATCACTTCTTTCAAGTCATTTGTCTGCACCTCTATTCATGACGTCCATTATCATTTTCCAAATTTGGTAGACCTCTTGGTGTTAAGTGTAAGAGTTCTTCTAAATCAAATTGTTGAATTTTTTTTTCAGTAAAGCCAACACAGAATAGATAAAGCAAATAACCCTCAATAGTTTTTTTTTATATTTTATTTATTGATTTTTAGAAAAAGGGGAGAGAGAGAGAAGGGGGAGGAGCAGGAAGCATCAACTCTCATATGTGCCTTGACCAGGCAAGCCCAAGGTTTCGAACCGGCAACCTCAATGTTCCAGGTTGACGCTTTATCCCACTGCGCCACCACAGGTCAGGCCAATAGTTTTAACATTGACATGAGCTTCAATCATGGGCTGTCAATTTTGACCATGGAGCACATCTTGTAACAGGGTATGATCCATGCCATGGAAATTTGTAAGGCAATTTTTTCCCTTAACATCTTCAGTAATTAACTTAGATTTTCTAAATACAACTTCATTATTCTGAAGATCAGCAAGGCTCACTTCAAAACGTGACCTTTGGCCCTGGCCGGTTGGCTCAGTGGTAGAGCATCAGCCTGGCATGCAGGAATCCCGGGTTTGATTCCTGGCCAGGGCACACAGGAGAAGTGCCCATCTGCTTCTCCACCCCTCCCCCTCTCCTTCCTCTCTCTCTCTCTCTCTCTCTCTCTCTCTCTCTCTCTCTCTCTCTCTCTCTCTCTCTCTTCCCCTCCCAGAGCCAAGGCTCCATTGGAGCAAAGTTGGCCCAGATGCTGAGGATGGTTCCATGGCCTCTGCCTCAGGCACTAGAATGGCTCTGGTTGCAACAGAGTAATGCCCCAGATGGGCAGAGCATCACCCCCTGGTGGGCATGCTGGGTAGATCCAGGTCGGGCACATGCAGAAGTCTGTCTGACTGCCTCCCCGTTTCCAACTTCAGAAAAATACCAAAAAAAACCCCCAAAAAACAAACAAAAAAAAACATGACCCTTTGAAGCCATCAGGTACGATTTGGGTTCCTTGAGTTCTTATGACTACTATATTTCCAGTATTTCTCATATTGAACATAGCTGGTGCTCTCACATCACAACAATCTTTCTTATAAATTGGATCAACCACTTTCTTCTTGATTTCATCTTTGTATCCTTTTGAAAGGCACTTGTTCTTGCCAATCCCTATTATGCTGCTCTGAGCCTGTTGGTCAAATACGTTTGTAAATATGATATATATGTTTGCTCGCTTATAGTTTCCATTGGATGTGGGGCACAGGCTGTAAGCAGGCAGGGTTGTTATAGCCTAAGGCTTAGTTTTAAGACTAAGCCTTTCCCACCCTTTTAATACTAAAATCTTTTCAAAACTAAGCTTTTCCCCACACCCTTGACTGATTGCATGATGTAGGGTGGTGCACTCTCATGAGGAATCCCATTATGGCTCAGATAAGTGACTTTGTATCAGAGACTTCCTTGTTTGTATATTGGATTAAAGGTTTTGATTTCTACACTATAAGAGGAGAGCAGAGAAAGGCCACGTGGAGGAGAGAAGAGGCAGCCAAGATGGTGGAGTGCTGAATGAGAAGCCAGTTAGTGCAGAGTTTGTGCAGAGAGGAGATGGGGAACAGAGGTGAATTAGGCTAGTGAGTTAGTGTTGTAAGGTACCAAAAAGCTGCAAATTAATATTAATATTCTGGGAGAAAAGGTCAGGCTTTCCTGTCCTTTCTTTGGAAAATAGAGGAAAAAGAATATAGAAGTCTCCTGACTTACAGGGACAACTAGAGTCATTTGGTTTTAAGTTCTCTGAAAGGATTAAGGTTATCTGAAGAACTTCCTTTCTCCATCAGTAAGAGACAAAATTAATGTACCACCCTACACTGATCTTAGCTCTCCTTCCCTTCCTGGAATCCTGAGATTAACATGTACCTCTAGGCCAGTGATGGGCAATCTTTTGAGCTTGGTGTGTCAAAGTTCGCCAAAAAACCGAGCATAACTCGGGTGGTGTGTCACTTCGAGAAAAAAACCATAATTTCGTGATATTTATAGTTTAAATAACAAAAATGTATAATTGTAATATATAACTGTATTTAATAAACCAAAAACTAATTATTTAACTTACCTGCTTAGTGACTTCTTTGTTCATCTGTCAGTCGGTTTCTTTTGTTGGTCTTGATATTATTTAACTTGTGTGGGATGCCGTGAACTAAGATAAGTGAGAGGGAGGGGGAATTCTTTAACTAACCTGCCTATTAGTGACTTTTTTGTTGCTGAATTTCATTGGCTAAATCTTCAATTGAAGGTTGGTATTTTGTACAATTCAAGCCCAAGCAAACGCTACTAACTTCATCTGTCAATCTGTTTCTTTTGTTGGTTTTGATATTATTTAACGCTGAGAATAAGGTCTCACAAAAGTACATAGAGGAAAAAATTGTGAGTAAAGCCATTGCTATATTTTTCAGGGTGCTAAAAGTGTCTGGTAATCGGTTCCAGGCACTCCAAATTTTCTGTTCGTAGTGGCACTCCTCTTGATTCTCCAAGCAGCACCTTTCCAGATTCTCAAACTTTGACCTCAAGTTGACAAACACCTGAGCCCAGATGCTGTCTTGAAATTCTGCAAGTTGCATCTTATGTAAATTAAGATGGCTGCAGCTATTTCTAATGGCAGGAAATGGCACCCATAGCACAGGCCCTCACCTCTCCCAACCTCCCCCTCACTTATCTCAGTAATGATGGTCAATTAGAAATCCACGACACCCCAGAACAGTAGATTGGATGATGTTTGCTGTGGCTATGTGGTTTCTGGTAATGGCAATCACAGGGCCCCCAGAGATGCGTCCCCTGCGGAATTCCGCTGCTCCCTGCTCTGCCGGCCGGAAGTGAGGTCAAAGATCCCCTAACGGCCTAACCAGAAGTCCCAGAACTAGCCGCTCTGTGCCAGAGTTCTGTTGTTTTGGCCTACTGACCTCCACCACAGAGTGTCTACACTACAGCAAATGTTTTATCCTTGGCTACTGCACCTGGCCATGCAGGAGCCGAGGATGAAACGTCCTTTGTCCTTCTTGGCATGCGACCGCATGTCATCGAAAATGGCTACACATATCAGTGCTGACATGCGGTCATAGGTTCGCCATCATGGCTCTAGGCAAAGGAGGAGAGATAGATATTAAAAGAATTTGTGAATGTCTTTGATTGTATTACCTTGAAAGTTTTAACGTTTCTTGTAAATCCCCTAGACAAATGTTATAATCTTGTTAATGATTGTGTCATGCTGTCATGCCCCCCAACCTGTATGTGGTCAAAGGGTATATAACCAGCCCCTGAAATATACTCGGCATGCACGATTTGGGCCTGCTATGCCCCGTGTCAGCCATATGCAGCCGGCATATTTAACAAATTTCCTCCTTCAATAAAACTCTTCAAAATTCATCTGGACTGGGTGTCTCTACACAGACTAGACGAAGTGAGGTACAGTGCCTTTCAGAATCTGGGGTACAGTACTTTATAACAGTAGAACCTTTGATTCTAGAAAACTCGGATAAGTCAGTGGCTTTGGGAGCCCTGAATGGAAAGGGAAGTATTTTCCCACTGTGTGTATTTCTTGCCCACCAGGTGCCAACTAGGATTAAAGCTAATGGCCTACCAGTTCTTGGCTCCATTGTTTCATTATCATCTGTTTGAATCAAGTGTGATCCTGCATGGGCCAGAGGGCTGTGATGGTGGCCATGGCTACTGACTTTACAGAGCCCTTCTTTTTTTTTGAGACTCTTTTTTGACTTTTCCATCCTGTTATGTTTGTGACCTTTCCCTATCTATCTGATATTCTTCCTGACTTGTCTTACCCACATATTGACAAATGTGTGTCTTCCTGACCTATTTGAGACCATGAGACTTTTTCTGACATCTTTAAGATACTTTCTATTTTGTTTGAGGCTCTTTCTGATGATACTGAGACCCTTCCTGATTTAGTTTTGAGTACTGAATCAGTCACTGGTGCAGTCAAAATGGAGGGGAAAAGGCCATTAGTCTCAGACTTACAAGACCTTTCTTCAAGCATCTAGTCAAGAAATATCTACATCCATATATCAAGAGAAATCCATCAGTGCTTTTCCCAACCCTCAACCATAGATGAAAATGGAGCCTTTTATTGGTCATTTTCTTAATCTTTTAATCAAAAGTTTCTATAATTCTGCTTAAGTGTATGTTTCATTAGAATAGTTTTAGCTGTTGTCTCAGACAGCCAAAATAATGATGACTTACATGATAGAAAGCAGTTCATTTCTCCCTCATGTTAACATCTGGGCATATGTAGTCCAGGGCTGCATTGTCAGCACCATGGTGACTCCCGAGAACTTCTGTCCTAGGGAACTGCCATGCCTGGGTAAAGCTTTGTCCACATGGCCCAAGGTGACTCATTAGCACATCCCTCTTCCAGCCAGCAAGAAAGAAGAAGAGAAAGGGGGTAACAAACTCTGTCCTTTTAAGGACATGGCCTACAAATTGCACATATCAGTTCTGCTCACATATGGTTGCCATTGCAGCCACATGACCATACCTAGCTATAAAAGATTCTGGATAAGATAATCTCTCTTCTGGGAAGCCATTTTACCTTCTGTAAAGCCAGTAGGCACAGCCACCATCACAGCCACCTGGCCCATGCAGGTTCACATTGGATTCAGACAGATGGTAATGAAACAACGGAGCCAAGAACTGGTGGGTCATTAGCTTTAATCCTAGCTTGCACCCAGCGGGCAAGTAAAAACACACACTAGGCTCCAAAACCCACTCATTCAGTGCTCACAAAGCTACTGACTTATCCGAGTTCCCAAGAATCAAAGGTGTCTACCTCACCAGCCTCATTCTCCTTTGTTCCTCATCTCCTTCTCTCTGCACAAACTCTGCACAAACTGGCTTCTCCTTTAGCACCTCACCATCTTGGCTGCCTCTCTCCTCTCCTCCACATGGCCTTTCTCTGCTCTCTGCTCTAATGATAATCTCGGGAACCAAGAGAGCAAGCTCCATGTCTGCCCCACTTTATAGTGCAGAAATCCAAACCTTTAATCCAATATACAAAATAGGGAAGTCTCTAATACAAAGTCACTGATCTGAGGTATGATGGGATTGCACCACCCCACATCAAAAAGGGTGGGAAAGCCTGACCAGGCAGTGGCGCAGTGGATAGAGCGTCGGACTGGGATGCAGAGGACCCAGGTTCGAGACCCCGAGGTCGCCAGCTTGAGAGCGGGCTCATCTGGTTTGAGCAAAATCCCACCAGCTTGGACCCAAGGTCGCTGGCTCCAGCAACAGGTTACTCAGTCTGCTGAAGGCCCGCGGTGAAGGCACATATGAGAAAGCAATTAATGAACAACTAAGGCAGGGGTCTCAAACTCGCGGCCCGCTGAACAATTTTGTGCAGCCCGCAGACTAATCCACGAAGTTCAAAATATTTTGGATAAAATTAAGTAAGCCTAGGGGCCTACTTGTATTTTTCATTTCTCTAGCATCCTAGCTAGATATTAGCTTAGTTAACAGCAGTTGTGATGCGAACTACAGTTTCTGGTCGTTTTGTGACACTGAGTAAACTGCATGTACGATTGTGCTTGTTATACTGATTTTTGTTTTGTTTTGTTTTCAACTGCAGTGAGAAAAGTGTTGCGTAACAGTTGCCTTTTGTAGACCTAGTGCGGCCCACCGAACGGCTGTTATCTTGCTCTGCGGCCCACATGCTGAGTTGAGTTTGAGACCCTTGAACTAAGGTGTTGCAACGCGCAATGAAAAACTGATTGATGCTCTCCTCTCTCTCCGTTCCTGTCTGTTTGTCCTTGTCTATCCCTCTTTCTAACTCACTCTCTGTCTCTGTAAAAAATAAATTAATTAATTTTAAAAAAAAGGGTGGGAAAGACTTAGCCCTAAAACCAAGCCCCATGCTACAAGGATCCTGCCTGCCCACAGCCTGCCCCCAACACACATTAATATCACCTGGGCCATGGGCTTCCATGTGGGCAGTGCCATCTTTAACAAAGTGAGCATAATATATTTTATCTGTCCAACACCTTCTTAATTAAGTTCAGGGTTTCTATTACTGCAAAAAAAATAGACAAAAATAGTATTGGGGGGGAAATCAGCAGTCAATTCACAACCTCCCATTTTGAAACTTGGACATATTTTATTTGAGCAAGAAAAAAAAATGCTGCTCTCTGGCAAGAAAATAAATAGAATTTTCCCCTCTTCTCTCCCTTAGTTTAGTACCTCCCACATGTAAAGCCAGAAGCCACGGCCAGGGCCACTATCACAGCAGCCTGGCCCATGCAGGTTCGCATTGGATTTGGACAGTCGGCAAAGAAACAGCGGAGCCAAAAACTGGTGGGCCATAGTCTTTAATTCTAGCTTTGCACCCGGCGGGCAAGTAAAAATACACACTGGGCTCCAAAACCCAGTCACATTCAGTGCTCACAAAGCTACTGACTTATCCGAGTTTCCTAGAATCAAAGGTTTCTAGCTCACCAGACTTATTCACCTCTGTTCCCCATCTTCTTCCTTATCCCAGATACAAACTCTACACAAACTGGCATCTCACTCAGCACTCCGCCATCTTGGCTGCTTCTCCTGGCCTCCTCCACGTGGCCTCCTCCCGCTGCTGGCTCTATTCTCTCTGCTCTCTCATGCTAACCTCAGGAACCAAGAGCCCAAACTCTCATTCCGTCCCCATTTTATAGTGTAGAAACCCAAACCCTTAATCCAATATACAAAACAGGGAAGTCTCTAATACAAAGTCAGCCTCTGAGGCATGATAGGATTGTACCGCCCTACATCAAAAAGGGTAGGAAAGGCTTAATCCCAAAACCAAGCCCCAGGCTAAAGGATTCTGCCTGCCTTTAGCCCACCCAAACACACATTAATATCACCTGGGTGACAGCCTCCTCCTGTTATCTTTAACAAAGTGAGCATAATACATTTTATCTGCCCAACACCACAGAAGAATAGATTTTAATTCTAAGCGATGAAAGCCTAAGGGGGAAAAGGTTGCTGAAAACTAGATTATTCATTTGTAATAAAAAATGCCTGGGGCTATTACACTGCTATATAAAGACCAACCTGAATTTTGTAACTGAGCGCCTGTGCATGCAAAAGTACAGAACATTTTGAGATGCAGGGTACTATCAGATCATCATCTAGACCGTAAATGATTTATACATTTTAGATACCTGGAAATCACATGAGTCGGGAACAAATAATATGCCAAATCTCAGTGTGAAAAAATTCTCCAAACATTGTATCTGTGAATCCAATTTAAAGCCTAGTAATGATATAGAGAATTGGATTAAGATGCAGGAAAGGCTCCTAGTGCTTATGTAAAACTAAATGAATGTTATCTTGATCTTGATTTTTTTAATATACAAAAGAATGACTGATCAAATTAAGTTTAAATCTCCATAATCCAGTTATGGGGGCCAATTAGAATTGAACACCCTGTCTGCGTAAAACTTTAAAGTAAGACTCTTATCAGATCCTGAGCAAGTAGGGACTTGACATGCTGGGCTTGAGGTTGTAAAATATGGTCATGTTTTAGTGTTTTTAAAAGTTTGCTGAGGTATCTGATTCTAGGACGCTTGAAGAAAGGCAGAATGTGGTAGAAAGAGAGTTAGGGGGCAGTCCTAGCTGTAATTGAGAGGGGGAGACAGGGTGCCAGGGTGCCCCAGATCCTGTGAGTGGGGAATGGCAGGGACAGGGTCAAGCTGGTCACTGCCATGATGTCACAACAGAAGTTCTTCCAGAATGGATCCAGGACCCTGAAGCCTAGAAACTAGGTTAAGAGCTAGCAAGATAACTTGACCATTGACCTTCAGTAAGTATTTGTCAGTGACTTTGGTCAGCCCTTAAGAGGCACAGCCATCTACCTGCCAACCCCTGTCTGGACAGTGCCTTACAGGCCTCACAAATGACATTTCAACATTGTGCTCTCTGGGATGGATTCTAATGAGTGGATTGGGGTTTTTTCATTTGTTTGTTGGTCTTATTGGGAAATGGGGGTGATATGCAGTCTCTCTGAATTTGAATATATGTGGACACAAATATGTGTTTTTGAGCATTTAGAATTGTATTTCATATTTATTGAGAGAGTTCTTTTGAACTTACTTAGACATTTGTTTTTACCATATATCACCTTTGGGTATACATAGAAAGAAATATTATATCACAGAATAAATTGGTGAAAGTAGTCCTGAGACTTCTTCACATTCAAAACCCAACTTTTCTGAATCAACTTTTTAAAATTAAGATATAACATACATATACTTAAAGGATGTAAGGTGCACCAATCCTAAAGCTGATTTTCACATATATGATATCTCTTATATGTGTAATCTAAAAAAAACAAACTTGTAAAAGTAGAGAGTAGAAACAATGGTTAACAAGGGCTGGGAGGGGTGGAAGAGTGGGAGAGATGTTGTTCAAGGGTACAAACTAGTGTAGCAGTAAGTATTGAAGATCTAGTATACAGTAGAGTGATTGTAGACAAAATTTTATTACAAACATTAAACTTGCTAAAAGATTAGATCTTAATTATTCCCAACACTAGAGGAAATTATAATAATGTGATGCAATACAGGTGCTATCTAACATTACAATGGCAATCATATCACAATATAAATATAAATGTATCAAATCTACATGTTGTACACCTTAAATATATGTATGTTTATCATATACATACATATATATATTATATATATATATATATATGATAACCAAAGGCTGTATAGCAGCTGGAACTCTCATTCATCAGTGGGAGTATAAATTGACGCAACCACTTTAGAAAAGAGTTTTATAGTATCTACTAAAGTTAAACATGTGCCTATCTTGGCCTGACCTGTGGTGGCGCAGTGGATAAAGCGTCGACCTGGAAATGCTGAGGTCGCCGGTTCGAAACCCTGGGCTAGCCTGGTCAAGGCACATATGGGAGTTGATGCTTCCTGCTCCTCCCCCTTCTCTCTCTCTCGATCTTTCTCTCCTCTCTCTCTCTGTCTCTCTCCCTCTCTCTCTCCTTTCTAAAATAAAAAAAAAAACATGTGCCTATCTTAAGACCCAGCAATACATGCAGAAGAATGTTCATAACAGCACTATTCCTACTAATCAACATTGGAAACAACCCAAATGCCCATCAACAGGAGAATGGATAAATACATTGATGATATATTCATACAATAGAATGACACAGCCGCAAAAAAAAAAATAATATGGATGAATATCATAGATATTATGATAAGTGAAAGAAGCTAGACATGAAAGAGTACAGACTTTGTGATTCCATTTATATTAAGTTCATGAACAGGCAAAACTAATAGGTTGTGATACAAGTCAAGATAATGATTACCATTGGGGAAGGGGCTAATGTTTTTAAAAAACACAATAAATGCTCATTCTAAAACAAATAATGCTTTCTGGACCTCTCTTCCCTCATGTATCTGCATAACTAACTCTCTTACCTTTAAGTCTTTGTTCAAATGTAACCTACTCAGGGAGGCTTACCCTCATCACACTATTATAAATTGCATTCCACACTTTCCAACTCATGATCTTTCTTTAGAATTAATTATTGATTGATTGATTGATTGATTGATTGATTTTAGAGAGAAAGGAAGGAAGAGAGAAAGAATCATCAATTTGTTGTTCCACTTATTTATGCATTCATTGGTTAACTCTTGTGAGCCCTGACTGGGGATCGAACCCTCAACCTTGGCATATCAAGATGATGCTCTAACCAACTGAGCTACCTGGCCAAGGTATGTATGTGAATATGTATATATTCTCTCTCTCTCTCTCTCTCTCTCTCTCTCTCTCTCACACACACACACACACACACACACACACACACACATACACAGAAATATTATAAGGAATTGGCTCACATAATTAAGGAGGCTGACAAATTTAAGGTCTGCAGGGTAGGCTGGCAGGAGATTGAAAAGAGCCAGTGCTGGCAGTTCTAGTCTGAAGGCCATCTAACTATAGAACCAGGAAGACCGATGTTTCAGATGAAGTCTGAAAGCAGTCTGCTAGAGAATTCTCTCTTGCTCAAGGGAGGTTGATGTTTTTGTTCTATTAAGGCCTTCAACTAATTGGATGAGGCCTACCCATATTTACAGGACAATGTGCTTTACTCAAAGTCTATCAGTTTAATGTTACAGTAATCCCATCCAAAAACACCCTTGCAGAAACATCCAGAATAATGTTTGACCAAATATCTTGGCACCCCCAAGTTGACACACAATTAATCATTACAAGAAAGGAAGAGCTGGGAAAGAATTTGAATGCTAGTGTTTAGGCTTTGAAAACGAATGCATATTTAGAGGCCATGGAGTTGTAATGATGGAGCCAAGAGGCAGAGAGAGAATTTAGAACAGGGGTTGGGAATCTTTTTGGCTGAGAGAGCCATGAACGCCACATATTTTAAAGTGTAATTTCATGACAGCCATACAACAACTCGTGTACATTATGCATTATCCAATAAAAATCTGGTGTCAGTAGGAAATGAATGGATTGTAATACATGAGAATGTTTTATATTTTTTTTTAATAATTTTATTTTTTTAATGGGGTGACATCAATAAATCAGGATACATATATTCAAAGATAACAAGTCCAGGTTATCTTGTCATACAATTATGTTGCATACCCATCACCCAAAGTCAGATTGTCCTCTGTCACCTTCTATCTTGTTTTCTTTGTGCCCCTCCCCCTCCCCCTTTCCCTCTCCCATTCCCCCCTCCCCCTCATAACCACCACACTTTTATCAATGTCTCTTAGTTTCACTTTTATGTCCCACCTACGTATGGAATAATGCAGTTCCTGGTTTTTTCTGATTTACTTATTTCGCTTCGTATCATGTTATCAAGATCCCACCATTTTGCTGTAAATGATCCGATGTTATCATTTCTTATGGCTGAGTAGTATTCCATAGTGTATATGTGCCACATCTTCTTTATCCAGTCATCTATTGACGGGCTTTTTGGTTGTTTCCATGTCCTGGCCACTGTGAACAATGCTGCAATAAACATGGGGCTGCATGTGTCTTTATGTATCAATGTTTCTGAGTTTTGGGGGTATATACCCAGTAGAGGGATTGCTGGGTCATAAGGTAGTTCTATTTTCAGTTTTTTGAGAAACCACCATACTTTCTTCCATAATGGTTGTACTACTTTACATTCCCACCAACAGTGGATGAGGGTTCCTTTTTCTCCACAGCCTCTCCAATATTTGCTATTACCTGTCTTGCTAATAATACCTAATCAAACAGGTGTGAGGTGGTATCTCATTGCAGTTTTGATTTGCATTTCTCTAATAGCTAAAGAAGATGAGCATCTTTTCATATATCTGTTGGCCATTTGTATTTCTTCCTGGGAGAAGTGTCTGTTCATATCCTCTTCCCATTTTTTTATTGGATTGGTTGTTTGTTTGTTGTTGAGTTTTATGAGTTCTTTGTATATTTTGGATATTAGGCCCTTATCTGAGCTGTTGTTTGAAAATATCATTTCCCATTTAGTTGGCTTTCTGTTTATTTTGTTATCAGTTTCTCTTGCTGAGCAAAAACTTCTTAGTCTGATGTAGTCCCATTCATTAATTTTTGCCTTCACTTCTCTTGCCTGTGGAGTCAATTCATAAAATGGTCTTTAAAACCCAGGTCCATGAGTTGAGTACCTATGTCTTCTTCTATGTACTTTATTGTTTCAGGTCTTATGTTTAGATCTTTGATCCATTTTGAGTTAATTTTTGTACAGGGGGAGAGACTGTAGTCCAGTTTCATTCTTTTGCATGTGGCTTTCCAGTTTTCCCAGCACCATTTATTGAAGAGGCTTTCTTTTCTCCATTGTGTGTTGTTGGCCCCTTTATCAAAAATTATTTGACTATATATATGTGGTTTTATTTCTGGACTTTCTATTCTGTTCCATTGATCTGAGTGTCTATTTTTCTGCCAATACCATGCTGTTTTGATTGTCGTGGCCCTATAATAGAGTTTGAAGTCAGGTATTGTTATGCCCCCAGCTTCATTCTTTTTCTTTAGGATTGCTTTGGCTATTCGGGGTTTTTTATAGTTCCATATAAATCTGATGATTTTTTGCTCTATTTCTTTAAAAAATGTCATTGGAAGTTTGATGAGAATTGCATTAAATTTGTATATTGCTTTGGGTAATATAGCCATCTTGATTATATTTATTCTTCCTAGCCAAGAACAAGGTATATTCTTCCATCTCATTATATCTTTTTCAATTTCCCTTAACAATGGTTTATAGTTTTCATTATATAAGTCCTTTACATTCTTTGTTATGTTTATTCCTAAGTATTTTATTTTTTTTGTTGCAATCGTGAAGGGGATTATTCTTTTGAGTTCCTTCTCAGTTGTTTCATTGTTGGCATATAGAAAGGCTATTGACTTCTGTATGTTAATTTTGTATCCTGCGACCTTACTGTATTGGCTTATTGTTTCTAGTAGTCTTTTTGTGGATTCTTTGGGGTTTTCGATGTATAGGATCATATCATCTGCAAAAAGTGATACCTTTACTTCTTCTTTTCCGATACGGATGCCTTTTATTTCTTTGTCTTGTGTGATTGCTGTGGCGAGAACCTCTAGTACCACATTAAATAAGAGTGGAGAGAGTGGACAACCCTGTCTTGTTCCTGATTTAAGGGGGAAAGCCTTCAGTTTAGTGCCATTTAATATGATGTTAGCTGATGGTTTATCATATATGGCCTTTATCATGTTGAGATATTTTCCTTCTATACCCATTTTGTTGAGAGTCTTAAACATAAAATTGTGTTGTATTTTATCAAAAGCCTTTTCTGCATCTATTGATAAGATCATGTGGTTTTTGTTCTTTGTTTTGTTGATATGGTGTATTACGTTAACCGTTTTACGTATGTTGAACCATCCTTGAGATTCTGGGATGAATCCCACTTGATCATGATGTATTATTTTTTTAATATGTTGTTGTATTCGATTTGCTAGTATTTTGTTTAGTATTTTAGCATCTGTATTCATTAGAGATATTGGTCTGTAGTTTTCTTTTTTTGTGCCATCCTTGCCTGGTTTTGGTATGAGGGTTATGTTGGCCTCATAAAATGTGTTTGGAAGTATTGCTTCTTCTTCAATTTTTTGGAAGACTTTGAGTAGAATAGGGACCAAGTCTTCTTTGAATGTTTGATAAAATTCGCTGATATAGCCGTCAGGGCCTGGACTTTTATTTTTGGGGAGGTTTTTAATGGTTTTTTCTATTTCTTCTCTACTGATAGGTCTGTTTAGGCTTTCTGCTTCTTCTTGACTCAGTCTAGGAAAGTTGTATTTTTCTAGGAATTTATCCATTTCTTCTAGGTTGTTGAATTTAGTGGCATAAAGTTTTTCATAGTATTCTACAATAATTCTTTGTATACCTATGGTGTCCGTGGTGATTTCCCCTCTTTCATTTTGGATTTTGTTTATATGAGTTCTTTCTCTTTTTTCCTTGGTAAGTCTTGCCAAGGGTTTGTCAATTTTGTTGATCTTTTCAAAGAACCAGCTCCTTGTTCTATTAATTTTTTCTATAGTTTTTCTGTTCTCTAATTCATTTATTTCTGCTCTGATTTTTATTATCTCCTTTCTTCGGCTGGTTTTGGGTTGTCTTTGTTCTTCTTTTTCTCGTTCCTTAAGGTGGGAAGTTAAGTGGTTCACTTGGGCTCTCTCTTGTTTGTTCATATATGCCTGAAGTGATATGAACTTCCCTCTTATCACTGCTTTTGCTGCATCCCATAGATTCTGATATGTCGTATTGTCATTTTCATTAGTCTGTATATATCTTTTGATCTCTGCACTTATTTCTTCTTTGACCCATTCATTTTTTAAAAGTATGTTGTTTAGTTTCCATATTTTTGTGGGATTTTTTTCCTCTTTTTTGCAGTTGAATTCTAGTTTCAAGGCTTTATGATCAGAAAATATGCTTGGTACAACTTCAATTTTTCTGAATTTGCTGATGTTGTTTTTGTGGCCCAACATATGGTCAATTCTTGAGAATGATCCATGTACACTGGAGAAGAATGTATACTCAGTCACTTTGGGATGAAATGTCCTGTAGATGTCTATCATATCCAGGTGCTCTAGTGTTTTGTTTAAGGCCACTATGTCTTTGTTGATTCTCTGTTTGGATGACCGATCTAGAGCCGTCAGCGGTGTATTGAGGTCTCCAAGTATGATTGTATTTTTGTCAGTTTTTGTTTTAAGATCAATAAGTAGCTGTCTTATATATTTTGGTGCTCCTTGGTTTGGTGCATATATATTAAGAATTGTTATGTCTTCTTGATTCAGTGTCCCCTTAGCCATTATGAAATGGCCATTTTTATCTCTGAGTACTTTTCCTGTCTTGTAGTCAGCATTATCCGATATGAGTATTGCTACACCTGCTTTTTTTTGGATGTTATTTGCTTGGAGTATTGTTTTCCAGCCTTTCACTTTGAATTTGTTTTTATCCTTGTTACTTAGATGAGTTTCCTGTAGGCAGCATACAGTTGGATTTTCTTTTTTAATCCATTCTGCTACTCTGTGCCTTTTTATTGGTGAGTTTAATCCGTTTACATTTAGTGTAATTATTGATACTTGTGAGTTCCCTATTGCCATTTTATATCTTGCTTTCTGTTAGTTTTGTGTCTTGTTTGATCCTTCTCTTTCGTTTTTCTATCTTTTGTTTTTATTTGGTTGTATTCCATACATCTTTCCTCTGTTGCTATCTTTTTTATCTCATGTTCTTCTGTGGTGGTTTTTTCAATGGTGGTTACCTTTGAGTAATGAAAAGGGTCCCTACCCTGTTCATTGTAGCGAACTATTTTGTACTTTTGCACTCCATCATCCTTTGCTACTGTTAATCTCCATCTTCTCCCCCTCTTTCTTTTTGTTGTTGTCACAGTTTAAATTTGGTTTTATTGTGTTCTTCTTGGAGCTTTTACTTGTGGCTCTGTTTTTTTTTTGTTCTTTGTATCTGATTGGAGAACCCCCTTTAGTAATTCCTGGAGTGGGGGTTTTCTGATGATAAATTCCCTCATCTTTTCTGTATCTGTGAATGTTTTTATTTCTCCTTCGTATTTGAAGGATAGCTTTAATGGGTATAGTATTCATGGCTAAAAGTTCCTCTCTTTCAGGACTTTAAATATTGGGGTCCACTCTCTTCTAGCTTGTAGAGTTTCTGCTGAGAAATCTGATGATAATCTAATGGGCCTTCCTTTATATGTTGTATTCTTCTTTTCCCTGGCTGCCTTGAGAATTTTTTCTTTGCTGTTTGTTTGTGTCAATTTCATTATGATATGCCTTGGAGTAGGTTTGTTGGGGTTAAGAAAACTCGAAGTTCTGTTTGCTTCTTGAACTTGAGGCTTTAGTTCTTTCCACAGGCTTGGGAAGTTCTCATCTATTATTTGTTTGAGTATGTTCTCCATTCCATTTTCTCTCTCTTCTCCCTCTGATATACCTATTATTCTTATGTTATTCTTTTTGATGGAGTCAGATAATTCTTGTAGGGCTATCTCATTTTTTTTAATTTTTGAGTCTCTTTCTTCTTCTCTCTGTTGTGCCTCAAGTTGCTTGTCTTCTATTTCACTAATCCTCTCTTCTATCTGACCTGTTCTATTAGCTAAGCTTGTTATTTCGTTTTTCAGCTCGTGAATTGAGTTTTTCATCTCTGTTTGATTTGTTTTTATAGTTTCAATTTCCTTGGACATATATTCTTTGTGTTCATTGAGTTGTTTTCTGAGCTCCCTAAATTGCCTTTCTGTGTTTTCTTGTATATCTCGGAGGATTTTTAGTATTTCTATCTTGAATTCTCTGTCATTTAGCTCCAAGGTTTCCAATATATTAAATTTTTTCTCCATAGATTTTTCCTCATCTAGCTGTGTTACCTCTCTTTCTTTTGTATCCATGATATTCGATTTTCTCTTCCTTAATGGCATCTGAGGGTGGTTTTGTTGATAGTATTAATGAGATTTAATAAAGAATAAAAAGTTAAAAAAAATAACAATAAAAAAAATAAAAAATCGAAAAGAGTTGTTTTTTTTAAAAAAAAATTAATAATGAAATAAAGAAAAATAAAATAAAAATTAAAAAAAAGGAAATTATTCCCCCCCTTCTTTTTTCCTCTCCTCTCCTCTCCCCTCTTTTTTGAGAAAATCTTGTGGTGGACTGTGAATTATAACAAACAATGCCTGTGATGGAGGGCCTGAATTGGGGAAAAGTAATAAAGGGGCAAAAAAAAAAAAAAAAGGAAAGAAAAAAGAAAAAAAAAGAGCGTATGGACCCACAAAAAGCAAATAAGGAAAAAATTTGGGTCAAGAATGAAATGATTTGCTTTTAGGTGTTGGTTGTCTAAGAGTTATGATGAGAGGAATAAGAGGAAAACGGAAAAATGGGGGGACAAATTAAAAAATTACTATTGTATTTAGTGGAACAAGAACTAGATAATATGGAGAGCCAGGGATGAGAGCACTGCTAGTGAGTTAAAAAGGTGAAGTAAAAACCCCCCAAAATGCCACAAACATAGGTTTGAGTCCCAGATAAGATAATTTGTTTGTTATTGAGGTTTGAATGAGAGGAGATGTAAAGGAGAAAAGAAGAAACTAATATAGAGGGAGAAAAGAAAGAGAGAGAAAAAAAGAGGTAACCACTAAAAGAAGAAAAAAGAAAGGAGAGAGAGAGAGAGTTAAGGGTTTTGGAGTGCAACCCTCATAGAGAGAAAGGAAGAGAAGAGAAAAGATAATGGGAGATGTAACACTTATGGGTAGTGTAGTTCAAGGAGAGGAGAGAGTAAGACCGGTAGAGAGTTAATCGGCCAAATTGGAGGAGGAAAAAAAAGTATCAAGAATGAAGATAAGAGAAACAAACGAACAAATATAATAAAATGGGATAGGTTATAAAGTCTGCAGATTATTCTTGATTTTGAGAGGTTATCTTCTTGCTTTTTCTTTTCTCTCCCTCTTCCTGGTCGGTGACTCTGTACCCCAGGTTCTGCCCCTTTGGCACGCTCAGGTAGAGGTTTGCAGTTGATAAGTCTCTATGGCAATGTCATGTATTGTGCTTTAGTCTCGTTGACAGTCGAAGCTCAATAGCATTTATAGGCTCCGACAGTGAGAGAGTCCGTGTTCCTGGAGCCTTTCTCCTAGTTTTTCCTTCCTTAATTAGTAGCCTGATAATCCAGCTATGGGGTTGCTGCTGCCTCTGCCTGGATAGTAGGAGGCTCAAAGAGCTGGCAACTCCCCACTCTATTTCCACTCAGCACAGGGCTCTGGGTAAGGCTCAGTCAGTCAGAGCTGCTAGCATAATCAGGCGGGCTTTCTGCCCACTCAAAGACCTCTGGCTCTGCCACTCTGTCTGGTAACACAAGCCGGCGCCCACTTCCGGGGCGCTTGGAGGAAACTCTCACTCACTGTCTGAGACCAGGATATCCGGCCAGCAGTCTCACACTCTGAGTGAAACCCCCAACTGCAGGGAAAAGTTGTAGCGTTGGAATTGAGTCTCACTCCGTCCCCGTGCGCGGCTTTTGCAAGGCGCTGGGGCGGCTCGAGATTCCGCTTTGGCCCACACAAAGGCCCCTGACTCTGCCCCTCTGTGCGATAACACGGGCGCGCACAGCCGTGGCACTCGGAGGAATCGCTCACTCCTTATCTGCGTGCGCAAACCAGGATATGAGGCCGGCCGCGGTTCCCTCTGAGTGAAACACCCTCCAGCACGGAAAATCTCCACCGTTGGAATTAGTTCTCGCTCCCTCCCGTGCGTGGCTTTCCCAGGAAGAAATTCTCGCCCACTAACTGCGCACCGACCAGGAGACCGGGTAAAATGGCCGCTCCGCTTGTCTTTCTTTGTTTGGGTTCGGCGCGAGTGTTAGCTTGTATTGCCCGGGTTGCCACAGGATCAGATTTTCCTCGGCTTGGATCTCTATGCCACAGCCTGGTTCGGCCGTTTGTGCTGCGGCGGCCTGGATCTATTCACCCCCTTTGCCCGCCTCAGTTTCTATATTCACAGTTACCAGAGAAAGCCGCCCTGTTTAGGTTAGTGAGGAAGGAGGAGCATTTCTTACTCCCTATTTCCTTCGGGGTTTGGTTATATATTTAGCCAATTTTTCACTCAATCATACCTTTGGGTGTATTGTGAAACATCTGGAAGCTCCAAGTATAGGTTTTTCTGTTTCTGGTTGAAGATCTTGTTGAGTTTTGGGGGAGATTTATCGGTATCGCTTCCTACCCCGCCATTACTCTGACGTCATCTCACCATGCTGTTTTGATTGTCGTGGCCCTATAATATAGTTTGAAGTCAGGTATTGTAATGCCCCCAGCTTCATTCTTTTTCTTTAGGATTGCTTTGGCTATTCGAGGTTTTTTATAGTTCCATATAAATCTGATGATTTTTTGCTCTCTTTCTTTAAAAAACGTCATTGGAAGTTTGATGGGAATTGCATTAAATTTGTATATTGCTTTGGGTAATATAGCCATCTTGATTATATTTATTCTTCCTAGCCAAGAACAAGGTATGAGAATGTTTTATATTTTTAACGTTATTATTTTTTTAAATAAAGATTTGTCCGCGAGCCAAATGCAGCCATCAAAAGAGCCACATCTGGCTCACGAGCCATAAGTTCCTGACCCCTGATTTAGGAGAATACTGTGATTATCCAGGCAAGAGGGAAAGCAGGATAGTAACAGTAAGCCTGGAGGGGCAGAAACAGAGACAAGCAGCATGGAACTGACAAGATTTGGCAATTGACCAGTCCTGGGGGATGAGGGAAAAATTATGCACAAAATGACTTTGTAAGTTTCAACCTAGGAGGATGGTGAAGCCACTGAGAGAAAGAGAGGGTTCAGAAGAGAAGTTGCCTTTCTCCCTGGGTGCTCCTCTGGTTAAGGGGCTTGGGGCATGGTTCAGGTTATCAACTGATGTGTAACAAATGACCCCAATATGGTGACCTAACAAATACAATACCTTATTTTGTTCACAAATCTGAGAGTGACTGGACCCACATAGCACTTCTCACTTTGCATCATGATGTATTGTATTAATTTTGTGTTGGTAACAGGAAATTAATTCTTCACATAGGAATTACTAAATGGATGATAAAAATAAACATTGATTGAATCATTTCTGGATATTACCTACTGCACTTGTTTTTTAATTGATTACCATTTTTTATCTACTGATACTGATTAATTCTAGATCCTACTTCACTGCCCTAAAAGAGACGGAGAAAATTATCTACTGTTTGTGCCTCTCCTGTACCCAGAAAGTGTCCTGACTTAGAGTATGAAATGTCTAGAATACTTTATAAGTAGAACTTGGTAGAATTACCCATCTAGCTTTTAAATTAATTTTATATTTTCCTTTTATTTTAGTTGTGTATGTGTGTGTGTGTGTGTATGAGAGAGAGAGAGAGAGAGAGAGAGAGAGAGAGAGAGGAAGCCTGACCAGACAGTGGCATAGTGGAAAGAGCATCAGCTTTGGACACAGAGGACCCAGGTTCAAAACCCTGAGGTCTCTGGCTTGAGTGCAGGCTTATCTGGCTTGAGCTTGGGTTCACCAGCTTGAGCATAGGGTAGCTGGCTTGAGTGTGGGATTATAGACATGACCCCATGGTTGCTGGC
Organism: Saccopteryx bilineata; assembly: GCF_036850765.1. NCBI lineage: Eukaryota > Metazoa > Chordata > Mammalia > Chiroptera > Emballonuridae > Saccopteryx > Saccopteryx bilineata. Next base: position 90,487,207 of record NC_089502.1, read on the forward strand.
TTGAGACCAAAAGTCATTGGCTTGAAGCCCAAGGTCGCTGGCTTGAGCAAGGTGTCACTCGCTCTGCTGGAGCCCCCTGGTCAAGGCACATATGAGAAGAAATCAGTGAACAACTAAGTTGCCACACGTACAAATTCATGTTCCTCATCTCTCTCCCTTCCTGACTATCTGTCCCTCTCTCTGTCTCTCTTTCTCTGACTCTGTCTCTCTCGCTATAACAAAAAGAAGAAAGGAAAGAAGGAAGGAAGGAAGGAAGGAAGGAAGGAAGGAAGGAAGGAAGGAAGGAAGGAAGGAAGGAAGGAAGGAAGGAAGGAAGGAAGGGAAGGAGGAAGGAAGGAAGGGAGACAATTTTTAGTGCAGCCACTATGGAAAACTGTAGTTCCTTTGCCTACTTTTAATTGGATTATTGTTATTTTTTTTGTTATTGAGTTGTATGAGTTTTTTATATACATTGGGTATTAACCCCCTCAGATATATGATTTGCAAATATTTTCTCCCATTCTATAGGTTGCCTTTTCATTTTATTGATTGTTTATTTTGCTATGTAGATGGACTTAGGTTGCTATTGTCCCACTTGTTTATTTTTTCTTTGTTGCTTGTACTTTTGGTGTAATACCCAGAAAATCTCTGCCAAGACCAATGTCAAGGAGATTTTACCTATGTTTTTCATCTAGGATTTTTACAATTTCAGTTTGTTTGTTTGTTTTGGGGTTTTTGTTTTGTTTTGTTTTGCTTTGCTTTTATTGATTTTAGAGATAGGAAGGGAGAGACTATGAGACAGGAACATCAATCTGTTCCTATATGTGCCTTGACTGGGGATCGAACTGGCAACCTCTGCACTTAGGGAAGATGCTCTAACCAATAGAGCATCTGGTCTGAGTTTATGTTTGTCTTTAATCCATTTCAAGTTAATTTTTGTGAATGGTGTAAGATAAGGATCCAATTTCATTCTTCTGTATGCGATTATCCAGTTTTCCCAGCACCATTTATTGAAGACACTATCCTTTTCTTATTGAGTATGCTTGGCTCCCTTGTCAAATATTAACTAGCCCTATGTGGGAGAGTTTATTTCTTAGCTCTTTATATTCTGTTCCATTGGTCATGTGTCTATTTTTATCTCAGTACCATGCTGTCTTGATTACTATAACCTTGTAATATAGTTTGAAATCAGGACGTGTGTTGCCTTCAATTTTGCTCTTCTTTCTCAGGATTGCTTTCACTGTTTTCAGGGTCTTTCGTGGCTCCATACAAATTTTAGTATGTTTTTTCTATTTCTGTGGGAATAAAAATGCTATTAGAATTTTGATAGGGATTGCAATGATCTCCTAGAAAGTTGCTAACCATTCTTTACCGCATGGAGACTTCTACTTGATATGTTCCTTTTAAGGACCCTGACATCCTGCCATGTTCCTTGGAACTTCTTTTTATTTTTTTATTTTTTTATTTTTTAGTGAGAAGAGGGAAGGTAGAGAGACAAATTCCTATATGTGCCCCAATCAGGATCCACCTGGCAACCCCCATCTGGGGCCAATGTTTGAACCAACTGAGCTATCCTCAGCACCTGAGGCTGATTCTCAGACCATCTGAGTCACTTGCTGTGAGAGGGGAAGAGAGAGAGAAGAGAGAGAGGAGGAGAAGCTGATGGTCGCTTCTAATGTGTGCCCTGACTGGGGATTGAACCTGGGATGTCTGCACACTAGGCCAACACTCTATCCACTGAGCCAACTGGCCAGGACCCCTTGGAACTTCTGCTCTCTCCATTGACCTCTTCATGTCTTCTCTTCCCTCTGTACCTAAACTTTTCATCTCCTTAATCCAATAGCCATGAAAATTCCAAATGCCACCTACTTTATTATAGAATCCCTTCCACATCCTGAGAAACTACTTACTCCTTAGAAAATTTTCTTCATTTGGCTTCCAACACACTACATTCTCCTGATTTTCTTTCTTCCTTACTAGCCATTCTTTCTCAGTCTCTTTTACTGACTGCTAAACATCAAGGTGTCCCAGAACTCAGACTTTAGTCCTCCTTTCTATCTTTACTCACTCCTGGATGATTTCATGCACTCTAGCGGTTTTAAATACCCTCTATATGCTAGTGACTCTCAAACGTATATCTTCTGTCTTGACCTCTAGACTCATATGCCAAACTGACTACTCAAAATCTTCTTTGGGATCCTTAATATACATCTCAAACTTAATCTTTCCAAAACTAATTTTTGCATCACTCTCAAAGTTATTCCTTACCTGGCAGTCCCACCTCAATAAATAGCAGCTCTATTCCTCCACTTGCTCCAGCCAGAACCGTGGAGTCACCCTTTACTCTTGTCTATCACACCTCACATTTGACCTGGTAGCAAATTTTGTCAGCTCTGCCTTCAGAGTGTATGCTGGTGCTGAGTACTTTTCACCTTCCCCACCACTAACCTGCCCTGGTCCCAGCCTCCTAATGGCTTCCTTTATGGGCCACTGCAGTAGCTCCTAACAGCTCTCCACTTCCATTCTTGCTCATCTTTAATTTATTCTCCATGAATATACTTTCAATACGTAAGCCAGAAAAAGCCATGCTCCAGTTCAAAATTTTTCACCTGACTTTACCCAAATGAAAAGCCAACATGTTCCATAAATTGCCTCCTACCTCAGCTACTACCTTCCTTGCTCTCTGTAGTGTTGCCACACTGCTCTCCCTATTGTCTCTTGAATAAAGAAGTTCTTTCTCATCTTGATGCCTATGCACTTGTTGCTCCTCTTGAAATTTTCTGCCCCCACATATTAGTATAGCTTCCTACCTCCATTCATTTATTCATCCTGCTGAGTAAATGTCACTTCCTCAAATAGCTCTTCTTTGACCACCCTATCTAAAAAGGCACCCAAATCATTTTCTAATGCTTGACACTGAATTATTTTTCCTCAGGTATGTAACTTGATATTTGATTACTCTGTACTTTTGGGGGGGTTGCCTCTCTTACCCATGAGGGCAGAAACATGGTCTGTTTTGTTTATTGTTATATTCTCATAATCTGGATGAGAGATTGACACAGAAAAGGAGCTCCACACATTCTTGTTAATGCTCTTTGTTTACCTATGTTTATCCAAATGCTCCCCAATTCGAATGTACCACCAAACCTGACCTGTGGTGGCACAGTGGATCAAGCACCAACCTGGAACGCTGAAGTCACCGGTTCAAAACCCTGGGCTTGCTTGGTCAAGGTACATATGGAAGTTGATGCTTCCTGCTCCTCCCCCACCTTCTCTCCCTTTCTCTCTCTCTCTCTCTCTCTCTCTCTCATTCTGTCTCTCTTCTCTAAAATGAATAAATAAATAAAAATTAAAAAGAAAAGAATGTACCATCAAGGTTCGTACAGGTGCTTTCCTCAATGCAGGACATAGCCACCTCTGAGACAAAGTGTGCTCACCTCTAGAATACAAAAGCCTAGCAGTTACATATTTATACATATTAGAACACTTTCTTTGGATAAACTCACAGCAGTGGAATTAGTAGGTCATGAGCCAAATTTCCAAATTAGCCTCCAGAGAAACCAACACTAATCCCTCTCCCATCAGTAGTGCTCTGTTTCTGGATATTCTGAGCCTTCAGACCAATGATGATGATGACGAGGATGATGCTGATCATATCCCCTTTACTCTTTTCTTTTTTTAGAGAGAGAGCAGTTATTTATTTCTTTAACAAATTCAAAACAGAAACATCTGGATTTCTTTTTTAGTTTAGTATAAATAAATAGTCCTTGAATTGGTCCCATTAATACCTGATGCCCCTTGAGTGCTTAGCATATACTTTCTGCTTTCCCTCCTGTTTCTGTTTTTCTTTTCATTACATAGCCCCCTTTCTTTTTTACTTTGCAGCTTATAATTATTTTTCCAGAGAAGTAATAGGAATATATCCCAAGGACACCATATCACTGATTCAAAAGAAGAAATGCACCCTCATGTTTATGGCAGCATTGTCACAATAGTGAAGATTTGGAAACAGCTCAAGTGTCAGTCAGTGGATGAGTGAATTAAAAAGCTGTGGTACATATACACAATGGAATACTATGGGGCTATGAAAAAGAAGGAAATATTACCTTTTGCGACAACATAGATGGACCTGGAAACTATTATGTTAAGTAAAATAAGCCAGGCAGAGAAAGAAAAATATCATATGACCTCGCTCATTCGAGAAATCCAATGAACAATGTGAACTGAGAAACAGAAATGAGACAGAAGAGAGATCAAAGGGACCAGAGGAAAAGGGATGATAGGAGGGATAAACCTGAAGGGAAGTGGGGAGGGTGCTGTGGAGAGGGAGGCAAGGGAGATGTTGAGGGGAATATGGGGGTGGAGGATGCATTCAGGGCGACACTAGAATCTATGTAAACACAAGAAATTAAAATCAATAAAAAAATAAAGTAAAAAATGTTATAAAGTGTTTTCAGGCTCCATTACATATTTTTATTCCCCTTTACTCTTTATTAACTAGAAAATAAATAGATCTCTGTAAGGGCAGGGAAACTTCTGGGTTATCATGCCACTGATGAGATTCCACAGACTGTACTGACTTTTAGGAGTAAAGATATTCTCTAGCAACTTCCATATCTGAAATTATGTCCTCATCAATTTCTTAAAATTTTTCCCTTGATGCCAAGTCATGTTCATTCATTAATTGATTAACTTCATAATTACTTTTGAGCATCTATTTTGTCCTTAAGCTCTAAACATTTGTCAACCTAAAGAATAGATCTTGAAATAATGGGATTTATGACCATCATGGTATTTAGCAGTTTACAAGAATGCTTTCACTTCTGTTATCTCATTTGGACTATACAAAAGCCAACTGGGTACAATTCTGCCCATTTTACAGTTGAGGAAATAAGAGGCACAATGGGGAGGGATTTGCTGAGGGTTACACATTACATTTGAGCACACATTACACGTGAGTCAGAGCCACAACTAGGAATCCTATGAGTGTCTCAGCAGATGTCATCCCGTCCATACAACAATATCCTGTCAGGTCCATCACCAACAAAAGCGGGTTTATTTGGCCATCATAAAAAGAATGACTTACTTATGCATTCTGACATCTGAGCTGAGGGACATTTGAATGAAAAAGGAATTTTAAAATGGCTTTTGTTTGTGATGCACTTTGATTATCATGGTAAGTGCTGTGCTGAATTGTGCTATGGAAACTTGATTAAGTCAGGGGACTGTGTTTTCTAGGGCCTTCTCCCTTGTGTGATTCTGGGTTAGAGTTGGCCGAAAGAGGAACGTGTATGAGAATCGTAGTACAGAAGGCAAGCAGCGGTCACTACTCTTGGTAGAATTTCCCATCAGATATAGTGATGGACAGAAACAGGGGTGCTCTGCAGATCCAAACTTATCCAGCTCACTCCTGTTCCACTTCTAGCTTGTATTTTCTACTTTTGGCTCCGCTAGCAAACAGCTGCCTCAGGCCCACCACCAGGGGCGTGGCTGCAGACTCACACAAGCAAGAATTACATAGAGGCCACAGCTCCCCATAAACCTTTCCATGAACTCCCCCTTCACTGCTCCACTTGGGCAGCTGGATTCACTTGGCTTCTTAAACTTTCCAGAAAGCTCTAATTTGTCCAACTGTACCAATGCCTCCTGTAGTGGCTAGTGACTCTCTGATACTCTGACTCCCCCTTCCAGACATTCACTTTCCAAGTTCTTCCTACATCTGTGAAAGATTTCATTCCTAGAATGCTCGTGGTAACTCTGCCTTCCTGTCTAAATCCTGACTGATACAATACTTAACATATTTTGCTTCACTTTAAATGAAAAATAACATAACAAATGTCCCAGATTGTAGGAAAGAATTTCACCTTCTATTTAGAATCTGTGTGTCCAAAATGCTTGATTTATAGACCGTGGGTGCATGTGGGAGGAAAGGAAGAGAGATTATTAAAAGAACTAGAGGATGAATAATGTATGCCTTACATGTATACCAAAGTGGGAAAGGAGATGAGAAAGAAAGAACTAAGAAGATAAAACTTTATCTTGTTTTTATGAAATAAATAGATAGAAGAGGAGAAGGAAATGGAAGTGAAGCCATTTTTATAGTCTGAAATTTTTCAGTTAAGTTTTACCATAATTCCTTAGGACATAGTCAAAGAAAATAATCAGCCAAGTCTATATCCTCTAAGTCAATATTTTTCAATCACTGGTCTGCCAGAAATTTCATGCCGGTCCATGAAAGAGTTAACCACACTCATGTTGTACATGAAAATTATAGACCAGAGGTTGAAAACCACTACTCTAAGTTACTATCCTCTGTGAATTGAATGAGAAGGGAATGAGCCCTGGCCCTGTAGCTCAGTTAGTGTTGTCTTGACATGCCAAGGTTGTGGTTTCAATCCCTGGTCAGGGCACATACAAGAATCAACCAATGAATGCATAAATAAGTGGAACAATAAATTGATGTTTCTCTTTCTCCCTTCCTCTCTGTCTCAGAAAAGAATAAATTTTACCTAGGAAATACTTTAAAAAAAAAACATAAAGTGTATAATTACATGTGAACAGGAGCAAAGACAATTTCCAAGGATTCTTAAACATTATAAAACCCAAAAGCATAACATCTACCAGGTATTGCTAAAGGATATAGTCAAGACTTTAATGCCAAATAAATATGTCAAAGATCCTCTCCTTTCTCCTTCCTATGTTAGCTTCTCTCTTTGCAACAATCAAAGAAAAGAAGTTTTAAAACAGTTGGTTTTGTTTTGTGTTGGGGAGGCAGCAAAAGTTATGCTCAGAAACTGAGTCTGTCTTGGCTGGCCATTTATTTAACACAGGATTGCTATGGGAATTATAATCATTTCACAATCCAGTAGTATACAGGATATCTTTTAATAACCAAATAAAGAAATAACATACTCCTATCAAATGACATATTAATTATACTATTGTTCCAGGCAAGGGGAGATGAGAGGAATAAAGTCCAAATTTAATATGAGCGATACTTTTTACTTTAACTACAATTTAATTAAATTTATTGGGGTAACATTATATAAATTTCAGGTGTACAACTTTATAATACAATATCTGTATGCTCTATTGTGCGCTCACCACTCGAAGTTAATCTCTTTCTATCACCATATGGTTGACACCCTTTTGCCCTCTTCATCCTCCTCCCATCCCCTCTTCTCCTCTGGTATCTACCATTCTATTGTCTATCTATGAGTTTGTTTTGTTCATTTGTTACTTTTTGTTTTAGATTGTAGCAGGAAGTGACCCAAGGGAGAACAGACACTCAGATAACTTAATCAATGAAGGAAGGAGAATTTATTAAAGCCAGCAGAGCACATGGGATTTGTAGCTCCAAAACACGGGCTCCCCAAAGTTGATTTTCTTACAGGTTATATACCTTTACAGTATCTAAGCAATGAGCATGTGATTCTCTAAGGTTTCCCAGGACTCAAGAAGAGGGAAGGGAAAGTTTTGGTGGGGTCAGCAAGGGGGAAAGTATTTCCAGATCACTGGTCATAGTTACATACAGATCCTGCTATTCTTGCTGTGTATTATAAGTGACTCTAAGCACCTATTTGCAGAACTATGGGATATATTTAATTTATCACTGGCTGACTCGGTTACCCCTGCTGGCTCCTTTCCCTTGTATTCTTTTCATTTCTTCCTTCTCAGGGAATAGGGACCTGCACCTCCTTCCTCAACATCCCACATATGAGTGAAATGATATGGTTCTTGTCTTTTTCCAACTGACTTATTTCACTTAACATGATCCTCTCAAGATCCATCCATGTTGTTGCAGATGGCAATGTTTCATCTTCTTGTGGCTGAGTAGAATCCCATTGTATATATGTACCACATCTTTTTTTCATTAGGTGGGAGGCAGGGAGGCAGAGAGACAGATTTCTGCATGTGCCCCAACAGGGATCCACCCACAAGCCTTCTATGGGGCATGCCAATCTGGGGCTTTGCTCTGTTGCTTGGCAACCGAGCTAATTTAGTGCCTGAGGCAAGACCATGGAGCCATCCTCAGCACCTGCAGCCAACTCGCTTGAGCCATTTGAAGAATGGCTGCGGGAGAGGAAGGAGGAGAGAGAGAGAGAGAGAGAGGAGGGGTGGAGAAGCAGATGGTCACTTCTCCTGTGTGCCCTGACCAGGAACCGAACCCAAGACTTCCACACGCCAGGCTGATACTCTACCACTGAGCCAACCAGCCAAGGCAAGTACCACATCTTCTTTAAGGGGTTAATATCCAAAGTATATAAAGAACTCACACAAGTCAACAATGAAAAAACAAACACTACAAATAAAAAGTGGGCAGAGCCCTGGCCGGTTGGCTCAGTGGTAAAGCATTGACCTGGCGTGCAGGAGTCCTGGGTTTGATTCCCGGCCAGGGCACACAGGAGAAGCGCCCATCTGCTTCTCCACCCCTCCCCCTCTCCTTCCTCTCTGTCTCTCTCTTCCCCTCCCGCAGCCGAGGCTCCATTGGAGCAAAGTTGGCCTGGGTGCTGAGGATGGCTCCATGGCCTCTGCCTCAGGCGCTAGAATGGCTCTGGTCACAACAGAGCAATGCCCCAGATGGGCAGAGCATCGCCCCCTGGTGGGCATGCCGGGTGGATCCTGGTCGGGCGCATGCGAGAATCTGTCTGGCTGCCTCCCCGTTTACAACTTCAGAAAAAAATACAAAAAAAAAAAAAGTGGGCAGAGAGGGTGGAGAGGGGCAAAGAAAAAAGTGGGCAGAGGACCTAAATAGACACTTCCAAGGAAAATACACAGATGGCCAACAGACATATGAAAAGATTAGTTAGACGGGAAATGCAAATCAAAACCACAAAATACCACCTCTCACTTGTTAGAATTGCTGTTATCAATAAGATAAAAAATAACAAATGTTTGTGAGGGTGTGGAGAAAAGAGCACCTTTATACACTGCTGGGTAAAAATGTCAACTGGTGCAGTCACTATGGAAAACAGTATGGAGGTTCCTAAAAAGTTAAGAATACAACTACCATATGACCGAGCAATCTCTTTTCTTGATATCTACCTGAAAAATTTGAAAACTCTTATTCCAAATAATACATGCTTTTTTTATATTTATTGCAGCATTATTTACAATATCAAAGATATGGAGGTATATCTTTTTATGCAAGGAGGCAACAGGGAGAATTGTAACTAATCTAGAGCTGATTTCCAGCTGCTAGTGTAAATGTAAAGTCCCCTGTTGCTAGAGCTGTTGCTAGGGAACAAAGACAGCAGTGTTAATGGATAGGCTGAGTTGCTCTGAGGGTTATCACTCCAGAGACTGCTGCACAATTTAATACCACTATCAACCAAAGAATCACTTTGCCCATAGTAGGAGCAAATGTCTCAAGGGTCTTCAGAGAGATTTTAGGTTAGCGGAAGAATCACCTCACCCAAACCAAAACACTCAAATGGTTCTCACAAACTGTTAGTGTTATTGTGTAAATGTCCCTTGGCCATAGCTGTTTCTTCATATATTCTTATCAATAAGCCCCTAGCGGGGCCCCTCAGCAGTTGGACTGCTGAGTGCTTATCAACTACAGCAGATGTGGAATGATAACATCCTGGCATGACTGACTTCATTCTTATATCAAAACAACATTTTTCATCTTTATCATAAACAAGTAGATTAAAATAATTTCACTTAAGTCATAAACAAGTGGATTTGAAATGATAAGAATTTTGAAATTCAACATTCTTTTTATAGGAGATTACACGTATCTAGAATAAACATTCTGTGTCCTTGTTCTTTCGAAATCAAACTTGTTAAATCCCTTCTTTCCATTCTCACTCTGTGAACATTTTTACCCAGTGTCTTTAAAACATGGTCATGTAAAGTACCTGGTCACTTTATCAAATAAAAGGTGGCAGATTTTGCCGATTTCCCTTACCTATTCTAAATTAATAACCTGGCTCACAGAACAGTAAAATCTATTTCCACCAAGCAAATATAGAATGCCTTCTCTTTGGCTGCTATTTAAAAGTCTTCTCACTCTCACTTGTGTCCAGAGTATTCACCCATTTCTTCAGCATTAATGCTGATGGTGGCCAAAGGATGTGATTGGTTCAGAGCCAATCAGTCCGTGGCTTCCTCCACTGCCTTCCGTCACATAAGCACACATAGGGGGCCACTGTACAAGCCAGAAAATCGCCAACTCACCTCATGGACACAAAGAAGACATCTTCTCCACTCCTTGGATCCCTAGGGACCCAAACTCTTGGTTCTGCATGTGTTTTCACCTCGTACTTGTTGGATTTGCTACTGTAGACCTGCATTAGTTTCCTGGAGATACCATAACAAATGACCACAAACTTGGTGGCTTCAAACAACAGAAGTTTATATTCTCACAGTCCAGAGGCCAGAAGTCCAAAATCAAGGTATCTGCAAGGCCATATACCTTCTAGCTGCTGGTGGTTACTGGCATTTCTTGGGGTTCCTTGGCTTGTGGCCACATCACTCCAATCTATCCTGCCATCCTAACACCTTCAGTTCTGTGTGTCTGTGTCTTCTCCTCTTCTCTCTGTCTCAAATCTCTCTCTGTCTTTTATTTCTAAGGACACTTGTCATTGGAATTACAGGACCACCCACATAATCCAGGGTAATCTCGGCATCTTGAGGTCCCTAACTTAATTACATCTGCAAAGACCTTTTGGCCAAATAAGGTCACAGTCACAGGGTCCAAGGGTTAGAACATGGATACATCTTTTGGAGGCCACCACCATTCAACACATTACAAGACCTGATCTTCTAGGACTCAGGAATCTTTCTTTTTAAGAGGTTTAAAACCTGTCTATTTTTTTTCTTTTTTATTGAATTTATTGGGGTCAAACTGATTAACAAAATTATACAGGTTTCAGGTGCACAATTCTACAATACATCATTGGTACACTGTATTGTGTGTTCACCATCCCAAATTAAGTCTCCTTCCATCACCATTTATCCCCTCATACCCTCTTCCACCTCCCCTCACCCCCAACACTGCCTATTATATTTGGAAATGACCCTTAACACCACAAAAGGTTGCATTTACCTCAAGAATCCCCGTAAGTGGCTCATCTCAGTTTTCTTCTCTCAGCCCTGCTGTCCCTATCTTTTTCTCCCTCCTCGTCTACCTTCACTCAACTGTGTTGGCTTCAGCCTTCCAACTCCTATGACTAGAAATTCCCTATCGCCTTGCTACACAGAGCAACTTAGCCTAGCCTAGTTACTTCAGATTTATGCCTACATATTTATTACCCTCTTCATACAAAAGATCATCCATCTAGTTACCAAAATTCACTCTTTCTGATGACAAAAGGAAAGATGTTCAACAAGTTTTGTCACTTTTAGAATTTTTTTAAAAATTTGATTTATTGAGGTGAAGTTTACCTAACATAAAATGAACCATCCTTAAGTATACAATGCAGAGGCATTTAGTACATTCACAATGTTGTGCAGCCATCACCTCTATCTAGTTCCAAAATATTTTCAATATTCCAAATGCAAACCCCTATCTGCCCTGGCTGGATAGCTTGGTTGGTTGGTTGGAGCATCATCCTGATGTGCAGAAGTTGCGAGTTTGATCCCAAGTTGGGGCACATACGGAAACGGATTGATGTTTCTCTCTCTCTCTCTCTCTCTCTCTCTCTCTCTAAAATAAATTAATTAAGAGAAAATCCCTACCCATTAAACAGTCATTTTATTCCCTCCCTCCCCCAGCCACAGGCGACCACTAATCTACTTGTTGCTTTAATAGATTTGTATATTCTGAACATTACATATAAATGGAATTATACAATCTTTCACTTAGCATAATGTTTCCAAGGTTCATCCATGTTGTAGCATGTGTCAGCGCTTCATTCCTTTTTATGGATGAATAATATTTCGCTGTGTGGATATACTACATTTTCTTTATTTGTCTGTTGGTGGATGGGTTTATTTTTTAGCATTTCTTATTGCAACGTTTCATCCATTCTTTTCACAAATATTTACTGAACAATAATTATGTGCTACGCACAGTTCAAGGAGCTGGGGATATAGCACTTGACAGAACAGAACACAAAGCTCTGTCCTCATTCTGGTGGGGGATACCTATCACGGGTAATATAAACAACTAAAATATAAAGTATGCTAGATAGAAGTGCTAAACAAGGAAGAAGGGTTGGGTAGTGACTGGAAAGAACCAAAAGAGAAACTTTCAGGGATCACTGGTCATTTTCTGTTTCTTGATCTAGAGCTGACTACAAGAGTGTTCTCAGATTGTGAAAATTCAGTGAGCTTGTACTTAAGATTTATGCACTCTTGCTGTGCATATGTTTTATTTACATAAAAAGTTTTTTTAAACCAATGATCTTCCATTTCCTTTAAAGGGCAGCCTATTACACTTATTATCTATGGTGCTGATTCTAAAAAAACTTCAAATGTGTCAGACCAGATGGCTTCGCTAACTTGAGGGTCCAGCTGAATCTCTGGTCCTGTTCTTGAATGTTTCGGATGTCACCACAGTCAGGTGCTGGTTTCAGCATTCTGCCATTCAAGTGTATCCTTCAGGTTTCCACATCATTCCAGCTCTCTCTGCCTAAGCATAACTATTAAGGTTACAATGACCTTGTTAGCAATTTTAGCTTATTATCTTGTTTCTTTTAAAGTACATTTCCTGCCATTATCTTGAGTTCAGCTTGGTTCCTTTTTATAACTAACCTTAGCAAGAACAAAAATTTTATTGTTAGGGACAGAATGACTATGGAGTTTCAGGCATAAAGGTGAACAACAATGGAAGATAATTATGTTAGAGAAGAAGAGTGGGGTGTCTGTTAATTAAGGAAAATGGTTAGAACGTCTGTTTCCTGATGTTCTGTACAGCACAACTCAACCTAAATCAAGAAGCAATTCCTATTCGGAAGTTAAATGGAACTGAATTGGAGAAAAGATGGGTGAATCATCAAAATTGGCCTGAATCATACAAAATAAGATGTAGGGTACCTACATCCTACACATATATAGCACTTTAGAATTTATTCAGCCAAAAGTTTGTGACTACAGACACAAGGTAACTTGACTTTCCCACAGTGTGATGGACTCTTCCTTCCATTATGTGAATTGTTATTACACCTCCATCAGAACTAAGATGGGTCGCAATGTAAAGGTTACAATGACATATACTGAGAGGGTACTAGACAACAAGGTAGGAGCATTGCCTCGAGAATAATAATTGATAGAAGAAGAGGAAGGGAGGACATGGAGTCTTAGAAAAGTCAGAACCAGAGGGGACATTTATTAGTATAAATTGGAAGGAAGTTGGCCAAGATGATCAAGAAGGGGTGAGTAGGATTTATTTAAGAGAGGAGATTGCAGAAACACTTATATAACTTGAAAGGTACAGGGAAATATTTGTTGAGAGATATCTGAATGTGCAATACAGAGAAGCTGCTAGCTTTAAGGACAGGGCTGCCAAAAAGTTTAATTCTGGCCTGGATCCAGTACCAAAAGGGGTGAGATATTTCTACCCACCAGCTCTCAGAGCTAGTCAGACAACCTGAAGGAAGAGAGATCAGAAATGAAAATGTCTATGTATACATTAAGTTATGTCAAACTGTATTCAGGTACTAGGCAAAGCCCCTATAATGCACAGACCAAGAAAACATAGCTTATAGATCAAAATTCCTCACTTTTAGTATCAGTGACAAAACAGAGCAGTGGATGCACTGGCCAGATGGCTCAGTTGGTTAGCCTCGGACTGAAGCACAGAGGTGGCCAGTTGGATCCTCGGTCAGGGCACACACAGGAACAGATCAAAGCTCCTGTCTCTCTCTCTCAATCCCTTCTTCTCTCCCTAAAAATCAATAAGTAAAACAAAACAAAACAGAGTAGGTGGAATCCTGAATGAAATTGTGAGACTGTAGCCTAAAGAGGAGATACACTTTTAATTCCTTGGGTCACATGGTAGAAAAGATGAGAGGCCACATAGGGGTTCAATGCCTAAAACATGGATGTTGAAAACCATTCCTTTTTCAGGTTCTTGGTGAGAGCTCTGTACCATTTTGATATATTGTGTTTTGAAATTACAATATAAATATCTAAGAGGAGAGGCCTAAGGTAAATATCACAAGTTACCAGATGATTATCCTACATGACTCTTGTAGCCAGTTTTTCACCTGCTAGGGCTCAGTCAGCTCATAGCAGTAATAAAACCCTTGAAGTCATACAGTGTTTTATTGTGAACAAAGTACTCTAGGCAGTAGTTCAGTGAATTATTTCCTCAAGTCCTAGTGAGGAGAGATGCCTTTCAGGTCCAAGCCTATGAGAAGTAAGGAGCCAACCAAGAAAGTCACTCTGGAAGCTGCCAGCTATGCCAACTAGGGTCAGTGCAGTACACTGAGGTTGCTGTCACTTGTAGGTCCAAAAATCAAGGAGACAGACTGGTAATTGGAATCCAAAAGGGAAAATTCCCACATAGAGGGCTGCCTTGAGAAAATTTGTTACCTGTCAGGGAACACAGACAGACTGAGGTGACCCTCCAGAGAGAAAATCTGGGAAGTAGATCCCTTGCTTCACTCTACCCCCTTCCATCTTGCTGGGGCTCCCCATTGGCCAGACCCAAGCAGAGCCAGAGGGACGGACAACAGAGTAGAAAAAAATGGCGGGTTGGTGTGGGTTGGTCTCCAAAACCACGGACCCTGACCTTCACCCACCCCACCCCCAAAACCCCGCCAAGACAATGCTCAGACACACAATTGTGTGTACATTTTCAGGGGGGTTGTGGACTCCCTCAAGTACATTCATGGATCTTCCAGGACACATGGATCCCAGATCAGGGGCCCTGGGCTGCAAGGGTGCAGTGATATTGCAGTATATGGAGATCCTCTGCTATCCAATCCATCAGCCAGTTCTGTTGATCCTCCAGTAGTCCCACTTCTCTCGTTCTCTGCTGCTACCATAATCTCATGGCTGGGCTCTTGTAAGAGACTACTAACTGTTCTCCCTGCTCCACTCTTGCACACACTACAATTCATTTTTTACACAGCAGCCAGAAACTCGAGTCAGACTGTATTATTTACCTTCATGTGGCTTTCTGAAGTGTTCCCATTGAGAGCTGTTGTGCCGCTCTGCCCTCATCTCCCGTTCTCTTGCTGGTACTCACCACTCTCTACTCATCTTAGCCTTTTTACAAGAGAGAAAATAATTTTTTCTCTACACTTTTAGGTTCTTGGTTGAGACTCCCCCTTTTAATGAAAGACAGGAGAAAAACAAATGGAAGTTGAATAATATGTATACCATCTGTATACTTGGAAAATACCCAGGAAAACTGAATAAATCCCTGAAATGCCTGAAATGGCCCAAGCCACCACCTTAAATACCAACGCCAGCTAAAGACAAAAGAAAGCATTGTGGAGGATGGGGATCAGAGGGAGGAGCCAGTTAGACAAGTTATCAGTCAAAGCACAGGTATGGTTGTTATGAGATTTAAGTTATTGCACTGTACATTGATAAGAGTTTCTAGAGATTTAGTCATCTTCCACTTTCTGGTACAAAGAAGGAAACACAAATGCAGATTTCTGTATAAATGTAAATGTCTATTTTTAAAATTTTATTTATTGACTTTACAGAGAGGAGAGGGAGGGGTGGGGGAGCAAGAATTATCAACTCATAGCTGTTTCACTTTAGTTGTTCACTGATTGCTTGTGGTATGTGCCTTGACTGGGCAAGCCTAGGGCTTTGAACTGGCAACCTCAGCGTTCCAGGTTGACACTTTATCCACTGTGCCACCACAGGCCAAGCAAAACGTAAATGTCTCTTACAAAAAAGTAATTTCTAGTAGGTTTTCAGAGCTTCCCAATGTCTTCTGTTTCCTACAAATAACCAGTTCAAGATAATCCTTATGCCAAAAAGGCATATTTGGGGGTGGCAAATTCTGCTCCCTTTCATCTCCCAACAATTAGAACACAAAAGTTCTTCCCTGCCTCTGGTCCTTTGTACTTACTGATTTCCAAGTCTGTAAGGCAAGTTCTTCCCCATTTTCATATATGGCTAACTCCCTTCTGTCTCAGTTTAACTGTCTTCACTTCCCTTACTACCCTAGCCAGAATTCCCTCTGCTCCCCTTCCCCTACATACCCTGATTCTCCAGCACAGTGTTCTGTTTCTTTTTTTCCACAACACTTACCACAGCTATAATTATTTTTATGGGTTCTCTTGATCATTGGCCAACTCCCCAGTAGCGTATAAGCTCAATACAGCAGGCCCCTGATTTCTTAACTCTCAGACCATCCTGAACTGAAAGCAGTGACTACCATAGAGTGGGCACTCAATAACTATTTTGGCTTATTATTAAGCTTGCCCTCTGTCAAGATTAATCCTGATCAGAACCTTAGGACATTGTGTCAAATCTGGTTTACTGGATAAAAGAAAATGGTGAAGAACCTGAAGATGTAGGAGGAGCAAAGGTAGCTGTATTACTCAACTCAAGCTGCCATAACAAAATACTGTAGACTGAGTAACTTACACAACAAAAAGTTATCTTCTCACAGTTCTGGAGGCTGGAAGTCTGATATCAGGGTGCCAGCATGACCAGGTTCTTGTAAGCATTCTCTTCCTGGCTTGCAGATGACTGCGTTCTCACTGTGGTTTTAGGGATTTAACATACAAATTTGGGGTGGAGGGACACAATTTAGTTCATCACAGTAATGGAATTTATTAAAAAAGAAATGAAAAGTAGATTCATGGACTTTGAGCATGAACCAACCACCATCCCAGTCACTCATTTAACAAACATTTGTTGAGTTCCTACTATCAACCAAAATTATGGTGTTGAGCCTTGGGAAATATGTAAGCATAGAGAAGACGGTGCTGGCACTCAAGGAGGGAATAAACATGGAGGCAGACACTCAATATAATATGGTGAACACTAAACTGGAGATTTGTACAAACTGCCACTGGAGTACAAAAGAGGGAGTGATAGATTCTCCCTGAGGAATGCAGAAAAGGCTTCTTCTCTGAGGAGGTAATATTGGAGTTTTAATTTGAATAGTGAATAAGTTCATCAAATGGAAGAACAGGGTAAAATAAAGCATTCCAAACAGTGTAAGTCTATGTGTTGCTCCTCCCTCTTTTTTTCCTTGCAATTTATTCATTGAAGAAATGAAGTCATTTCTTCTGTAGAATGACCTGCTATCTGGGTTTTGCTTATTGCATCCCCAGAGTGCCCTTAACAGGTTCATCCTGCCCTTGTATTTCATATAAACTGGAAGTGGAATCTAGAAGCTTTGTCAAAATCAGGTTGGATTTCCCCCCCCCCCCCCCTGTGGCAAGAATACTTCATAGGTGATGTTGTAAACCTCCATCAGGAGGTATATAGAACTTCTTTTTTGTGACATAATGGCCATGGGTGATCAAAGCCCAGATTCATTTGTTAACTATTTAGAAAACAATAATATTTGTGTGTTTTTTTAAGTGAGAAAGGAGGAGATAGAGAGACAGATCACCACATGCGCCCCGACCAGGATCCACTTGGCAACCCCTGTCTGGGGCCAATACTTGGACCAACTGAGCCACTGGATGAAAAGGGGAGAGAGAGAAGAGGGAGAGGGAGGGGAACAGAAGCAGATGGTTGCTTCTTATGTGAGCCTGACTGGTGATCGAACCCAGGGGGTTTGCACACTGGGCCAGTGCTCTATCTACTGAGCCAACCAGCCAGGACAAACAGTGATATTCTAATTCAATGGTTCTTAAACTTTTTGGACTCAGAATTCTTGCTAGTAATTGAGGACCCCAAAGAGCTTTTGGTTATAGGTTCTGCCTATTGATATTTACTATATGCAATATTAAATCTCAGAAATTTTATAACGTGTATATTACTTTATTTAAAAGTAACAATAAGTATAGCATAAATTACATATTTTATAAAAAGTAACCATATTTTCCAAAACAGTTAGTGAGAAAAGTGGCACTTTATGTTTGTATAACTCTTTTTAATTTCTAGCTCAATAGAAGACAGATGGGTTCTCGTATCTTCTATGTCAATGTGTTGTACTATGTTGCTTTGGTTAAAGTACATGAAAAATATTCAGCCTGACAGAAACATGTAATTAGAAAAGGGAGGAGCATTTTAATAGCCTCTACAGATCATTGTGGATATTTCTTTTAGAAAAAGTGGTAGTTTCTTAAAAGTTAAAGGTTAATTGTGATGTGAAATCTGAAACCACATCAATATACTCTTATATTCTGTTCCCTTAGTCTGTCCTGGATTTTGAAATCATCTTTTAGCCATCCATGATTTTGTAACATCATACATTAGTAATTTTAAAATATGGGTTCTTTGAGTTATACAAATATTGCAAATGTTGACACATTGCATTCCGTAATATTAAAAAAGTCATACTTGTTAATGTCACCACCAATCTCATCAGAAACATCTTTAAATAGTGAGGTAATATTAAACTCATAGTGGTGGATACAAGTTTTCCAAAATTCTAATTTTCACTTGACAGCTTGAACTTTTCATTGGCAATAAACAATTTCTTTTCCTTAAAGTGACAAGGTTCTTGTCGTACTTTTTGAGAAAATATCTGCCAGATACTGCTGTCTGAATAACCATAGTTTCCCTTTCAGTGGTTCTTTTCAGTAAAAATATTGTTCCACCAAAAATGTGGCTAGTTCAGCTCTCCATTTAAATAATTGGACAATTGCTTTTCCTTGTAACAGCCATCATACAGTAGCGCCCCCCCATCTGTAGTTTTGCTTTCCACAGTTTCAGTTACCCACAGCCCAAAATATTAAATGGAAAATTCCATACTAAGTAATTCAATAAACAATTTATAAATTTTAAATTGAACACTGTTCTGAGTAGTGGCATTGCAGAGCTTGTGTTCAAGTCACCCTTATTTTAAATCATAATGGCTCCACAGTGCAAGACTAGTGATGCTGACAATTTAATATGCCAAAGAGAGGCAATAAAGTTCTTTCTTTAAGAAAATAGGTGAAAGTTCTCAATAAGGAAAGAAAAAAAATCATATGCTCATTTTGCTAACATCTATGGTAAGAACAAATCTTTTATCTGTGAAATTGTGAGGAAGGATAAAAAGAAATTTGTGCTAGTTTTGCTGTCGCACTTCAGACTGCAAAAATTACTACCACATTGCTTGATAAGTGCTTACTTAAGATAGAAAAGGCAATAAATGTGTATGTGTAAGACATGAACTGAAAACGTGTTACACCAGAAAGTGTTGCTGCTACACAAAGACTTCAGCAAGGAGTCCCCTGAAACAAGTGACCACATTCACATCTTTTATTGTAGTATGTTGACAGAATTGTTCTATTTTATTATTAATTTGGGGGGTTTTTTTGACAGAGAGAGAGAGAGAGAGTCAGAGAGGGACAGATAGGGACAGACAGAGAAGAAGGGAGAGAGATGAGAAGCATCAATTCTTCGTGGTGGCACCTTAGATGTTCACTGATTGCTTTCTCATATGTGCCTTGACCAGGGGGCTATAGCAGAGCAAGTGACCCCTTGCTCAAGCCAGCGACCTTAGGCTCAAGTCAGCCACCATGGGGTCACATCTATGATCCCACATTCAATCCGGCAACCCCGCACTCAAGCTGGTGAGCCCAGGCTCAAGCCAGATAAGCCCGTGCTCAAGCCTGCGACCTCAGGGTTTCCAACCTGGGTCCTCCGCGTCCCAGTCCAATGCTCTATCCACTGTGCCACCGCCTGGTCAGTCAGTTATTATTGTTAGTTCACTACTGTGCTTAATTTATAAATTAAAGTTTATCATAAGTATATATATATGGAAAAACAGTATATATAGGGTTCAGTACCATCCACAGTTTCAGGCATCCATTGGAGGTCTTGTAACATATTCCTCCACTGATAAGGGGGAACTACTGTACTTTAGTAAGTAGCAGAAGTGCTTTACACATATTTTCCTTTTAATCATATAGAATATTATATCATCAGGCTTTTAGAGTTTATTTTACTTTTTTATAGTTTGTATTCAACACTTTTTTGCATTCGTTTCAGTATACAACACTACAGATAGACATTCATATAGGTTACAAAGTGTTCCTTCTGATAATTTAAGTGCCCACCTGCACAATACATAGTTATTACAATATTGTTAACTATGTTCCTTATGCTTTACATTACATCTCCATGCCTGTTTTGTAAATACCAATTAGTACTTCTTAATTCCATCGTCTTCTTTTACCCCATTCCCCAACATCCTTCCCCTCTGGCCTCCATCAGTTTGTTCTCTGTATTTATAAATCTGTTTCTATTTTGTTTGTTCATTTATTTTGTTCTTTAGATTTCGCATATAAGTAATGCCATATGTTATTTTTTTTTCTCTCTGTCTGGCTTATTTCACTTAGCATGATACCCTCTAGGTCTATCCATGCTGTCACAAATGGCAAGATTTCATTCTTTTTATGGCCAAGTAATATCCCATTGTATATATGTACCACAGCTTTTTTATCCACTTGTCTATTGATGGATAGTTGGGTTGCTTCCATGTCTTGGCTATTGTAAAAAATGCTACAATGAACATATGGGTGCATATATTCTTTCAAATTAGTGTTTTGGGTTTCTTTGAATATATACCCAGAAGTGGAATGACTGGGTCAGAGGCAGTTCCATTTTTAATTTTGGGGGGACCCTCTGTACTGTTTTCAATAGTGTTTTCATCAATCTGTATTCCAACCAATAGTACACTAGGGTTCCCTTTTCTCTACACCCTCACTAACACTTGTTGATTTATATCCATTCTAGCAAGTATGAGGT